>NW_011495030.1:8714295-8763872 GCF_000754665.1 Bison bison bison
TTTCTCACTGATCTCCAGTAGCATATTGGGTTACCTACTGACCTGGGGAGTTTTCCTTTCAGTATCCTATCATTTTGCCTTTTCATACTGTTCATGGGGTTCTCAAGGCAAGAATACTGAAGTGGTTTGCCATTCCCTTCTCCAGTGGACCACATTCTGTCAGATCTCTCCACCATGACCCGCCCATCTTGGGTTGCCCCACGGGCATGGCTTAGTTTCATTGAATTAGACAAGGCTGTGGTCCTAATATGATTAGATTGACTAGTTTTCTATGAGTATGGTTTCAGTGTGTTTGCCCTCTGATGCCCTCTTGCAACACCTACTGTCTTACTTGGGTTTCTCTTACCTTGGGCGTGGGGTATCTCTTCATGGCTGCTCCAGCAAAGCGCAGCCATTGCTCCTTATCTTGGACGAGGGGTATCTCATCACCGCTGCCCTTCCTGACCTTCAACATGGGATGGCTCCTCTAGGCCCTCCTGCACCCACCACAACTCCTTTTCCTGGGAATAGAGGTTCTTAAAGCCCATGGTCCTGTGACCCTCCATATCTAGCTGCCCATTATGCCTTGGGTCATGGAAGCAGCACCCGACAAGCTGTAGAATGACTTAAACCTCTGGAAGGGGGTGGCCTTCGCTGTCCTCAAACCCTTGGCAGATGGCACAATGTGCAGGGGTGCTCCCCTCTGCTGGACCCCTTGCTGCCTGGGAAGTCTTTTTGGATCAACTAGATCCCCTGGAAGAGGAAATGCTAACCCACTCCAGCTTTCTTGCCTGAAAAATCCCATGGACTCAGGAGCCTGGCAGACCACAGTCCCTGGGGTCAGAAAAGAGTCAAACTTGACTAAGTGACTGAGCAAGCCTGCACAAGTGGACAACAGTGGGAGTCAGTATACTTTATGGATGATATCATTTCCATATATGTCCTGAAACAACATCCCATCCCTTAACTCTGATGTTGCTCACAAAGGCCAGGATTCAACCATCAGCACGGTTGACCAAACTTCAGATATTCATCTTAGCACTGGATGCCTTTGCCAATAAATGGTGCCATCTGCACCCACTCCAGTACTCTTGCCTGGAAAATCCCATGGACAGAGGAACCTAGCAGGCTGCAGTCCATGGGGTCGCTAAGAGTCGGACACGACTGAGCGACTTCACTTTCACTTTTCACTTTCATGCATTGGAGAAGGAAATGGCAACCCACTCCAGTGTTCTTGCCTGGAGAATCCCAGGGATGGGAGCTTGGTGGGCTGCCGTCTATGGGGTTGCACAGAGTCGGACACGACTGAATCGACTTAGCAGCAGCAGCACATTTTTACAAACTATTCAGCAATTGTGTAAGAGTTGCCCCAGGACCCTCCTTATCCCCATCCCCACACCCTGTAATCTAGAAATTTTCTTGAATAGGATGAGTGATCCTTCAGATTAGTCAATGGCTCATGCCTCCCAATCCTAATGAGGATGCTTACCCCATCCTAAAGGTTCACCAGCATTGTAACACATAGGATCACTTGGGGAACTTAAACAACTCCCAATGCTTATGTTGCCTGCCCAAGCAATTAAATCAGTATAGCCTTGTATGTGAATGATTTTGCCAGTTATTTCCATTGAATTTGTTACATATGAAATCCTGAATAAGTTGATAGAATTAAAATTCCTAACTACAGTTGTCTTCATCATAAATAGATTATGCAATACTTTAGATGTGTTATAAAGAGCTAATGTCAGTAATATGAGGCTACACTATTAACATGGTGAATAACAAATGTGTATGTATGTTAAAGAAAATATATTTTGTAACTAGTAGTTCTAAGGTTCTAGCCAATGGTTTTTATAAACATTAATTATTCTACTTCAATAACAATGGAATGCATGAAAGTTTAGTATGAAAATGTTTAGTCATGAATATAGAAGCTGAAGAATGATACTTTATTCCTTCCTTAACACTTTATTATTCAGGGACATCAAATGTCACTTATAATTTGCATATAATTGAAGACATTAAAATGTTGGCCAACATACCAACCTTGAAACATCTCAAATAATCCTTATTAATTGTTCTCAAATAATTCTCAAGCATTTATTAGCATGCTAGAGATGACATTTTAAGGCTTTCAAAAAACATAATTCAGTTATAATTCAAAAAATATTATTTTCATAGCAGCATTTGAACAAAATTGTAAGTTGTAAATTGCCCATCTTATAAATGAAGTTAAATTACACTTTTTATATTAACATTGATTGATAGGTGAGATTGGCTATATAGGTAATTCTTTGAGTAAGGGATACTCAAAAACAGTTGACAAAGAAAATCATTCTGAGCTAAGCTGATCAGTGGAAAAGAAAATTGATTAAGATTCTAGGGATAGTTATATGCTTTTATATGATTATGAACTCCCTTCATCTGTGATTCGGTTGTTTCTAAGAAGTGATTTATTAATTTTTGATGAAGGTGCTCTTTCTGCTCTTTGGTGTGTGCAGAATATCTGCACATTTCATCACAATGAATGGAGAGACCTTCTCACTTACTTCCAGGGTTGCAGTCTACTGGTTTCAATAACCAACTACTTTAAATGCCCAATACTATGTCTCTAAAAGACACAGTTTTCTCTGAACACCCCATTTTCCTGCGTTCAGGGCTTTTTGTTGTTGTTGTTGTTCACAGAGCCAGATACTTCATATTCTGGATTTTTGAAGATAGCCATGATTTCAGTTATGGTCTTTTCTGTAAATATCCTTCGTTTAGTGCACAGCTAAATGTCATTTGAACTTATACCTTTTTTGTGAAGTTTCATTGAAATGTGTCAATCAGATATGGTCCCTTATCACATCATTGACTCTAGTTTAAATTCTCAAATATAGTCACTGTTTCCATAGAATAGTCATTTTCTGAGAAATAAGGTGTATAGTCAACTGCTTAACAGGGAGGGCTTTGCAGTCAGTTTCTCCCATGTAAAGCAGAACTCATCAAGTTATAGGGTAGAGTGAAAATAGCAATAGACATGGAATATGCCTATTTTGGAGAATGTCAATAAACATATCACAACAGTATTAGGAAATATTGAGTGCTTATCATCTGCCAAACACTGTCTGCATTATCTCATTTTCATCCCTCTCTATAGTCATCTGACCTGCATAAAGTATTTATATCATCAAACTATAAATGAGGTATAGAGGAACTCAGATTCAGTCATATGTTTGAGTCTTAAGAGTTGTGAGAGCGATGAGGGTTCAAACTAAGACTGTCAAGAGAGCTTGGGCTCTTAACACTTGACTGTCATTTGTAGTTTCTTGAAAATTTTAGAAATGTGATTTCATTTTTCTGACACAATAAGGATATTCCATGAGTATTTAGTCCATTTTACAGGTAAAATTTGAGCTTCCCAGGTGGCTCAGTGGTAAAGAACCTGCCTGCCAATGCAGGAGAGACAAGTTCAGTCCCTGGGTCTGAAAGATCCCTTGGAGGAGGAAATGGCAACCATTCCAGTATTCTTGCCTGGAAAACCCCATAGACAGAGGAATCTTGTGGGTCCCAGAGTACCCAAAGAGTCAGAAACAATTGAGCACGTGGACATGCGCACACGCGCACACACACACACACACACAGGTGAAATTCAGAGTTGCTTTGCAGAGATCACAGTAACAGTCTATGGTAGGACTCAAGCAAAACTTCAGATAACAAGTTCAGTGCCTTTCCTACCACCCCAAAGTGTCAACTCCCCTTAGTGCCTACTAGGCAATCCACACAGCAGCATTTGATTTGGAAATTTAAAAATAGTTTGGATCTTTATAATTAACATACACACCTACATAATACACACCTTCATCCTTTGAAGCTGAAGGATGATTTTTTCTTTTAATTGGAGAATAATTGCTTTACAATGCTGTGTTAGTTTCTGCTATACAACAGTGTGAATCAGCTATAAGTATCCCTAAATCGCCTCGCTCCCATCCCTTATCCATTCCACCACTCTTGGTCATCACAGAGCACCAGCCTGAGCTCCCCGTGTTATATAGCAGCTTGCCGCTCCTTGTCTGTTTTGCACATGGTAGTGTATATATGTCAACACTACTCTCTCAATTCATCTCATCCTCTCTTTCCCCCGCTGTGTTCACAAGTCCATTCTCTACATCTGCCTCTCTATTCCTTGAAGGATGTTTTCTAACCCTTTACTTCTTTCATTCCTTTAAAGCAAATCACAGTGTTTAAAGTCAGGTCAGTTCAGTTACTCAGTCATGTCTGACTCTTTGAGACCCCATGGACTGCAGCACGCCAGGCTTCCCTGTCCATTACCAACTCCGGGAGCTTGCTCAAACTCATGTCCATTGAGTCAGTGATGCCATCCAACCATCTCATCCTCTGTACCCTTGTCCTCCTGCCTTCAATCTTTCCTAGCATCAGGGTCTTTTCAAATGAGTCAGTTCTTCACATCAGGTAGTCAAAGTATTGGAGTTTCAGCTTCAGCATCAGTCCTTCCAATGAATATTTAGGACTGATTTCCTTTAGGATTGAATGGTTGGATCTCCTTGCAGTCCAACGGACTCTCAAGAGTATTCTTCAAGACCACAGTTCAAAAACATTAGTTCTTTGGCACTCAGCTTTCTTTATAGTCCAACTCTCACATCCATACATGACTACTAGAAAAACCATAGGTTTGACTAGACAGACCTTTGTCAGCAAAGTAATGTCTCTGGTTTTTAATATGCTGACTAGATTGGTCATAGATTTTCTTCCAAGGAGAAAGCATCTTTTAATTTCATGGCTGCAGTCATCATCTGCAGTGATTTTGGAGACCAAGAAAATAAAATCTCTCACTGTTTCCATTGTTTCCCCATCTATTTGCCATGAAGTGATGGGACCGGATGCCATGATCGTAGTTTTTTGAATGTTGAATTTTAAGCCAGCTTTTTCAGTCTCCTCTTTCACTTTCATCAAGAAGCTCTTTAGTTCCTCTTCACTTTCTACTAGGGTGGTATCATCTACATATCTGAGGTTATTGATATTTCTCCCAGCAATCTTGGTTCCAGCTTGTGTTTCTTTCAGCCTGGCATTTCACATGATGTACTCTGCATATAAGTTAAATAAGCAGGGTGACAATATACAGCCTTAACGTACTCCTTTCCCAATTTGGAACCAGTCCTTTGTTCCATGTCCGGTTCTAACTATTGCTTCTTGACCTGCATACAGATTTCTCAGGAAGCAAGTAAGGTGGTCTGGTATTTCCATCTCTTAAAGAATTTTCCATAGTTTGTTGTGATCAACACAGTCAAAGGCTTTGGCATAGTTGATAAAGCAGAAGTGGATGTTTTTCTGAAACTCTTGCTTTTTTGATGACTCAATGGATGTTGGCAATTTGATCTCTGGTTCTGCTTTTTCTGAATCCAGCTTGAACTTTTGAAAGGTCTTGGTTCATATACTGTTGAAGCCTCACTTGGCTTGAGCATTACTTTGCTAGCATTGAGATGAATACAGTTGTGCAGTAGTTTGAACATTCTTTGGCATTGCCTTTCTTTGGGAGTGGACTGGAAACTGACCTTTTCCAATCCTGTAGGCACTGCTGAGTTTTTCAAGTTTGCTGGCATATTGAGTGCAACACTTTCCCAGCATCATCTTTGAAATAGCTCAAGTGGAATTCCATCACCTTCACTAGCTTTGTTTGTAGTGATGCTTCCTAAGGTCCACTTGATTTCACATTCCAGGGTGTATGACTCTAGATGAGTGATCACACCATCATCATAAAGATCTGGGTCATAAAGATCTTTTTTTGTACAGTTCTTCTGTGTATTCTTGCCACCTCTTCTTAATATTTTCTGTTTCTGTTAGGTCCATACTATTTCTGTCCTTTATTGTGCCCATTATTGCATGAAATATTCCCTTGGTATCTCTGATTTTCTTGAAGAGATCTTTAGTCTTTTCCATTCTATTATTTTTTTAATTTAATTTTATATTATTTTATTTATTTTTTGTTTTTGTTTTTTTAATTTTATTTTATTTTTAAACTTTACAATATTGTATTAGTTTTGCCAAATATCGAAATTCATTTCCATTCTGTTATTTTCCTCCATTTCTTTGCACTGATCACTGAGAAAGGCTTTCTTATCTCTCCTTGCTATTCTTTGGAACTCTGCATTCAAATGGGTATATCTTTCCTTTTCTCCTTTGCCTTTAGCTTCTCTTCTTTTCTCAGCTATTCGTAAAGCCTACTCAGACAACCATTTTGCCTTTTTGCATTTCTTTTTCTCAGGGATGGTCTTGATCACTGCCTCCTGTACAATGTCACAAACCTCCAACTATAGTTCTTCAGACACTCTGTCTATCAGATATAATCCCTTGAGTCTATTTGTCACTTCCACTGTATAATCATAAGGGATTTGATTTAGGTCATACCTGAATGGTCTAGTGGTTTTCCCTACTTTTTTTCAATTTAAGTCTTTTTGCAATTTGATTGAATTTTGCAATCAGGAGTTCATGATACCAGTTATAAAATTCTGCCCTGGTTAAGAACCACATTGAGGGATCTGGACTCTTCCTGTTTACTCTTTGAAAATTTGGAACTTTAGAAATGACTTACTAAAAAGAACAGATCATAAAGAAAAACATTTACAATATTATTTTTAAATCATAGCAGGAATAGTATTTTAATTTAGTATATAGCAAAATACCAAATGTTGGCACATTGCACATAGGAGAAATGAACATTGCCAAAACCATTAAAAGTGCAACCTTTTTACCCAAAATACTTTTGAGGTTATTATCTTTCATATGACTCTGAGGTAAGTGAATAAATGGGGATCTGAAGCACCAGTGAAGTAGTTTTAAAATTATTTGTTTTGGAAATGTTGACTACTTGAGTTTAACAGATAAGCTTTCTCCCTGAAATATATTTTTAAAATCCAGTTTGTTTTTTATTTTCATTATTTGCTTTCAGTTACCTTTAATATGGCTACTTAAATACCAGTGAAATAGGAAGTCTTAGACTTTGAAGAAGAGATAATAGTGGAAATTAACATAAGCTGAATATTTTTAAAATTAGCATTTTATGTTGATACCGGCAGTAGCAATCTTTTATTAATCATCTGTTAATTTTTTGTACCTGAGAAGCTAAAAGAGCAATGGCTTTTCATCACTTTGTGGAAGAAGATGCATTTTAAACAAAGAAGGGAGTCAAAATAATTAAAGTATAAATTCAAGGCAGTGGTTCTCAACTAGGGGTGATCTGGAGACATCTTTGGTTGTCCACCTGGGATAGAGGGTGTTACTGTTGATACCTGTGTGTAGACCGCAGGAATACTGGTAAACATTCTGTAATGCACAGGACAGCATGCCCTGCCCCCCACCCCACCCCAGTTAATTATCTGGCCCAGATGTGCTGCGGTTGAGAAACCTGGATTGAAACAACAGAATAGTTTCGTTTATACTATTAGAATTATACACTAATATACAGTATTAGAATTATTCAAATAATTAGAAATGCTGAAACATTTAATAAATAAACTTATTGGACTAATGGTCTGACATATTGAGTATAATACCATATTTTCGTGAGTTATAAAATATTTTACTATATAGATTTGAGTTCTCAACTAATTGGCAGAGTACTAGACATTCTAAAATTTCAAGGGCCCACACACTTCCTGAGAGTATCTACGTCCCATACAGAATCTGGTGGATAGCTCAGGACTTGGTCTTCTGGTGAGGAGGTGGTTCTTTGGCTGCTTTGGCCTTGAAATCCAGTTCCGTGCCCTCTGGCATTGCTGGAACAACTCACTGGAGTACTTTTCTCCAGTTAGCCTGAATATTCTTTGGTGAAGATCTCTGTATCCAACTTCTAAATAAAAGGATCTGGCTTGTAAAAATCAATACCATTAACATGCAATTTGAAAGTAATTTTGTTTCTAAAATTTTCTTTAAAAAAATGTGTCACCTAAAATTATGTGAAATATGTTAAAATTCCATTCCATTAGTTCACTCTTCCTCTTCCTTTCTCTTTCTAAATAATTCCATGCTAAAGTCTTTAGGAAAGGCAGAACAAAGGAGATACCCATCCTGGCAGGGGTAGGGGAAGGCTGTGGTGGCTCAGAGATGGGTTTTGGAACCTGAGAGCATGAGGAGGGCATCCACACTGGGGTCAGAGAGAGTGAGAAGGTGGTGCACAGAGACATGTGTGAGCGTGAGCTGGTAAAGGAGGGCTTCTGCCCAGTGGGTCCGGCAGCTGTGTCAGCACCTGTAAGGAATGAGGAAAACGTCTGTCTATGTGATGGGTGGCAGTGTAAACAGTTGCAACTCAGAGTACAGAAGGCAGTCTGTGTAGGAGGGCTTCCTGCCAAGGGTGCTGACACTGAAACAGGCTTAGAAATGTGAAAATAAAATAATGCCTTAGAAATCCTGATGGAAAATTAATAACCAGAAATTTTGTACACAGCCAAACTTATCAATTAAGTGTCAGATGAGAATAAAGTTATTTTTAGGTATAAAAGGTATCAACATTTTTCTTCCATTCACTTTTTCTCAGAAAGCTATGAGTTTCAGCAAATGAGGGAGCACAACATAGGATATAGAAAATGAAAGACCCACTACAGGGATAAGAAAAAGAGATCCTCCACCATGGTGGTGGAGAACTCAGGATGAGAGTGGAGCACCAGATGTAGAGGGAAAACAATCACGGTGAGAGCAGGTTAGAAGTCTCCACATTTCTTCAGGATATTGATTGAATAACTGATGTGAATGAATGTCTTGGGACTAGATTTAGAAACCAACAAAGATTCAGATTAAAGAAGTGATAGATACAGAAAATACTAAGCACTCAAAACAGCAACAGGATTAATTCCAGAGAAAACAGGAAGCTGAGCAAGAAAGGAATGGTAATCATACTTTATAACGTGGCATAGCTGTGAAGTGTTTTCATCATCCTTACAATGTGAACACTGACTACAGATATAACTAAAAATGATTACAGAGCAGTACTTGAAGGATGCGGGAATGCGAAGGATTCGGCTGTATGAAGGTGGTGGGATAGGAGAACTAAGAGAGAAAATTCTTCATGATTTAAATAGTGTGTCAAGAAATAGTATCAAAAAGTATTTTGAAACATTAAGAAGTAACTACATCGGGATATTAAAGATAGAAAGTTACGCAAAGTAACATAGTAACTAAAATATGTGTGCTTTCAAAAGCACTGCTTAACATTTCTGTTTGAGTGGATTTGACTTCCAGCTTCTAGCATCTGAATCTCTTGTCTGAGGGTTTTCTCTGGCCTCTAGATCATACTTATCCTGAATATCATACGTGCTGGAGAAATAACACATCAGGAAGTGCCCTCCATGAGTGAACTCAAGAGTTGGTTATAAATACCCCAACTCTTTCACTCCTTGTGTGGGATAACTCAGGCCTAGGGGAGTGTGTTCTAAACCTTTTCTCAGCGTTCCCCAGCGGATTAAACTCCATTTGCCCACAGAGGTAACTTCCTGTGTCTGACTTCATTTACTGCCTTTCTTTTCTTCCTCAATTCCCCACAAGCATTTCTATGATCGTCTGCCAAATAAATGACTCAGTCAGGTCATTATTGCAAAATTTGCCTCAGGGAGATCCTACACTGAGACAGCTAAAACAGATAAAAGTGGATATCTCTGAGAAAAAGGAAATGGGAAGTTGAACAGAATGTCTTTTAACTAGGACTTATGAGCCTGTTTAAATTTTTCCTTTTCCTAAAATTCTCCTACTCTAGTAGGAAATTGATGTCTCTGTTGCAATTGCTGAAAAGTACTTATGAAAGTCATAAGCTGAACAGAACCTCTTTTGCCTGCCTAGTTAGATTGTCAAGCTGTTTCAGAGGTGGTGAGCCTCCAGTTTAGACAAGGAAAACAACTGGAAGTTCAGTCCAGCAACCTGTGTTTTCCCATGGCTATTGAATTTGGAGAAGTAACTATCTGTAGGCATAGACTATATTCAAATTCCTGGTGTCTTTTTATTATTGTTATTCTGAAACAGGTAGCATTTTCAAAGATTTAATTCCTTGAAGATGAAAAGTATACCCGAGACCAGTTTTTCTGTTATTTTAGGAATATATAAAATTGTCAAGTATCTCAGAATCCATATTGGGTTCCTCACGCTCTCCTTGACCTTCTCTCTCTCTCTTTCAATATCACTTTGGTGGATCGAGTTGGTTCTACCTTCTACTCAAGTCAGATCTTCATCAGCAGTACTTTAATGGTGTGGAGATAGTGTGAAGAGAAAGACAAATTATCAGCTATATTCCTCAAAGCCCAACCATATTATCCTTGACATCCTGATAGATTTTCACAGTCTTCTGTTATTGCATTTCGATGTCAACTATTATCTATAGTCCTTGATTTTCACATACATTCAACACCTATTTCTTTACAGTTTTTTGAAACCTTCAATAAGCTAATTCTCTGATTGCCAGTCTTCCATGGGATGTGACTTCATTTGGACACATCCTTAACTCTGTTCTCCTAACACCAAATGAAATGGCAAAACCACCTCCGATTAAGAATCTGCCTGCATCCCATCATTCAGTGACACTTGTGAACTAAAATTGTGAACCAAAAAGGTCATCCAGACCTCAGACTCAGCAGTGTTACTGAATCTTTATCAGTGGGGTATAGATTTCCATTTGCTTTTATCTGAGATCACAATGAATTTGTGTTGCCCCAGCCATACTTCTTACTGTCATCCAAGTAGCCAGAGGAGCAAGTTAGCCTAGCAAAATAAACTGGCCTTTGAGGGGATCCCATGGGTGACTTTAGTCCCTGGGAAATTCAGTTCCCCCATCTAGGCCAGTAACTGAACTGTGGCAGCCATTCTTGAGCTCTTTGCTGTGAGAGGGCTTTGGGTTAGCTCTCTCCCTTCCTGAAACTATACTTGGTCCTCTTCTTATTTTCTAGTCTTTTTTTTGTTTCCCTTTCTCTCCCCCTGGTTAATGTGTGCTTCCTGGTGCGCCTGTAGCCCAAGTACTTTTCCAGCCTTCATAATCCAAGACTGATGCAGAGTTTCCAGTAGACAAAGCAGCAGGGATGCTAAATAGTTAGCCTTGAATATTAGAAACTACTTTCTGCAAACTGATAGTTGGTAGTATGCAAGTATTCCTGAAATCGCCTGTAAGCATCCACAAGGCCAAAGCTAAGGAACATTTCCAACCCTCATGCCAAGCAGACATACTCCAAGGCCAAGAAGAACCACACTGCCTGAGTAACAGGCTTTATTTAAAAATATTTTCTCAAAAAACTTATATAAAAATGTATTCTCTGTAAGAGATTATTCTTTTCCCAGAACAGTGGAGCAAAATAGTTCTGGCAAGGGTCTAGAATATCCCATTTGAACATATAAATATTAAAATTGTTGAAATCTATAAAAACATTTTCAACTTCAGATTGCTCATATTCCCATTATGATGTTGTAGATTATTTTTGCAACCTGAGTCTTCCTCCCCATCTCTTCTAACTCATATCCTTCTATAGGGCATCTTCTAAGGCTCTGAGACTGAGTATATGTGGTGTTTTTATTAAAAAAAAAATTTTTTTTTTTACCCTGTCATTGTTTTCCTAGAGTCAGGCAGCATGTTGTATTGGGGGAAAAAAATCCTCCCAGGTATACCAAATGTTCAAAACAAACTACCATTACTAGATGTGAAACTTTAGGTAAATCACTAAGGGCCTCCATTTACTCAACTGTAAAAATGGAGGCTTAGACAAGATCATTTCTAAAGGTCTTCCCTCCTTCCTTAAGATCTTGATGGTCATTTCAGTATTTGTCATTAAAACTCTTTTCCGTAGATTTGGGGCACAGCTATGCAAAGTGCAGTTAAGTATTGGTTGGAACTCCATGTAAACTTTATTTATTTGTAATTTTAGTCAGTGTAACTTTACTCCCCAGTTTTTTCATTTAAATATGAATTTTAAACATTCAAAATACTCAGGTACTGTGATGTCATAAGATCCGTATTTACTATTATAGAGTGATTTCCAAGAAGCGTCATTCTCCTGCAGAGAATTTCTGCACCTGTATTTATTTCCTTTAAATCATGACTTAACCACCACATCCACTAAGAGAGTCTCTGCTTTGGTTAAAACAGTAGTATTTGGGGAGAGATGGACAGTCATATGGACTGAAGACATTCACACCCCCCTCCCCAGCTTTTTTCTTAATCACTGACAAAGACATTGGATGAAGCTGCCATTATTTTAAGCTCTAAATCTTTCCTCCTACTCAGATCATAGTTTGTTATCCTTCTCCTTATATACTTTCTTAGAATAATTTCCTCGATCTTCTTGTAATATCACAAAAATCTGTGGTTGTAATTTAGCTGAACAAAAACCATATGTAGTTCAGAATTTGGAGATGTCAGATGTCTAGTTAATAATTGAGGCTTAGTATTTCTTTTTTTTTTTTTGGCTGCACCACATGCTATGTGGGATCTTAGTTCCCCGACCAGGTATCAAACCTGTACCCCCTGAATTGGGAGTGCAGAGTCTTAACCACTGGACCAATAGGGAAGTCCCGAGCATATATTAATGCAATTATTCATTAAGATAAATGACTAAGAAACAGCTCAGGAGAATCCGGGCATAAATGTTTGTCTTTTCAACTAAAGAATACTGTAAATAATAAATTAGGAGGAAAGCTTTGGATCATGATTAATACTAAAAAGACAGTTAGGATATATTTTAGTACAGTTGTGTTGTGTTGCAAAGCCATTAGTTAATAGCTATGCTTTGATTTTTACCTCCCCACACACCAGACTTGGCTCTGGGGATGGACTCAGGATAATAAAAAGGAATAATAACAAGGCTGGGGAGCCATTTGGAGGTTTTAGAGGGAGGAGAAGGTGATTTTCCCTCATTTGAGCCACATGGCTTATCTGGGATCCCTGGAGAACACAGGAAGGAACTAAGGAAAAAGTATGAGTATGTGAGTGTGTATAGCAGAGGCTCTATCGAGTAACAGTTATTAGTGAACTCAGGGTCAATGCTAATGTAAGATACCAAGACAGATGGATGGCCTGGTGGTTCAGAAGGAGCTCAGGACCTGGATATGTTGCACATCACAAATCCCATGTAAGTTATTTAGCCAGTCAACCCTTACAGGGGACTGAACCCACTCTTGGGGAGCCCTGGTTAGATCATGTCAGGAATATTTGGACAGCATGATTGAATTTCAGTGGAAAGAAGGACTTCAGTTCAGTTAGTCATGTCTGACTCTTTGCAACCCCATAGACTACAGCATGCCAGGCTTCCCTGTCCATCACCAACTCCCTGAGCTTACTCAAACTGATGTCCATTGAGTCAGTGATGCCATTCAACCATCTCATCCTCTGTCATCCCCTTCCCCTCTCGCCTTCAATCTTTCCCAGCATTAGGGTCTTTTCCAGTAAGTGAATTCTTTGCATCAAGTGGCCGGAGTATTGGAGCTTCAGCATCAGTCCTTCCAATGAATATTCAGGACTGATTTCCTTTAGGATGGACTGGTTGGATGTCCTTGCTGTCCAAGGGACTCTCAAGAGTCTTCTCCAACACCACAGTTCAAAAGCATCAATTCTTTGGTGCTCAGCTTTCTTTATGGTCCAGCTCTCACATTCATACATGACTGCTGGAAAAACCATAGCTTTGACTAGATAGGACCTTTGTCGGCTGACAAAGGAAAGAAAGACTTAATGATTCCCAATTCTGACGTGGTCTACAAGCCAGTGCTAAATCTTAGATATCCACTAGACTACGAGTATGCCTCCCAATTAGTTCCTTCTTATGTTCTCCAGGGGCCACAGATAATCCACGTGGATTAAATGAAGGGAAATCACCTTCTCCTCCCTCTAAAACTTCCAACTAGCTCCATAGGCCCGTTATTATTCCTTTTCATTTTCCTGAGTCCATCCCCAGAGCCACATCTTAGACAGATCAGGGCCCCGGCGAGTGCTCAGGTGACCATTGCAGTTCCTCCCTGATTGGGCTCTGGGATCCTCCCTCAGCAACTGACTGATTCCAGTAAAACCCCAGTGCAGATTCTTTCATGCCCATCACCCTGAAGGTAGAGTGCAAACTATGGAGTGTTACACCCAAGGTCCTTGAGGAGTTGAACTGTGCCTCTAGGCTCCTTTCATGACAAGTACCCCATGTGAGGAACTTCTTGCCCCAGGTAAACTGAACAAGCAGCAGCAGATCCCTGGACTTGGCATGTATGGACCTGCCTTTTATCAGTCTTCTGCACAGAATGCCCCTCCCCTTTACCTCCTTGTCTTCATGGAGAAAATCAACATATCCTTGAAGACCTCCCCCAAGTTCTCTGCAACTATTATTGTTTCAAACTATATCTTGTGATGCTTAAAAGTAGCAGCCATTGTATTCATAATTGTTTTCTCCCTTCAGATTTCATTTTCTGGTATTCTCCCTGGCCTTCTTTTATTCTCTGGCCATGCCAAGTCTCAGAGCATTCCTCTGGCTCTTCCCTTTGCCTAGAGATCCCTTCCCTGCCCCCATTCATGTTCTTCACAGGACTGCCTCATTCAAGTCTTAGCTCAAGTGTCATCTCTGCAGAAAGGCAGTCCCTACTGTCCAAGATCAAAGTAGCCTTCTCCAACATTCTTCTTATCATTCCTTTATCATCCTATTTGCATGTGTCACTGTTAGAAATGAACTTATCTTCATATTTATTGATTCTCTCCCCAGATCTCCACTCTTCGCTAGAACTTACTTCTCTGCCTAGGATATAGCAACCTTGTCTCTACATTCATTCATGTAGCGCTAGTGCCTACAACAGTGCCTGACACACAGTAGGTCTTAATAAATATTTTGAAATTAGCACATGTAGGGTTTACACCTGTAAAAATGGCATAAATAGAATTATTTTATGAGTATAGATTTCCTGGTGAGTGGAAATGAAAAAGTAGGCATCCTAATTAACCTTGCCTTCTTCCTGCCTCTCTAGTGACTATACCTTGAGTCATTATTTGAATGTTTTTACCTTTTGTCTTTCACAACTCTCTTTGCATGTCAAGAATGCATTAAGGCAGAAGTTTTTCAAGATCTTTTAGAGTGTAGACATGGGAGCCAAACCATCTAAGGTTATGTCTCAGTTCTGTCTGTGTATAATCCTGAGTAAGTAATTCAGTTTTTTGTTTTGTTTTGTTTTGTTTTTTTTCAGTAAACAACTTAGTCTTTTATTTGCCTAAGGCCAGCTGTTGCAGGCACTGAGGCCCCAAGACTTCCAGAAGGGATGGGGGTGAGGGGAGTCACCCTGCCTCCCAGGTGCTGCCTGCCCCATCCTGCTTCCTGCAGGAGATGGGAGAGTAGATAAAGTGTGCCCTTGCACCATCATGTATCTCAATTGTGTGTGTGTGTCAGTCGCTCAGTTGTGTCTGACTCTTGTGACCCCATGGACTGTAGCCCACCAGGCTCCTCTGTCCAAGGGATTCTCCAGGCAAGAGTACTGGAGAGGGTTGCCATTTCCTTCTCCAGTTTTTTTATGCCTTAGTTTTCACATCTATGAAATGATGCCTGCCTCATGAGGTTGTTTGGATGATTACAAGAATTTATGCAAAACAGAGAGTGTATGGCCATAGCAAGTGCAATATACATGTTAATCGTTAATATTAGTATTTTTCTATCATGTGGAGACAGGACACAATTTAAAAATCCAAATAAAAGTAGTATCTGTGGGAGATTAATGTGATGGTGAAAGTGTGTGTGACAGAGAAATGAGAGCAGAACTTTTGCTTTCAGAAATTCAGAACAATATATTTTATAACATTACATTTAGATGTTTGTGATACATACACATATATAGGAAATCTGAAAGTTATTTAGAGTACTTCCATGATTTTGTGTTGAATGGTATAAATTTTATTTTAAAATAGTTTAACAAAATTCATCTTGATTATTATTTTAAAACGAAATCCATTATATCAAAATCGCAAGCATTTAAAAAGTTATAAAGGTCATGATTCAAGTCAACAATTCTGTGTTTTGAGATCTGGTGGGTAAACGTGATTTCATTTGTCTATGAAAAATTTACTCTGTTCCTTTCTTGCTTTTTCAAGGCTTTCAAAAGTGATCATTCCTTTTGGCAGCTGCAGCTTACTCTTTTCTGTTTCCAGAATGTTCTCGGCTTCACCTTAAATAAAGTACAGAAATGTACAAAGTGACAAAGGGGTAATTAGCATTTTGTGAGAAGACCTACTTGCTGTATTCCAGTGACATGCTGTAGCACTGTATGGAGGCATGCCCCCAGATCTCACTGTTAAATATCTTACCTACTGTCCCCGGGAGAACTGACCTCCCAAAGGAAATACAATAATGAATACATAAGATACATAAGATACATCAGATTCCGGAGACTTTATTTGACAGAGGACAGCATTTTTAAATATAGAAGAGAAACAATACCAAGTAATATTGTTTGTTCCTTGAAGGAAAGTTAGGATGATAAGTTTGAGTTGTGTTAGGAGGGGATTAGGGTGGGGAAATCACGTATAGTTCTTATTGTCCCTTCTTATAAGTGGCATGAGAAAAAACAAAGTTTACTAAAATGTCTAATTTTTCAAGAAAGCTAATCTTTGACTTGAAACTACTTATAAATATCCCAAATAAATGCACACACACACATATATATACATTTCTATAAACAAGTCCTCTTTTAAATAATAGCTCGTAATTTCTTGGGCCCAGTGACTTTTGCCAACTTTTATTCTTTAAGACTAATTAGCAATATTTGAAAAGTTATATATTGTTGATATTCCATATACTTTCCTTGAGAATAAAGGCAATTGTTTTCTTTAAGTATTCCTCTTTTAACACACAATTAATTTATATTCCAAACCCGACAGGGCAGGCTACAATTTGTAAATTATCACAGCATTCCAACTATCTGCAAATAAGTTTTTTCCCCCCTCAGTCTAAAATAGTAAATAAAAATAATAATAAAATTGTATGTAATTCTGCAGGCTATTGATGACAGACTAGATGTTTCCATTTAAGAGTACCTTCCACATGACAGATTCTTAGTATGTGTTAACAGAATGGCTGATAATAAATTCAATTAAATAGGAAGTGTATATCTTAGAGTGATCACTAGTTAACAGGGCTATATGTTATAGTCTATATATTCTTTTTAATGGCAAACTTCTTTGTGGGTTCTAAATTTTTTTTTAAAACAAGAAATTTCCATTTCCACAACATATCTTGGAAGTTAAATTTTTATACTCTATAGATTCTAATGGGCCTGTAATAAAAGTATTTCCAAAATGCATACGCAAAATGTTCCTAGAAAATAAATTTGCCCTTCATTAGTAATATCTTCAAGTGAATGCTCTATAACAGAGTTGAGATTTCTTAATACTACGTATTAATTTGTATGAGGCACTGAGAATCTAATGTATATATAAACAATGAGACACAGTTGAGCTCAGACTAAAGAATTCTTAAGCAGATGACTAACATGAAACTGAACAGGTTACTGAAATGAATTTTAACATAAGTAAATCAATTTGTACAGTTAGTTTTCAGCTTAAAATAGAATTGTACTCCAAAAGTTAATTTGTATATCAGTGTTTAAGAATTCAGAATACATTTTCCACAGTGATATATGCTATAAATTTCTAGGCAACCCACAAGACACTTAGCCCACTATATAGCTGAACTGTGATACTAATAACGTCTGACCCCAGAAGACATTTTAACCTAGTATTTTTGTGAAAAATATACTTCTGTTTTCAAATGGGGATTTTAAAAAATTTATTTTTAATTGGAGGATAACTGCTTTACAGTATTGTTTTGGGTTCTGCCATAGAGCAACATGAATCAGCCCTAAGTGTACATGTCCTCTCCCTCTTGAACCTCCCCCCTCAACCCTCCACTTCATCCCACCCCTCTAGGTTGACACAGAGTACCACATTTAGCTCCCTGTGTTATACAACTTCTCATTAGCTATCTCATTTACATATGGTAATGTATATATGTTTCAGTGCTACTCTTTCAGTACATCCCACTCTTTCCGTCCCCTGCTATGTCCAGAGTCTTTTCCCTATGTCTGTATCTCTATTCCTGCCCTGCAAATAGGTTCATTAGTATCATTTTTCTAGATTCCATATATATGCATTAATATATGACACTTGTTTTTCTTTCTGACTGACTTCAGTCTGTATAGCGGGCTCTAGGTTCATTTACCTCACTCAAATGTGTTCCTTTTTATGGCTGAGGAGTATTGCATTGTATATATGTACCACAACTTCTTTATCCATTAATCTGTTGATGTATATCTAGGTTGCTTCCATGTCCAGCTATTGTAAATAATGCTGCAATGAACATTGGGGTCCATATGTCTTTTTCAGTTATGGTTTTCTCAGGGTTATATGCCCAGTGGTGGGATTGCTGGGTCATATGGTAGTTTTATTCCTATTTTTTTTTTCTTAAGGAATCTACATACTGTTCTCCATACTGGTTGTATCAATTTACATTCCCACCAACAGAGCAAGAGGGTCCCCCTTTCTCCACACCCTTTCCAGCATTTATTGTTTGTATATTTTTTGGTAATGGCCATTCTGACTGGTGTGAGGTGATACTTCATTATAGTTTTGATTTGCATTTCTCTAATAATGAGCATTGTTGAGCATCTTTTCATGAGTTTGTTGGCTATCTGTTATGTCTTCTTTGGATAAATGTCTATTTAGTTCTTCCTACCAGTTTTTGATTGGGTTGTTTGTCTTTAGGGTATTGAGCTGCACGAGCTGCTTATATATTTTGGAGATTAATCCTTTATCAGTTGTTTCTTTTGCAGTTATTGTCTCTGTCAAATGGGAATTTTAAAGAACATATAATCCCTCTATCTCCCTAAGTCTGTGAATGAAATGTTTTACTCCCTACTTCCAATACCTACAGAGGAATGTGCACCTTCTCCTTTCCCAAACAATATCAGTCCCTACAGAGCTTCAGGGATAGTCATGAGCCTACAGCTCAGGAGAAAACAGGATGTCAAAAATGAAGACTTGGGAAACACTGTTTCCAATATGCTCTGGGCTGAAGGCTTCAGGAGTAGGAAAATAGTTATCCTCATGAGTGGTATGTGGTGGTGGGAATCAAGACATAGATATCCTGAACTGATGGGAAATCCTGTCTTTCTGGGTCAGGAACGGCATCTGTGTCAGCCGTGCTATTTTCTAGGGCAGTGAAAGCCAGAGTTCAGTGTGAAAGCAGCATGGTACTGGTGAATATTTAACAGCACGCTTCCCAAAACAACAAAAAATGTGTATAAGCTTATTATGTACATAGCTTATTATAAATTTTGCTTATATGAAATATGTTTAGCACATAATTTATAAATAATAACACAATACTCTTTATCATGAATTCCATATAGGAAATTGATCCTTAAAGAATGTTTTTATTGATTTTTGCTGAACTCTTTTACCCATAGCTCACCTATAACAGTTGATGAGATAGTATAATTCAACATGAATGATGTTTGCTATTTTTATTTATGTTAATAAGTAGGACAAAAGTGAAACAAGGACAAATGTTGAAATTTATTTGTTTGAGAATGCTGTGAACTTTGTTGAATCAGATAATAGTTTTAAAATATTAGAACGCTTCCTAAATTTTTTAATGTTATTCACAATATGATGGCTTTGCAGTACACTTTTAAGACTAATACACATTATTAACATTTTCTTCATCATTTTTTTTTAAGTCTAGACCATGGGTTGGCAAACTTTCTTAAAAGGCCAGATAGGAAACATTTTAGGCTTGTGGGCATGTTCATATCTGTTTCAGTAAGTCGTCTCTGACATGGAAATGGGAAAGTAGAAATGAATGGGCACATCTGTGTTCCAATAAAACTTTATTTTCAAAAATAGGTGGCCAGCCTATAGACCACAGTTTATCAACCCCTGATCTAGACAATCAGCAAAATAGTAAGTCAAGCCTTAATTTGGGATTTGCAGATTTCCATGGTGTAAATACTCCCACCATGACCAACTTTAAGCTGACATGCCAGTGGGATGGCGTGGAAGTCAGAGTTGCATCTGTATTTTATTGTGTCTATATATTGTATCTGCATTTCCACCATACAGATACAGTAGATATACATAACTTGAAGAGATATACATAAGAGTATAGATAATAGTAAAATTAGAGGCTGATAAGCTCTGAGTATGTATTAATGTTTCTTATATAATTCAAACTATTTATTTTCTGTAATTTATTGAATTGTAAGTTTATGTACTTCAATTTTTTTTTAATTTGAGTATAGTTGATTGACAATGTTGTGTTAGTTTATATCATTTAATTTTTAATAATGACTGTATTTAACAAACACCTTACAAAATTCCTAAACATTTGACAGTTGGCGCCTGTGAGCTGTTTGAGGTGACTTCAGCATATCATTATATAAGAGGGGACAGAAATATTGGTCAATGGTAGCTCAGGGAGAGTTGGGAGGACTGGATCCTTGAACCGAAAAATGAATCAGAAATTGAGATTCCGGTTTATCAAAGACTTACCTTTCATTCTGTGTATAAGGGTTCCATAGCCCATGTCATACTGGTAGGCAAGGACAAAGCCTAGTGGAACCATAGGAAAGATGAGGACGGGTTTCTTCCCTTTAATTGCTCTAATTCAATAACAAGAAATAATTAATATAAAAGAAAAACCTGTAAATACATATCTCTGTACTCAATGAAAAAAAAAGTTACCTGCTTTTTGGAAGAATATCCTACATTTTAGAAGGTACTTAATTCTCTATGGAGATAGGATTTCCTTATTCATAATTCCTCAGCAGATTCTGTAGTTCTCTGGTAGGGTGTATGGGCCTATGATTGTTCATCTTTATTTGATGTTGAGGCTCAGATTACTCATTTTAAAAATATATAAGTATTGATATTTATCCCTTAGGGATTGTGGAAATGAATTTGTAGAGACCTTCTAGCTTGGCATAAAGTCAGTCCTCTCCCTTACTTATATTGTAAAATGGAGAAAGGTACAGGAGAAATCTAAGAAACTAAAGGCAGAATTAACTATTACTATCCTTGTTCTACAGTTACCCCCAAGCACTAAGCTATAAGAGTTACTTTGTTGACATATATGTATACTATTTAGGTCAAAGTCCTATTTGGCCAACTTAATAATATGATCATGGCAAAGACAAAAAGAAATGGAAGAAAATTTTAAAATAAATAGCAAACATACCCAGCTGTTAAAGAGACGGCTGTAATGCCAAAAAAAGTTCCAAAATATTTGAGGAATTCCCGAGACCAAGCAATCTGCATAGCCATTTGTCTTTCTCTCATTTCATTCTGCATTATTAGCTGCCTTTCCAGCTGAACAAAATAAAAGACAAAAGTATGGTTACACGTATTTGAATCTGAGCACGGAGTTAGTAATCTGCTCTTCCAGTGCATTTTCTTTCTTAAAATTTATATTATTTATATTTATATAATTTATAATTATAAATAATTTTATAATAACATATTCCATTTTTGTATTTATCAAAGAGGGAAGAAAAAAAACGGTTTGGCATTATTTATATCAATTCAGTTCAGTCTCTCAGCTGTGTCCAACTCTTTGCAACCCCACAGACTGCAGCATGCCAGGCTTCCCTGTTCATCACCAACTCCCTGAGCTTGCTGAAACTCACGTCCATCGAGTTGGTGATGCCATCCAAACATCTCATCCTCTGTCATCCCCTTCTCCTCCTGCCTTCAATCTTTCCCAGCATCAGAGTCTTTTCCAATGAGTCAGTTCTTCGAATCAGGTGGCCAAAGTATTGCAGTTTCAGCTTCAGCATCAGTCTTTCCAATGAATATTCAGGACTGATTTCCTTTAGGATGGACTGGTTGGATCTCCTTGCAGTCCAAGGGACTCTCAAAGAGTCTTCTCCAACACCACAGTTCAAAAGCATCAATTCTTCGGTGCTCAGCTTTCTTTATAGTCCAACTCTCACATCCATACATGACTACTGGAAAAACCATAGCTTTGACTAGACGGACCTTTGTTGGCAAAGTAATGTCTCTGCTTGTTAATATACTGTCTAGGTTGGTCATAGCTTTTCTTCCAAGGAGCAAGCATCTTTTAATTTCATGGCTGCAGTCACCATCTGCAGTGATTTTGGAGCCCAAGAAAATAAAATCTCTCACTGTTTTCATTGTTTTGCCATCTATTTGCCATGATCTTGGTTTTCTGAACATTGAATTTTAAGCCAACTTTTTCACTCTCCTCTTCCACTTTGATCAAGAGCCATGTGTGGTGTCATCTGCATATCTGAGGTTAATATTTCTCCCGGCAGTCTTGATTCCAGCTTGTGCTTCATCCAGCCCAGCATGTCGCATGATGTACTCTGCATATAAGTTAAATAAGCAGGGTGACAAGATACAGCCTTGACGTACTCCTTTCCCAATGTGGAACCAATCTGTTGCTCCGTATCTTGTTCTAACTGTTGCTTCTTGACCTGCATACAGATTTCTCTGGAGGCAGGTAAGGTGGTCTGGTATTCAGATAACCACAATTACTT
Source organism: Bison bison bison (assembly GCF_000754665.1). Taxonomy (NCBI): domain Eukaryota; kingdom Metazoa; phylum Chordata; class Mammalia; order Artiodactyla; family Bovidae; genus Bison; species Bison bison. Next base: position 8,736,805 of record NW_011495030.1, read on the forward strand.
ATATATCCCTTATCATAAATAATTACTTTTAAGCTTTATATTCCATACATTTTCTATTTTCTTACTAAAACACACCATGAAAATTTTCCTTGCAGCGTCAGGAAGTGAGGAAGATAACTGCTTTTTTCTCTTTAAATTTTTCCAATTTCTCCTCAAGCATTCCTATCCCTAATACTCATATCACCCTCCTTGTGTATTAGACCTTATTTGCCCTAAGGAGGTGCAGTATATACCACAGAAGATTTTTTGTTAAAAGGGTGGGTTGAGCTGATCTGCTTTACTTTAAAACAATGCTCAAATGTTAGCTCATCAGTTTTTCAGAGTATTTTGGGAGCTCAGCTTGGATGGCTGTTAATCTGGAGATTCTCTCATTAAGAAAAAAAATACATTTTACAGCAGCTAAAATCAGAATCCAGTTAACATTGGAAGGTTAATCTGGTGTATAAAAATTGTTAATGGGAAGAATTCATGGTACAATCATTTCCAATTCTAACTGAAATTTTGAAGTGAAGTGAAGTGAAGTCGCTCAGTCATGTCCGACTCTTTGCGACCCCATGGACTGTAGCCCACCAGGCTCCTCAGTCCATGAGATTTTCCAGGCATGAATACTGGAGTGGGTTGCCATTTCCTTCTCCAGGGAACTGAAATTTTAGACAAGCATTTAAATTAGAAATTGATTCTTTAAGCTTGATTTAAAAATTAAAACAAAAGCAGATTGTAGGAAGAATTCATTATGTAGTTATCCATTTCTTGGAAAAGATACTTCTGATATTTGTGTACACATGCAATTTTTTTTTAATTTTATTTTTAAACTTTACAATATTGTATTGGTCTTGCCAAATATCGAAATGAATCCGCCACAGGTATACATGTGTTCCCCATCCTGAACCCTCCTCCCTCCTCCCTCCCCATACCATCCCTCTGGGTCGTCCCAGTGCACCAGCCCCAAGCATCCAGTATCGTGCATCGAACCTGGACTGGTGACTCGTTTCATACATGATATTATACATGTTTCAATGCCATTCTCCCAAATCTTCCCACCCTCTCCCTCTCCCACAGAGTCCATAAGACTGTTCTATACATCAGTGTTTGTTTTGCTGTCTCGTATACAGGGTTATTGTTACCATCTTTCTAAAATCCATATATATGTGTTAGTATACTGTATTGGTGTTTTTCTTTCTGGCTTACTTCACTCTGTATAATAGGCTCCAGTTTCATCCATCTCATTAGAACTGATTCAAATGAATTCTTTTTAATGGCTGAGTAATACTCCATTGTGTATATGTACCATAGCTTTCTTAGCCATTCATCTGCTGATGGACATCTAGGTTGCTTCCATGTCCTGGCTATTATAAACAGTGCTGTGATGAACATTGGGGTATATGTGTCTCTTTCCCTTCCGGTTTCCTCAGTGTGTATGCCCAGCAGTGGGATTGCTGGATCATAAGGCAGTTCTATTTCCAGTTTTTTAAGGAATCTCCACACTGTTCTCCATAGTGGCTGTACTAGTTTGCATTCCCACCAACAGTGTAAGAGCGTTCCCTTTTCTCCACACCCTCTTCAGCATTTATTGCTTGTAGCTTTTGGATTGCAGCCATTCTGACTGGCGTGAAATGGTACCTCACATGCAATTTAAAAATAAAATATTTCACTATTATAAGAAAATAATGGTTAATTCCTGAAATTGAAAAAATATTATTTTTGCATGTTTTCCTGTCCTGATTTGTATGGATCTAAGAGCTCTGCAGAAAAGTGAGCCTGACCCAGTCATGACTAATAAATCTTAGATTTGCTGCTGTTTAATCCCTCTAGTGAGCAGTCATTTCTTTGCAAAGACAATGCTAAATAAAAACCTAAACTGACTAGCTACAGATAGGGAGAGAAAGGTCAAACTGAGAAACAAACATAAGTGTAATTAGAGTTTTATGTTACAAGATTTTTTTATGCTATAAGCGTTTTCACACAGGCTTTTTGTAAACATAATTTTTTTTAGTTATTTCTTTAAAAAAATTTTATAGTTGATTTACAATGTTGTATTAGTTTCAGATGTACAGCTAAGTGATTCAAAGTGATTCAGTTATATATATGTATATATACACATACATTCTTTATCAGATTCTTTTCCCAGTTAGATTATTACAGACTATTAAGTTTCCTGTACTATAGAATAGGTCCTTGTTGATTATCTGTTTTATATATAGTAGTGTATATAGGGTAATCTCAAACTCCTAATTTATCCCTCCCCCCTACTTTCCCCTGTGGTAACCATAAGTTTATTTTCTTAGTCTGTGGGTCTGTTTCTGTTTTGTAAATGAATTTGTCTCATTTTTTTTTTTTTTAGATCCCACATATAATTGACATCATGATATTTATTTTTCTCTGTGTGACTTACTTTTCTGTGTCCATCCATGTTGCTGTGAATGGCATTATTTCATTCTTTAGTGTGGCTAAGTAATATTCCATTATATATAGCACCACATCTTTATCCATTCTTCTCTCACTGGACATTTAGGTTCTTTCCATGTCTTGGCTATTGTATTAATAAATAGTGCTTCAATGTACAGAGAAGGCAATGGCAACCCACTCCAGTACTCTTGCCTGGAAAATCTCATGGATGGAGGAGCCTGATGGGCTACAGTCCATGGGGTCGCTAAGAGTCGGACATGACTGAGTGACTTCACTTTCACTTTTCACTTTCCTGCATTGGAGAAGGAAATGGCAACCCACTCCAGTGTTCTTGCCTGGAGAATCCCAGGGATGGGGGAACCTGGTGGGCTTCCGTCTATGGGATCGCACAGAGTCAGACACGACGGAAGCGACTTAGCAGCAGCACCAGCACCAGCAGCTGCTGCTGCAATGTACATTAGGATGAATGTATCTTTTTGAATTATGGTTTTCTCTGGATAGTTATTTGCCCATGAGTGGGATTCCTGGCTCATATGATAGTTCTATTTTTAGTTTTTTAAGGAACCTCCATACTATTCTCATAGTAGCTATACCAAGTTACAGTCCTACCACCAATGTAGAGGGGTTCTCTTTTCTCTACACCCTCCCCAGCATTTATTTCTTGTAGACTTTTTGATGATGGTCATTCTGACTGGTGTGAGGTGATATACCTCCTTGTTGTTTTGATTTGCATTTCTCTGATTAGCTTCATTGAGCATCTCTTCATGTGCTTTTTGTCCATCTGTATGTTTTCTTTCGAGAAACGTCTATTTAACTCTTCTACCAATTTTTTGATTAGGTTGTTTGCTTTTTGATATTAAGATGCATAAGCTATTTGTAAATTTTAGAGATTAATCCCTGTCAGTCACATCGTTTGCAAATATTTTCTCCCATTCAGTGGGTTGTCTTTCATTTTGTTTACGGTTTCCTTTGCTGTGCAAAACTTTTTAGGTTTACTTAGGTTCCATTTGTTTGTTTTTGTTTCTAATATTCATTGCTGTAGGAGGTGGATCAAGTCAGAAAAGATATTGCTGTAATTTATGTCAAAGAATGTTCTGGCTACATTTTCCTTTAAGAGTTTTATAGTATCGTTCTTACATTTTGAGTTTATTTTTGTGTATGATGTTAGAGAATGTTCTAATTTCATTCTTTTATATGTAGCTGTCCAGTTTTCCCAGCACTATTTATTGAAGATACTGTCTTTTCTCCATTGTATATTCTTGTCTCCTGTGTTGTACATTAATTGACCATTTAGTTAGTTCATTTATGGGCTTTCTCTCCTGTTCCATTGATCCATATTTCTAAGACACATATTAATTAAATTGAAAAAATCATAAACAAAGAGAAAATATTAAAAGCCACAAGAGAAAAACAACAAATAACATACAAGGGAGCCCCCATGAGATTACCAGATGATTTTTTAGCAGAAACTCTGCAGGCCAGAACGAAGTAGCATGAAACATTTAAGGTGAAGAAAGGGAAAAGGATACTTTACCCAGAATATTCTACCCAACAAGGATTTCATTCACATTCAACAGAGAAATCAAAAGCTTTACAGACAAAGCAAAGAAAATTCAGCACCACCAAGCCAGCATTTACAGTAAATGCTAAAAGAACTTCTCTAGAGGAAAAAGAAAAAGCTACAACTAAAAACAAGAAACTTATGAATGGGAGAGCTCACCAGTAAAGATAAACCTGGGGCTTTCCAAGTGGTGCTAGTAGTAAAGAATCCACCTGCCAATGCAGGAGACACAAGAGACATGGGTTCAACCCCTGGGCCGGGAAGATGCCCTGGAGTAGGAAATGGCACTCCACTCCAGTATTCTTGCCTGGAAAATTCCATGGGCAAAGGAGCCTGGCAGGCTACAGTTCATGGGGTCACAAAGAGTTGGACATGACTGATCAACCGAGTACATACACAGAGATAAACATAAAGTAAAAGCAGGAAATAATCCACACACAAATATGATATCAATATGAAAAATTGTGAGAAGAGAGTCCAAATGCAGGATATTGGAAATGCATTTGAAATTAAAAGACCAACAACTTAAAACTATCTCACTGAAAGTGAGAGAATGGAAAGAGGTATTCCATGCAATCGAATCTACTGTGATGCTTTCCACATCTCATGTCAAGTGGGAATATTTTGGGAGAGGAATTTTTAAATGTCTTCAAAATATAAAATGACTTAAAAAAAAATCTATTGACTAACATAATGCTCAACTGTCAGAAAATTGTAACAAAGGGACATTTGTTCTTTTACACTATTAAGTCTCCCTACCCTAAATATCAAAGTAGCAAGATGTTCTAAGAATAGCAATCGAAGGATATATAGCATATCCTAATAGCCTGAAAAATAATTGCTGAACAGACGTTGACCACGAAAGACGTTAAAATTTGTCTCTGATGGTTAAATGTTTCTGTGTATGTAAAGATCAGTTCAGTTCAGTTCAGTCGCTCAGTCATGTCCGACTCTTTGCGACCCCATGAATCACAGCACGCCAGGCCTCCCTGTCCATCACCAACTCCCGGAGTTTACTCAGACTCACATCCATCGAGTCAGTGATGCCATCTAGCCATCTCATCCTCTGTCGTCCCCTTTTCCTTCTGCCCCCAACCCCTCCCAGCATCAGAGTCTTTCCCAATGAGTGGGCTCTTCACATGAGGTGGCCAAAGTACTGGAGTTTCAGCTTCAGCATCATTCCTTCCAAAGAACACCCAGGGCTGATCTCCTTCAGAATGGACTGGTTGGATCTCCTTGCAGTCCAAGGGACTCTCAAGAGTCTTCTCCAACACCACAGTTCAAAAGCATCAATTCTTTAGCGCTCAGCCTTCTTCACAGTCCAACTCTCACATCCATACATGACCACAGGAAAAACCATAGCCTTGACTAGATAGACCTTAGTTGGCAAAGTAATGTCTCTGCTTTTGAATATGCTAAGTTTACCTAAAATCATTGGTTTGAGTAAACTCTGGATAAAGCAATATGATATTGATTTTGTGCTAAATCAAAATAAGATTTCTTTCTACAAAATTGCAATTGATGACATTTGTTTACTTAGGGTATAATAGGAAATAGCCAAGATGTCCTAAAACATTGTTGGGGGTGGTGGTGGGGTGTAAGATAATAGAAGGAAGTCATAACCTACTGCAATACCAATTTTATCTACAACATCATATTTCTCATGAGGGTAGCATACTTTGGTTTTGTGTTTGAAAACTCCACAGTAGTTTGTCACGTGTAGGAAACAAAGGTGATGTCACATTGACCAGTTCTTAGAGGCTTTGGTGAGAAGCAGTGAGAAACTGGTGTTGATGGAGCTCTGCCTTCCATGCATCACCTGTCATCAGCGGCACAGATTTTTGAGACTGTCCTCCAGAATCAAAGGTAGGGTCTGTGGCTTCAAAGCAAGAGTAAGTTTGGCCCTTAACTGTCAAACCATGAAACGAAGCAGGTAGCCTCATAGGTGTCCTGGTATGTGCACTGATTTTTGTGCTTTGTCCATCTCCGCTATCCTCAATTTTTTTAGCTAGCCAAGACACACTGAAGCTGGTGAGTTAACTGGGTTCGGTATTAAAATTTGAACTGAAATTCAAAGGGAAAGTATAAAATTTGAACTGAAATTTAAAAGGAAAGAAAGTTTGGCTGGAAAGCCTCAAGTAATTTGGATGTACCTCCCCCTTACCCACTGCTAGCATGCTAAAGGTTTTGGGCATCTTCTCCTCAACTGGGCAATCCTAGGCCAACCTCCTTGGCTGCAAAAATGCACAGAGGTGAGAAGCTGGCCTGGCCTGGGCAGAACTGAACTGATTTCTTAGCAATCTGACATCTGTACTGTGAGATCCGGACGGGGGAAAGGCAGCAAATCTCTTAGAACAACAGTTCTGGGGAACTAGCTCCTGCTGCTAAGTCGCTTCAGTCGTGTGCGACTCTGTGCGACCCCATAGACGGAAACCCATGAGGCTCCCCCATCCCTGGGATTCTCCAGGCAAGAACACTGGAGTGGGTTGCCATTTCCAACTAGGATTTAATCAAAATGGGACTTAAAAAGGCTGAACACTATGCAAATGCTACAGTTAATTATGTAATAGTACAAATGCTGGTTTGAATCTTGGCTCCACTGTATACTGACAGCGTGACTCTAGGCAAGCTACTTAACCTCTCTGTGCTTCAGGTTCCTCATCTATAAAATGGGAATAATAATTGGATCGCCTTATTAAGTTATCATGAAATAAAATATGAGAATACATAAAATTCTCAGAATAGTGGCTGGCATTTAGTATGCACTCAGTAAAAATTAGTTACTAATATTAGTGACATATTTCTTTATTAAAATAGTTGATGGATTTGAAAAATTATTTGAGGTGTTACAATAAAGAGACACTCTGTCATTTTCATTTTCCCTCTCAGTTGATAGAAGTTGGGGCAGGGGTTGAAGAATTGTTGCTGCTTTTGTTTTTTAGTCGCTAAGTTGTGTCCAACTCTTCTGCAACCCCATAGGGGCCCACCAGGCTCCTATGTCCATGGGATTTCCCAGTCAAGAATATTGGAGTGTATTGCCATTTCCTTCTCAATGGGATCTTCCCAACCCAGGGATTGAACCCATGTCTCTTACTGGGCAGACATATTCTTTACCACTGAACCACCTAGGAAGCCCAGGTTGATGAATAGTATTTATTTTTCTCCTTCCATCTACTTAATAATAATAAGTAACTGGTTTGAACAATGAAAATCTCATAATAATATGAAATAAATTTTAAAAGGCTTCTGTGTATTTCTTATACCTCCTGTTGATTTTCAGCATACTTACTGTGAAAGGTATAGATTTTTTTTTTAATTAGCTCTAAGCAGTTAAATAATGTTTGCTGTAAAATCTCATTAAGGCAAGTGTAAATAATTATGAATACTTCTTCATAACCATACTTATGAAACTGCTTTCTCAAAGCAGTTTCTTCTATACTTTAATATGGTCTTTCAACATTAATCTTTTTACTTAGCAGCAGCAGATATGTGCTTTCTCCAAGGGAAATTTAGATTAACAATTTTTCATTTTCTCTCATCTATTATTTTATTTTGGTTCCAGATATTCTGTTACTAGTTTGTAGTTTATATTCAGGTTTTTATTGCTTTAATAAGGGCTTTCCTGGTAGCTCAGGTGGTAAAGAATCTGCCTACAATGCAGGAGACATTGGTGCAATCCCTGGGTTGGGAAGATCCCATGGAGAAGGAAATGGCAACCCACCCAAGTATTCTTGCCTGGGAAATCCCATGAACAGAGCAGCCTGGAGGGCTACAATCCACAAGGTCTCAAAAGAGTCAGACACGACTCGGATTAAACACACACACACACACTTCTTTAATAAGTTGATAATAAAGACCAGCTAACTCAAGGAATCAAGTAATTTCCTTATAATAATATTTAATCATTTGTTGATTTAAAGTAAAATTAATCCTTCCTGAGTAGGTTCCAAAGATAATATGAATAGATTAGGGATCTAAATGTTTTTAAAAATATATAAAGCTGTACAAATATCATAGAGGCAGAGGGTGACTGCCTCTTCAACTTTAATACAAGAAAAGGCTTTCAAAATAAAGACTCAAAATGCAGAGGCAATAAAGGATTATTCATTTGAATACATGAAAGTTTTTAAATTTTTTTCACGGCATAAAAACCCCATGATAAAGTAAAAGATAAATGACAAACTGGGAGAAAATATTTGCAATATATTCCACAAACAAGAGATCAATATTGCTAATGTATAAAGAACTGAGAGACAAGGGAAAAAACCCATGAACAGATAATTCACAAAAACAAGACATATAAATGGCCCTCAGATGTGAGAAAATGTTCAAGTTTACTCATAATTAAAGAAATGCAAGTTAAAACAAGACTGAGGTACCATTTCTTGCTTATCAGATTGGCAAAAATTAAAAAGCAAGACTACACATTCTGTTGCAGAGACTATGGGAAAATGGGTATTCTCAAATTGGTATCACCTTTCTGAAGGGAAATACCTAAGTGGCAATACCTAACAAAACTATAAGGCACCTGCCTTTGACCCAGTCATCCCACTTCTGGAATTCTAGTCTGACGGTATACCTCCAACAACAAAAATGTAAAAAGCACAAGGTTATTCACCGAAGCACTATTTATAACAGCAGAATATTGGAAATAATCTAAGTACTTCTGGTAGGCAGAATACTGCCTCTACCCAAAATAAGTTCATGTCCTAATGCTCAGAATCCATGGGGAGATGTAATTAATTAAGGAACTTGAGATGGGGAGATTATCCTGAATTATCCAGGTTGGCCCAATGTAATCGCAAGTGTCATTGGTGAAAGACAGAGGCAAGAGAGTCAGAGTTAGAGAGAAAGATGCTACACTTCTGGCTCAAAGAGGGAGGAAGGTGACATTAGCCAAGGAATTTGGGCAGCCTCTAGAAACTACAAAAAGCAAGGAAAGGGATTCTCCCCTAAACCTTCCAGAAGGAATGCAGCTCTGCTAACAGCTTGATTTTCTTCCAATGAGACCCATTTCAAACTTCTGGCTTCCAGAACTGTAAGATTATTTTGTGTCTTGAAAATCTGTCATACTAATGGGAAACTAATACAGTGCCCAAACATAATATGAATAAATTATAATATATCCACACAAGGGAGCATTATGCAACTGTTAGAAATGAGGAACAGCTCTGTGAACTGACTGGAATGATTCCCATGATAAACTGTTAAATGAAAAAAGCAAGGTACTAAAGGGTATCAATAGTATGCTACCCTTCACGTAAAAAAGAAGGGGAATTAGGAAAATACACGTCTGTCAGTCTATTGTGCAAAAGATGCAGGAAGGGTAAACTGAAGACCAGGAGATCAGACACCTACAGAGACAGCATGGGAAAGGATGTATAAAGAGGAGATTAGGAATAGGTTAGCAAGGATGAGGATGGAGGGATGCTCCTTTGAGTGTATCATTTTGTATAGCTTTAATTATTAGAACACTGTTTTGTTTCATATACTCCCCTACCCTGTAACTAAACTCAACTTGGATATGGAGAGAATACAAAGTATACTGCTACTGCTACTGCTACTGCTAAGTCGCTTCAGTCGTGTCCGACTCTGTGCGACCCCATGGACTGCAGCCCACCAAAGTATAACTGTACTGCAAATGACATAATCACCCTGATGGAGCCTAGGAAGAACTAATCTAATTTACAGAAAAACAGTAGCTTGACTTGACAGTGTAAAAGGGAAAAGAACATGCAAATAATGTTCTCTGGTTAGTGAACCTGTTTCTCATCAGGATATGTATTGGCAATCCTGTAACTATTTCATGTTTCCACTAGGATTGAAGTGAATATACTATAGAAAATGAGAGCCAGGTTTTTCACTGTTTGAGAAAAAAACTTAAATATAAAGAGAAAGGAAAGGCCAGACTGAAACATCATAATGCACTGGAATTAGATGTATCAGTATGAACTCATGGTTTAGAATATGAAATACTTCTATGTATAAGTCTGTGTATATCCATGGGTTAATATATAAACACATGTCTTTGCTGAAAGGATCTGGGAATAATGACCACAGCAGTAAGTACACTTAGAGCCCAGATCTTGGTTTCTAAACACCATTTTCTAAAAACCAGGACTCTTTGAATGAGTGATTAGTTCCAGGCCTGGGACAGGAGCGATATATATGAACTAACTTATGATCACAGAAAATGAGCAAAAATGAAGGGATATGCCAAAGGGACATAGGAATCAACTGGAAGGAATTCCCAATAGTCAAAATAACTTCAGCCATAAAATAAATAATCATGGTACTAAATTATAACCCATAGAATAATATGTCCATACAACCATATTGGTATAAATAACTGAATAAATAAATACATGGAGATGGGATAGCTTTTCCAGTGAGCAAATATAAATGGAATGAAGGAAATAAAAAGTTACCATTAGGCAAACACTACAGTAATCAGTTTTTCATGTAAGATCCCACCAATGGATGCTAAAAGCAGTAGGCAAAAGTTTGAGGAGAAGCAAGACAGTAACAGACTCTCAACATATCTCTTCAAAGATATTTATCAATAAGAAAAAAATAGTAACTTTCCTTTAACCAAGTGACCAAAGTTTAACATTACTAGTAACAAGACCTACCAACAGTATTCTCTGATATGATGCAATGAGAAAGACATAACAGCATTCTGTGGTTTAAGAATAAGGTGTAAAAAGTGCACAAACTCAGTCTAGTCATGAGAAAAAGTTGGAAAAACCCAAAGTGAGAGAAATTATATGAAATAACCAGTACTTATACAAAAAGTACTTATCATGGAAGCAAAGGAAAGAATGAGAAACTGTCACAGACCAAAGGAGTCTAAGAAGAAACAACAGTTAAATGCAATATGAGATCTTGGATCCCTGAAACACAAAAGGAATATTAGGAGAAAACCTGGTCAATTTCAGAAAGATCAGTAATTTAGTCAACAGTATTGTACTGATGTTAATTTGCTGGTTTTGGTCACTGTACTATGATTTTATAAATTGTTGGTATTGAAGAAAGCTGAACAAAGGGTATACGTAAACTCTCTCCTATTGATGGTTTACCAACTTTTCTGCAAATATAATATTATCTCAAGCGAAAACATTTCTTAAAATCTGGATTCACTCTTATTCTGCATTTTAGTAACTTTATTCAAGAATAATGATATTTTAGCTTTCCCTCTTATATTAAGTATTAAGGATGTTTATAGGGTTATTTTTTCTCTCTAAAATCCTTCTCCCCCTGTTGCCCCATATTTTCAGTTGTCTTAAGGAGGAAAATGGTATAGAAACAAGACACATATGAGAAGTCTAAAGATTTTAACAGCAAGCCTACCTTACATTATTTCTGAGATAAATGGGGTAAGTCTGGGTGTGTATACATTGTATGTATAATGAAGATTTTAGAGGAAAGCAAAAATAATTATTAAAGCCATAGGATCATTTTTTAATTAATAGTTTTGGGCCCAAAACTCTGCATATACTGGACATTCAGTAAATGAGTTATTAAGTAAGAATATACTTAATGAATTGAGTTAATAAATTAGATAAATAAGAGTTAATAAATACTCCCTGCTTGCTCAAGCAATGAAGAACTAAAAATAAAATTCACTCTGATTAGATTTATGAAACTAGAATTCTAGATGAGGGAGGAAACTAAAAGGAAAATCTTCATGATCCTCTATAACTGGATTCATTGGTCTCATTTAAGATTGTGAACAAACCTAAAACCAGTGTTCCCCTTTGAGAATTTGAGTGTAGGAAGGGTCTTGGACCCACCTGTCAGCATGGAAGAGCTAGGCAGCAAAGGATCAACTTGGTGGTTTGACCCTTCTTTGTTATTTGTCTTTGTAGAAGGTAATGTCTATGGTACCAATGACTTTCATTAATTATTTTTCTTTCATTTCTCAACATAGACAATATACAGGAATTCTTAGTGTTTTTATTAACTCCTCTAAGGGATTTCAGACAAATTAATATCTTGTCCCACACTTGAAGACTTGCTGAACATTTTTAGAAGTTTCTTTAAAAGTTAGGAAATTCCTTAGGTATATTCTTTGCATTTATACCCAGTCCTTCATAGTATAGTTAACTTATTTCCCTTCATTCCACCTTTAGTAAAAAAGACACTAGCATCTTACCACACTGTCTTGAAGTTCAGGAACTTGAAGATCACTAACAGGTCAAGATGTTCATTTCAGAGGGCCTGGACCCAGGTGAACAGCATCTTCATCTGAGCCAGTAACAGCCTTAACTATGAGATTCCTAATCTTTACTGCGCAGTATCTAACTTCATGTTTATAAAGAATAAACCTTATACTCAAATAACTGGATATTCACATTCAAAAGAATGAAAATGGACTCTTACTTTATACCATATACAAAAAATGAACTCAAAATGGAACACAAACATAAATATAAAAGCTGAAACTATAAAACTCTTAGAAGAAAACACAGGTGCAAATCTTAATGATCTTGGATTTGGCAACACTTTCTCAGACTATGATACCAAAATCATAAGCAATAAGAGAAAAAATAAATTGGACTTCACTGAAATTTAAAATTTGTATGTATCAAAGAACACTGTCAAGAATAGAAAGAACCCACAGAATGGGAGAAAATACTTGCAAATCTTATATCTGATAAGGATTGAGTATCCAACTAAATAAGAAACTCATACAACTCAACAAGAAAAAGACAAACAATCCAATTTGGACATGAGCAAAGAACTAAAAGAGATATTTCCCCAGACATGATAAACAAATGGCCAATAAGCACATGAATAATATTTAATGGTATTATTACTCGTGGAAATTCAAAAGTACAATAAGATACCTCTGTAAACCCATGCAGAATGGCTAGAATTTTTTTTTAAAGGAAAATAATATGTATTGGTGAGGATGTGGAGAAATGGTAATCATGATATATTGTTATAGGAATGTGAAATAGTAAAGCCACTGTGTGGTTCTGGGATAAATTAAACATAAAATTGATACATGATTGAGCAGTTCTACTCCTGATATATATACTCAGAGGAATTGAAAAGCAGGTATTCAAACAAAAATGTGTACAAGTATTTCTATAAGCAGCACTATTCACAATAGCCAAAGGGGAAACAATATTACTGTCTTTAAACCAGTGAATGGATAAACAAAATGTATATTTATACAATGGAATGAATAGGAGTGAAGTACTGATTCATTACACAACACAGATGAACCTTGAAAAGATTACACTAATTGAAATAAGCCTGACACAAAAGACCACAAATTATATAATTCCATACATGAAATGCCCAGAACAGGCAAATCCATCAGGACAGAGTGCTCTAATCTGCTATTAGTGGTTGCCAGAGTGCTCTAATCTGCTATTAGTGGTTGCCAGGGTCTGAAAGGGTGGGAGAATGAGGAGTGAATGCTTAATGGGTATGGGGCTTCCTTTTAGGGTGAGGGAAATGTAATGGAAACAAGTAGTAGTGATAGTTGTACAACACTGTGAATGTACTAAACATCACTGAACTGCACACTTTAAAATGGTGAATTTATATTGTGTGTGTTTTACTGCAATTAAAAAAAAAAGAATCTCAGAAGAGGGAGGTTAAGAGCAGGTAACCAGGATGGGGACATGCCAGAAATGAGTTTCAGAGGAATAAGTTGAAGACAGTTGTGAATGAAGACAGTAGAATCAAGCTGCTGTATCCTTCCTTATAGCGCCCACTGTGGGTGAACTTGTGTTAATCACACTTCTCTTATTCCAAGGTACTTCTTGGTTAAGTCCCCTGACACTTCTATGTCTTGAGCCAGTTTCCACTTGGTTATCCTTTTGCTGTAGATGGAGTTGGCTGCTTTCCTGTCCTTTTCAGTACCTGCTCTACATTTTGGGTTCCTTGTCACCACAGGACTCTCTACAAAGGAAACACCGTACTTTCTAGCTTTCCTTAGAACATCAAGCCCTTCTTATTCTAAGATGTTGGTATAGCTTTCCCCCCCAAAAAAAAAAAAAAAAAGCAGATGGAGGACATAAGAATTATAGATATTGGAGTTATAAGGATTTAAGCAATTTCAGTTTTTCGTAAGCTATTTGCTCTTATTTGCTGTTTTAATTTTTATATATTTGAAGAAGCATTTGTTGAGTCTACACTGTATTTCACATTGTAAAAATAACTCTAGCATATACCATTGTATAGACAAATTACAACCATGGCTTAAAACAATACAGATTATTATCTTTACTTGTGAACATTGGCAGTCCAACACAGGTCTGAATGGGCTAAAATCATAATGTCTGCAGGGCTGTGTTCCTTTCTGGAGAGTGTAGAGGAGAATCTGTCGCTAGCATTTCTCAGCTTCTAGAGGCAACCTGCATTCCTTGTCTGGGGTGCCTTCCTCCATCTTCAAAGCCAGAAACATCACATCTCTCTGACTCTTTGGTCTTTAACTCTCTACTTCTAAGAATTTGTGTGTTTAGATTGGGTCCATATTGATAATCCAGGATAATTTTCTCACCTCAAAGTCTATTCCCTGAGTCACATCTGCAATAGTCCATTTGCCATATAAAGTAATATATTCATAAGTTTCAGGGATTAGGGTGTAGACATCTTTACAGGGTCTTTATTCTGCCTGCCATATTCATACCACAAATATCTGGTTATTTGCAGCATACCTCACCATCTTCCCACCAAATAAGATGAGAAGTTCCTTGAATATAGAGCCTGTACCTTTTACATGTCTGAATCCTGCTTAGCATGTAATACATAATTTCATATATATTAAATAACTATATTTTTGCTTTGTATCTATACCTCATTTTCTTCACACCAAATGCTATACAGACTTACAGGTCAAAGGCTGGCTCTTGTGTAATTTTTTTGTCATTAGTTTGTTGCCTGCTCTTAGTGAACAATTAATAAACTGCCCTCTAATCTTTACATGAACCGTGACTGCTTTGCCTACAAAAACACTACAGAACAGCAAGGACCCATGGAATCTTTTCCCTCCTTTTTTTCTGCTTTGTCCTTGTAGTTTGTATCCTATTTTAAAAATACCAAAATGCTTTTCTGGCCATTTAGATCATATATCATGGGCTTCCCTGGCAGCTCAGATGGTAAAGAGCCTGCGTGCAATGTCGGAGACCCAGGTTCGATCCCTGCATTGGGAAGATCCCCTGGAAAAGGAAATGGCAACCCACTCCAGTATTCTTGCCTGGAGAATCCATAGATGGAGGAGCCTGGTGGGCTATGGTCCATGGGGTCACAAAGAGTTGGACATGACTAAGCAACTAACACTAGGTCATATATAATTGATTTAGGTGTGCCATCTATTGGCATTTTTAAGAACATATTCATTTTTACCCGAGATACTTGGCTGAGTACAGCCATCCATTCACTATCTGCAGTAACAGAGGCTAGAAAAGGAGTGAGAAACTGACTTTTGCTGATGATCTGAAAACATTAAATTGAGTAATGTGAATTCTCCTCAGCTCAACTGCAACCAATTTGTAAACAAAAAAGAAATCTTTTTGATCTGAAGCCTCTTATAAATTTTTATTAACCAGACTCCAGTGATTGATTTAACTTAATGATTAACTTACTTAAACTGAAAACATATTTGGCTTTATCGCCAATGTATGCTATATTGTCACTGCCAATCACCAATTACAGTTATATAGCAAAAGGAAAGAGCAAAGGTTCTCAACCCAGTTTGTGGATTATAGTCCCTTGAAGAGCTTAATACAATTACATGCCTGGCCATGAAGAAATCTGATTGGTCTGGGGTGGGACTTGTACATTCAAAAGACCCCCTGAATCGAATCTGAATCTGAATACAGCCAGAGTTGGGAACCTCGACAGTGGTATAAGATGTAGCTGAATCTCTAATTCTGGTCCTTTCTTCTGAAAGAAAAACACCAATAATGTGGAATTATCAAGTTATGATTTATCTTTTTTTTTAACCAAAAAAGTAGAACTTAAAAAAAACCCCACTGGGAAAACAATTCTAGTTATTAGGCTTCTTTTAAATAAATGTGTTGCTTTATTTCTTCTATTTATCCTTTTTAATTGAAGTGCCATTAAATAGGAAAAGAGCCAAGAGACATGCCATCACAGACTAGAGATATTAGTAGGCCAAGTGTTTTAATTGGGGTTTCTTAAACCTCCTCTTTGAAGAATTTTCATGTCATCTCCCACCCTAGGGACCCATTTCTTCCATTTTTCAGAGCCATGCTTAGTTTTATGGACTCTGGGACATTCCAGTCTAGCTTTAGCTGTCTGGGTTCATTCAGCATGTAGGGAAGAACCCATAGGTAGCTTCAGGGGTATTGTGATAATATAATTATTCAATTTAGTCATAGACTCATCCATGTTCATTTTATTATGCTTCATAATTTACAAATATATTCTCATATATATAAAATATGCCATTATGTTTCTTTAAAAAGAAATAGCTCAAAGTCTTAAAATGATGCTAAATGTGTAATTCCTTTAAATGTGAAGCATTTAAGGACCAAGACGATCTTCCCAAACTGCCAGAGATGAGTATGCCTCTCCCTTGGCTGCCCCAGTTAGGATGAAAACTCAGGCAGCTTTAGTGTTGGAAGGCTGCTTCAACTGTGTTGATCTATACTATTTTTTGTTATTCTCCATAAAATTAAAAGTAAAATAGTAAAGTATATCCTGGTCAACAAGGAAAAACTATCATCCTAACCAACACATGTGTTGGAAGAAATCAGTCTGCCATTGACCTGAGCATTCTTGCTGAGTAGGTCAAGGATAGAGGCCCTGCTCTTCGACCAAGCCATTTGTCAGGGTTGTGTTTGCAGTGAGCAACTTTGAGGGATGAAGCAACATCTCTTCCCAGTCAGAGAGCAGCCTTGCTCAACATTCATGATAAAAGTGATAGATTCTACAAGCTCACTGTTCTTCACCTATGTCACAAACCCACGCATCCACCTCAACATCCAACCAGGCCCACCTTCATGGGGCTTACATGGAGCACAGAGAAAACTAGCAGCAACACTATGCTCATGCTGCTTGCTGTGCTGGGACCAAGGCTTCTGCCAGCATCTGTGAAACAATAGCAGGCTAGCTTGTTAACTTGCAAGTAGAGTAAAATTCCAGACCTGAATTTCATGGAGGCTGCCAGTTTGGGGACAAAGATAAGGTGATGATAGATATGGTGTTCTGGAAGACACCAACTTCCTTCTTGGAGAAGGAAATGGCAATCCACTCCAGTACTATTGCCTGGAAAATCCCATGGACAGAGGAGCCTGGTAGGCTACAGTCCATGGGGTCGCAAAGAGTTGGACATGACTGAGCAACTTCACTTTCACTTTCACTTTCTGGAAGACACAGGAGAAGGGCCCTTGTTGGTTGGGTTAGAGGGTATCAGAAAGCTCCCTGAGATCTGGAAGCAAATGCTTTTGCACAAGTGGTGGTGGGAGTAGGAGGGTAGAATAAAGATCTCTCATTGTCTTGTGTGTTAAGTGAGCCTGAGAAGCAAAATGTAGGGTCCAAACAAGACTCCCAGATGGTGCTTTGGTTGTGGCACATTCTTCCCTGGAGTAGGAGAAAGAAAGGATGTTATCATGACATCAGTGGGGCAGCAAGCCCCCCTCCCCAGCCAAAAGGCATGCAATGTAGCTGCGGCTGTTGGGTCAGGGGTTCCATAAAGCTGAAATAGTGGTGTCAGCCTTTAGGATATAGAACTCTGCATAGACTAAATACATCAGATATTTGTTTGTGGAGTCCAGTGGTGGGAAGCCCTTTGAAATTGAGAGTAAAGTCAAACCCTTGCTGACTGGCTCTGAGCTGCTCTTTCCCTTCTCCTCTCCTCCAACTTGAGCTGCTTCAGGGAAGATGGCTGAGTGTGCCAGGGAACTTCAGGGAGGGGAGAGGAGGGACTGAATGTTTATGGCTCTGCTGGATATGGGCACCATGTCTACTTGGTCCCATGCAGGGAGGGTGTGCTAAGTGCCAAGGTGGTCCAAAGTGCTAAGGATGCAGGGCGGAGCAGTGGCACCAGTGTTGGCTAAAAGAACGATGCCCCTGAGCTCTCTAGGGGTCAGGAGAGCACAGGGGAGGAAACAGTACCAATTCCAGAATGAGAAACCAAAGGGAAAAAATACATTTGTATTTCCTAATAGCCTAATTTCCTGAAACTATCATGATAACCCCTGAAGTACCTATGTTAAAATCTTTGGTCTTTGTTCCCATAGAGCAAAGTACAGCTGATAGGGTTTGAGCAGTTTGCAGTGAGAAAAGGAAATTAAAATACACTGGACTGATTCAACATAACTGCAGTTGTGTCCCCTGAATATAAATGTACAATGTACTTTGTTTTACTTGCTTTTATTGTAAATGTTCATAGTGACGAGAGGACATTCTCCCATTGAGGAATTCTCTGATCCCTTCCAAGAGGTCCAATAGAAACAATATATTCAATAGAGACAAAAATAGAAAATCCCAGCCATCTCCAGAAGCCACTGCCCAATACAAGCAGTGCCACATACTGGACACAGGCACCAAAATGCATCCTATGTTAGTTTTCTGGGCTGCCATGGCAAAGTACCACAAACTGGGTGGCTTCAGCAACAGAAATAAACTGTCTCAGCTTTGGAGGCTAGAAGTCCAAAGTTAGGGTGTTAGCAGGGTTGGTACCTTGTAAGGGCTGTGAAAGAAGCCTCTGTTTCAGGACGCTCTTCCTAGTCACATGACATTCTCCCTGTATGCATGTCTTTGTGTCCAAATTTTATAGCTGTCATATTGGATTAGAGCCACCACCCTAATGACTTCATTTTAACTAGATTACCTCTGTAGAGACTCTTATCTCCAAATAAGATCACATTCTGAGGTAATAGGGGTTTGGATTTTAACATAAGAATTTGGGAGTGGGATGAGATCCAAACCCATAACATACCCCTTTCAAAAAGGGAGGCACTTTAGCTCCCTTTGTTGCAAATTTGTATATAGCCTGAGTTCCCCCCTGCTTCCTTGGAGCAGTTTTCTCAGAGCTGTAAGATGCTGTCTCCCGGACTTAGAGTCCTAAACACTCCCACCAAATAAAACAATTCTCTAGTTGACTCATTGGAAAAGACTCTGATGCTGGGAGGGATTGGGGGCAGGAGGAGAAGGGGACAACAGAGGATGAGATGGCTGGATGGCATCACTGACTCGATGGACATCAGTCTGAGTGAATTCCGGGAATTGGTGATGGACAGGGAGGCCTGGCGTGCTGTGATTCATGGGGTCACAAAGAGTCAGACACGACTGAGCGACTGAACTGAACTACTTTCAAAAAAAAAACAGGGAGGCAGTTAACTGGCCTATTACTGAGCTCCTGTTAAAAACCTAAACCCCTAGAGAATTTGTAACTCTCAGGTCTGACATCCCCATTTTTGAGTGGATCAACTAGGACATGAAAATACAAGGAAAGTACCCATTTGCTGATCAAATGAAAATAATAAATTTGAGGATGTGGCTAGCCTGGCCCTAGTGTCATCTCGGTTTTGCATAAAGTAGTAGAAACTACTACTTTGGGGAAAACTTTATCCCCTACTCTGACACCTGGAGCAAAGCTACTGGCTCAATAGGCCCTTCGGATTCACAGTTTGTCCTAAATGTCTGGGCCTGGTTCACCTTTGGTTCGGCTAAGCTGAAAACCAATGGTGCCGACAGTACTCCTGCCAGTTTGACCTCAGTGCCAACTATAGTGGGCAGAAGTCAAGGCTGTTCTCAATGCTCTGGTCAGTCACACTGAGGGGCAATCTACCATGGGCCTGGATAGGCCAAGAATGCAAGGCCCAGACTACTGTTTGTTCAGGCCATCTCTTGAGGTTTTCCTTGAGGAAGGAGTTATGAAGTTCTCCCCACCTCAACTCCACCAGCTCCCCACTCACTAGAAAAGCAGTAGATTCCCCAAGCCCAGTGTTCCTCGAGGGTGGCACAACCCACTGAGTGCACAGCACCCATGTGAACCCATCATTGTCACCTCCATCAGACTTGAGAAGCATGAGGAATTGACATGAACCTCACGCTTATCCTCTTACTGTGCTGTGAGTAAAAAAAAGGCCTCTGTTACACATAGGTGTCTCCTGTGTTCTGCCAGCATCCATGGAATAGTAATAGGCTAATCTCTTAGCTTACCTTCACAAACCCTGACTTCTGTAAAAGGCCCTATAATTTCCAGAGGTCTTGGACAAGGACTCTCTGAGTATGTAACATACTCTGTTGGTTCATAAACCTAATGTTTGGTCACCTCTCGGTCACTTTACTCTGTTAAATAGTTCAGTTGCCCATTCTTTGCAACAGTTCCATTCTCCCCAGAGAAATCTTTATCTCGTAGAAAACACTCTTATCATAATAATAATGGCAACAGCAATGGCTAGATTATCACCTCCAGTTTACAGGTTAGGAGACTGAAGCACAAGCCACACAGTGAGTCAGGAGGTAGAAGTGGGATTCAAACCCAGGCGGCCTTGCTTTAGTCCTCACTTTTAACCAGTCACTATATGTCTCACAATAGGACCATCTGCTCCTAGGGCTATAATGAACCGCAGAGGCCTAGAGATCTTTGTTAGAAATCTTAGGAAAATAACTTCAGTCAAACTTTTAATACTTGATTTTGACATATAACATTTTTTTTCAAACTTTAAATGTTTTATTTTGTATTGGGGTTTAGCTGATTAACAATGTTGTAGTAGTTCCAGGTGAACAGCAAAGGGACTCAGCTGTACATATACATGTATCTGATGTACATTTTAAAATACTTTTTAATAACGTATATTAGGCAACTAGACAATCTTCTACTTTGCTTTGATCTTTTTATCTAGCCATTGTATCGGAAAAGGCAATGGCAACCCACTCCAGTACTCTTGCCTGGAAAATCCCTTGGGCAGAGGAGCCTGGCAGGCTGCAGTCCACGGGGTTGCTAAGAGTCAGACACAACTGAGCAACTTCACTTTCACTTTTCACTTTCATGCATTGGAGAACGAAATGGCAACCCACTCCAGTGTTCTTGCCTGGAGAATCCCAAGGACGGGGGAGCCTGGTGGGCTGCCGTCTATGGGGTCGCACAGAGTCGGACACGACTGAAGTGACTTAGCAGCAGCCATTGTATAAATCCAGTGTCAAGTGTTCATACTCTATTAGAATTTATTGTTGCTATAAAAAATTATCAAATAGTGGCTTGAAAAGTGAAAGTATCTCAGTCATGTCTGATTCTTTGCAGCCCCGTGGACTGTAGCCTGACAGGCTCCTCTGTCCATGGAATTCTCCAGGCCAGAATACTGGAGTGGGCAGACATTCCCCTTTCTAGGGGATCTTCCCAACTCGGGAACAACACAAATTTATTGCCTTCTAGTTCTGGAGGTCAGAAGTTCAGAATGGACTGGAGGGATGGCATTCCCTCTGGAGGTTCTAGGAGAGAATCTATATCCTTAACTTTTCCAGTTTCTAGAGGCTGCCTGAACTTTTTACTCCATCTTCAAACTCAGCAGCATAGCATCTGCAAATTTCTCTCTCTGACTCTGATCCTCCTGCCTCCCTCTTCCCCTTAAAAGGACCTTTATGATTACATTGGACCCATCTAGAAAAACCAGGATAATCCAGGATCTGCCCCTACAAACTCATTAGCTTACTCACACTGTAAAGTCCGTTTCGCCATAACATACTGACAGGGGGTTAGGATGCAGACATCGTTTGGTGGGGAGGAGGTGCATTATTCTGTTTGCCATACACTCTGTAAGCAGTTATCTGTTCCTTCTTTATGGAAATTTTTACATTAGGTATCTAGATTAAAGATTTAAAGAAGTCCCTTCACCAGATAATTAGTAGTCCATTTCATCTTGTCTTTGAGGGTAGAGCACCAAGAGCATTTTACCTTTGGGGAGGTTAAGGAGAACATAGCACCAAAACACACGTGACAGAAACTTTAAGCACTGTAACAACGAAAACTTTTTTTTAATGTACCTGAAGTCGGGAATTCATAAGCATGAACTCCTGTTGGCTTTTCAGGTTCTCATTCATAGACTTTGAAAATATTAACCCCATCTTGACCTAAAATGTAAAAAAGCAAAGTTTAAAGCAGTGTATTCTACATGCATCCTCACATGCTCTATTTTTCAGGCTATCATGAGCTTAAGACAAAATTTAAAAAAAAAGAAAATTTTCTGACCTGGAACACATTATGGATTCTAGTTGTGGCTCCTAACTAGCTGTCTGATCTTGGACAGACTTAACCAACAGTCTTTTCTTGCTTTTAGTTTTCATAAAGCAGGAAAAGATACCTGCTTAGAGTGCACAGCAGTGCGTTAGAGTGACAGAATAATGCCCCTGGCCATCGTTTACTTACACAGGCACAGCTAACAACCAGGTGATTTCCAAAATCCTTTCCTGTTCTATAGGTTCATATTTCCTGATTTTTCTTCCCACTGTATATCTGGAAGAACTAAACACACAAAAACAAACAAACTCTCTCCTTTTTAATGAGGGGCAGGGTGAATACCATCTACTCTCTTACATTCTGTATAGTTGGATGACAGAACTTTTGCTTCTGGTGAGGGGTGACTTAGAAAATGCATTGCACACCTAGAACACTGATTTCTCTGTGCTCTTTGCATTTATGCTTTAAGTGTATCAAGGTTACTATATCAATACTCTTCCTACAGTCCTTTTCCCTCTCTTACCCACTTTCTATTTCCATTCACCCATTGCTAACATCCATTGGCCATTGTCCTCTAGCCTCATTTTTTTCTTATTAAGTTACTATTAAAGTTCTCAAAATGAGGAAAACCGAAGGATACTTAAATGTCTTGGGAAACACAAATTTTAAATGAATACTTGGTATCGTCTATCCTATTTATCTTACTTAAGAAGTTCTTAAGTGGGCTGGCAATTCTAAATGGTCCAGAACTCAGTATTTTGTTCTTAAGTCAACCGGGTAGTTACAGAAGACCTCAGTTAGTTGTTGATTCTGCCTTCAGAACACTACAAAGCTCAGGAAGGTTATGACTCCTCTACCCTCCTCAACAATGTTGCTGATTCTCTTTGGTAAGCCATTGAGCACTTTGTGAACCTCAGCTCAGAGTGGTCATTCTTAATGCTTTCTACCCAGGATTCACAATATTCTGTGGGAACCCTGGGCAAAGCTCCTATTTTCCATATCCTCAGCAAAAAAAACCCCACAAAACCATGGGTTTTAGCTTAACTGGTAAGAAGATGAAGAAAGAGGGAGGGCATTTCAGGCCAGACATAATGGGTTATCCCTGCTAATGGGGCTCCAAGTGAGTGGATATTACATGCCAGACATCGGTAGCTTCCCTGTATTTTGGCCAGAGACACACCATGGATTTATAGGAGGCTCCAAGCCACAATCAGCTTCAATGTTAGGTATAATAAGCTGAGCCAGAAGAGGAGAGGCACAATCCTGAACAGGCCTGGGAAGTCATGAGATTTCCCTACCCACCCTGTCCCTCAGCTGCTGTTCTACTCCATCCTGTGACCAGAGGCACAGCCACCCAGTAAGGTGGAGAGATCTAGCAGAAGTCCTCTCCTTTCTCCACTTTCACAGCCCCATGTCCATTGTCTCCAATAGCAGAGCAGAACTTGCCTGAAGGCAGAAGCAATATATTACCCATTTTGGCAGTCCCCAGGGTGTCTCTTTCCCACAAATGTTGTAGAAAGCATGATACAAGAGAAAGTATAGCTCAAACAGTTGCCATTTCTTATTTTTCTTTTGCACGTAGGAGTAGATAATTGAATTTTTACATATGCAGCAAACATTTACCAAGAAAATAGCTGTCCTCTATTCCTATTTACACACACACACATACACACACACACCCACACCCACACACACCCTGTATGTCAGAGTTGGGTCCCATAGAGTGCTTCTATTTATAAGGGGGTGGACTCTCCTCTGAAGTGGAGTTACAGTCCTCATCTAGGGAAGAGAAACTATCTGGAAAGTTAAGACTTAGGCTTACCTCTTTCTTGGCCTTGCCTTCTTCAGTCTGGATTGTAGTTTGGATATATCAGGGGATATTCCCACAGGTTACAGGTAGTAGCTAAGCAGGAAGAATAGCTTCCCTGTAGTTCCCAAAGGAGACCACACCTGAAAACGAGTACACCACACCTTGTGAACTGTGCACTGGAGTTCAGTATTCTCAACCTTCCCCTCTTTTCCAGTCCTAACAAAGCCATTTTCCAAAGTCTGGCAGGTTCCTTAAGGTGTCCACAATACTCTCCACTTTCATTCTCCAACTCACAAAATATATACAGTATGTCCCCTACATACAAACAGACTCCATTCCAAGAGGACGTTTGTAAGTCCAATTTGTTTGTAAGTCCAACAGAGTTAGCCTAGGTATCCAACTAACATGATCAGGTATATAGTACTGTACTATACTAGGTAGACATGGACTGATGTGATGATCTCATGGACACAGCCTTCTCTAACTCAATGAAACTACGAGCCAGGCTGTGTAGGGCCACCCAAGATGGACGGGTCATGGTGGAGAGTTCTGACAAAGGTGGTCCACTGGAAAAGGGAATGGCAAACCACTTCAGTATTCTTGCCTTGAGAACCCCACGAATAGCATGAAAAGCCAAAAAGATAGGACTGAAAGATGAACTCCCCAGGTCAGTAGGTACCCAATATGTTACGGGAGATCAGCAGAGAAATGACTCCAGAAAGAATGAAGAGACGGAGCCACAGCAAAAATAACAGCCAGTTGTGGATGTGACTGGTGATGGAAGTAAGTCCGATGGTATAAAGAGCAATATTGCATAGGACCCTGGGACGTTAGGTCTATGAATCAAGGCAAATTGGAAGGGGTCAAACAGGAGATGGCAAGAGTGAACATCAACATTTTAGGAATCAGTGAACTAAAATGGACTGGAATGGGTGAATTTAACTCAGATGACCATTATATCTACTACTGTGGGCAAGAATCCCTTAGAAGAAATGGAGTAGCTATCATAGTAAACAAGAGAGTCCGAAATGCAGTAGTACTTGGATGCAATCTCAAAAACAACAGAATAATCTCTGTTCATTTCCAAGGCAAACCATTCAGTATCACAGTAATCCAAGTCATGCTGAAGAAGCTGAAGTTGAACGGTTCTATGAAGGTCTACAAGACCTTCTAGAATTAACGTGCAAAACTGATGTCCTTTTCATTATAGGGGACTGGAATGTGAAAGTAGGAAGTCAAGAGATACCTGGAGTAACAGGCAAATTTGGCCTTGGAGTATGGAATGAAGCAGGGCAAAGGCTAATAGAGTTTTGCCAGCAAAGCGCACTGGTCATAGCAAACACCCTCTTCCAACAACACAAGAGAAGACTCTACACATGGACATCACCAGATGGTCAATACCGAAATCAGACTGATTATATTCTTTGCAGCCAAAGATGGAGAAATTCTATACAGTCAGCAGAAACAAGATTGGGAACTGACTATGGCTCAGATCATGAACTCCTTATTGCCAAATTCAGACTTAAATTGAAGAAAGTAGGGAAAACCACTATGACCATTCAGGTATGACTGAAATCAAAACCCTTAAGATTATACAGTGGAAGTGAAAAATAGATTCAAGGGATTAGATCTGATCGAGTGCCTAAAGAACTGTGGATGGAGGTTTGTGACATTGTACAGGAGGCAGTGATGAAGACCATCCCCAAGAAAAAGAAATGCAAAAAGGCAAAATGGTTGTCTGAGGAGGTCTTAGAAATAGCTGAGGAAAGACGAGAAGCAAAAGGCAAAGGAGGAAAGGAAATATATACCCATTTGAATGCAGAGTTCCAAAGAATAGCAAGGAGAGATAAGAAAGCCTTCCTCAGTGATCAATGCGAAGAAATAAAGGAAAATAATAGAATGGGAAAGACTAGAACTCTCTTCAAGAAAATTAGAGATACCAAGGGAATATTTCATGCAAAGATGGGCACAATAAGGGACAGAAATGGTATAGACCTAACAGAAGCAGAAGGTGTTAAGAAGGGGTGGCAACAATACCACCAATATTATAGTTCTTCTGAACTATACAAAAATGATCTTCATGACTCAGATAACCATGATAGTGTGATCACTCATCTAGAGCCAGACATCATGGAATGTGAAGTCAAGTGGGCCTTAGAAAGCATCACTACGAACAAAGCTAGTGGAGGTGATGGAATTCCAGTTGAGCCATTTCAAATCCTAAAAGATGATGCTGTTAAAGTGCTGCACTCAATATGCCAGCAAATTTGAAAAACTCAGCAGTGGCCACAGGACTGGAAAAGGTCAGTTTTCATTCCAATCCCCAAAGAAAGGCAATGCCAAAGAATGCTCAAACTACCGCACAACTGCACTCATCTCACATGCTAGCAAAGTAATTGCTCAAAACTCCAAGCCATGCTTCAACAGTACATGAAGCATGAACTTCCAGATGTTCAAGACAGATTTAGAAAAGGCAGAGGAACCAGAGATCAAATTGCCAATATCCACTGGATCATCAAAAAGGCAAGAGAGTTCCAGAAAAACATCTATTTCTTCCTTATTGACTATGCCAAAGCCTTTGACTCTGTGGATCACAACAAACTGGAAAATTCTTCAAGAGATGGGAATACCAGAGTACCTGACCTGCCTCCTGAGAAATCTGTATGCAGGTTAAGAATCAACAGTTCGAATCGGACATGAAACAACAGACTGGTTCCAAATCGGGAAAGGAGTACTTCAAGGCTGTATATTGTCACCCTGCTTATTTAACTTACATGCAGAGTACATCATGAGAAACGCTGGGCTGGAAGAAACACAAGCTGGAGTCAAGATTGCCAGGAGAAATATCAATAACCTCAGATATGCAGATGACACCACCCTTATGGCAGAAAGTGAAGAGGAACTAAAAAGCCTCTTAATGAAAGTGAAAGAGGAGAGTGAAAAAGTTGGCTTAAAGCTCAACATTCAGAAAACGAAGATTATGGCATCTGGTCCCATCACTTCATGGGAAATAGATGGGGAAACAGTGGAAACAATGTCAGACTTTATTTTTGGGGGCTCCAAAATCACTGCAGATGGTGATTGCAGCCATGAAATTAAAAGACACTTACTCCTTGGAAGGA
>NW_011495030.1:8763972-8772504 GCF_000754665.1 Bison bison bison
CCTTGGAAGGAAAGTTATGACCAACCTAGATAGCATATTCAAAAGCAGAGACGTTACTTTGCCAACAAAGGTCCGTCCAGTCAAAGCTATGGTTTTTCTAGTAGTCATGTATGGATGCGAGAGTTGGACTGTGAAGAAGGCTGAGCGCCGAAGAATTGATGCTTTTGAACTGTGGTGTTGGAGAAGACTCTTGAGAGTCCCTTGGACTGCAAGGAGATCCAACCAGTCCATCCTAAAGGAAACCAGTCCTGAATATTCATTGGAAAGACTGATGCTGAAGCTGAAACTGCAATACTTTCGCTATCTAATGAGAAGTGACTCACTTGAAAAGACCCTGATGCTGGGGAAGATTGAAGGCGGGAGGAGAAGGGGACAATAGAGGATGAGATGGTTGGATGACATCATCATGTCAATGGACATGAGTTTGAGTAAGCTCTGGGAGTTGGCGATGGACAGGAAGCCTGGCGTGCTGCAGTCCATGGGGTCACAAAGAGTTGGGCACGACAGAGCGACTGAACTGAACTGATTCCAGGTTTAAATAAAATACATGAAAAACAAACCAAAAATAAACCGTTTTTAATCTTATAGTACAGTACCTTGAAAAGGATAGTAGTATAGTACAGCCGCTGACATACAGAGGCTGGTAACAGTACCAGCTAGCTATATTACTCCTTCTTTAATGCTTGCTTCCGGACATCTGGGGTTTGAAAAAAGATACTATACTCCTGTACACTATGAAGTACTGTACAGTAAAGTACACAAAAGCACAACTACTTGTAGAGGATGTATGCACGTGACAATGTATGCCAGATACATGAACTAACTTACATGATTGAAGATGCAAGCATACTGTTCACATCTTTGAAAGTTGCCAACTTGAAGGTTCATATGTAGGGGACTTATTATATCAGAGGGCTTCCCTTGTGGCTCAGCTGTGGTAAAGAATCTGCTTGCAATGTGGGAGACCTGGGTTTGATCCCTGTGTTGGGAAGATCCCCTGGAGAAGGGAAAGGCTACCCACTCCAGTATTCTGGCCTGGAGAATTCCATAGACTGTATAGTTCATGAAGTCGCAAAGAGTCGGACACTACTGAGTGACTTTGACTCACTCACTCATTGTATCAGAAAATAATTAAGAGTGACCTTGCAATAGGAATAATTTTGAATTCATTCAATTGTATAAGGCAGGTCTTTAAAAAATGCCAACACTTTGTCATTGGTGACAAATACCTTGCTACTTACAACTGACACCACTGTGTTTCAGAAGGCTAAGAATCCTGATTTGGGTCCCTTCTGCCTTCATTTTTCCCTTTTTTACTCCTGAGATCTTATAAAGGGCTCTTTGTGCCAGCCTTGCCTCAGCTGTGCTACACATTACAACAGGTAGGGGTATTTCTGAGGAGGAAGTGTTGGGGCTGTCCTCCTCAGGTCACATCTAAGAACTGGTATTTGATTTTACTTAAAAAAGAAAAAAGAAAAAAAGAATAATTCCATGACCTGTAACTTCTGTTATCCAAGTTTCTGCAGTGACTCATTTCCTGATCGAATGACACATCAACTACCTATGTATATGACTGGTTGCATGATTACAATCATTTCAATACGTCTTTGGGTTTCATTCAAATTAGGCCACTTCCCCAGCAAATTCTACCTCTGAGTTCCATTCAAACTAGCCCATTTCCCCTGAAAATTCCAGCCCGGAACCTACAGCTTCCGGGAGATCTTTCCCTAATTTAAAACTCCACCCGCTCACCTTGAAGCGGTAGTTGGGAATTCCTGCAAGGTTATCCTGATTTCCGCTGACAACGCTTTGCCTACTTCCCCCTATTTAATTACGACATGGGAGCGGCCTGGAGTCTTTGAGGGGAGAACCGGCTCCTCCGAAATAAGGTTGGCGATACTGGTTAGCACTAGAAGCGGGAGAGCCAAGGGCGCTAACAAGGAAAGGGTACCCAAAGCGGCCCAGCAAGCCCGAAGACCCGGAGCTCGGCGCCGGCAGACGCTGCCGCGAGGACCCGCCCTTCCCCCAACAGCCTGCGGCCGGCCTGGCCCACCCAGCCGGCGCTCACTCACTGGACAGTGGAGGTGCGGGAGACACTGATCACAGCGAAGGCCTCCAGGCCTGAAGCTCCCCGAGACGGTGACAAGGACCGGGCCTCGCCCCGCAGAACCTCCGGACTGGCTGGCCACGGCGGCCAAACAGCGTAGCTCTTGCTTCCTTAAAGGGCCCGCGCCCCTGACCAAAGCAGCCTGGTGTTTTCTTTCCTACAGGCCTTGGGAGGGGCAGGTCAAAGAGGCAAATTCAAAATCCAGCGACTCAAATTTTGAGGGAAGTGGGCAGAGGAAGCAGAATGGAAATCTCACTTAAAGGGCTCACTGAGGTTTGTCAGTTACCCATGAGGAATCTGAGCAGTCATGCTCCCTTGTAGAGCTAAAAGCTCCATACAGCTTAATGAGCCATCTCACAGTGCTCCACATATGATGTCAACCACCGTTTGTAGAGTCTGTTTCTAGAAGAAAATGTATCTTTCGAGAAGTTGTCACTTGAACATATAATCCATAGTTATAAACATTTGTAAGGGCTTTTCTCCTTATAGAATAGATTTATGTTGAGGATGGACTCTCCCCCCACTCCTGTTTGAATCTCAACACTGACATAGTTTATTTAATTCGTTAGAGCCTCAGCCTCCTCTGGCTGTTAAACTGCCCACCATCAAAGTAGGGGAAAGGTTAGGACATGAAAAGAAACAGAGAAGGCTTGACCAGAGTTACCAAACCAAAAAAAAAAAAAAAAATTTAATAGCCATCCCTCTCAACTTATGCTCTGAGAGATATTCATTTCTTCTCACCCCCACCATTGATTTCTGTCTTGAGTAAGCCACCCTCTTTCCCAGCTTTATTGAGAGAATGCTTGAGGAGCTGTTGGCATTCTGTTCTTTGTTATTAAATAATTTGGAAAAATAGCATGGACTTCACCAGGCTCTGGCCTTTAAGAAGGTCTATGAGAAAAGTTCCTGCCCTTAGTCCTGGCTGCCATCACATCAGTGGAGAAGGCATCTAACCTTCCCAGGCTCTGTATGTGAGTGCACACCTCACTGACTTCCTGCCAGAGTGACCTGGGAACCACAAGAGCAAAGCCATTTGGAATTTTGGCCCTTTAAGACAGGATAACTGATAACCATAGCATCTGAGTGCACAGATTCTGCCATAAGCACACCTACATTTGATTTGATCTCCAAGTCCATCACTGTCGCTCTTCATCCTCTGCAAAACTTACTTTTATCATCTCTGCAATAGGTCTAAAGCCATCTAATTTATTTGGATTATGAAGACTAAATGAGATAATTCTTTATTCAGGCACTTAGCACCATGTCTAGCACACAGCATTAAGTTAACAGTAGTACACAACAACAGTGGGAACCTGTTACTAACTCTAAAGTCCCCCGAGATGCCAACAAGGACTGGGCCTTGCCCCGCAGAACCTCCACAGAAGAGACAAATGGAAGGGAGCAGTTATTAAAACCAGGCGAGAGCCATAGCTATACCTGATTGAGAGGGCTACCCGACAGGAGCTATGTTGTTCAGTAGAGGAAAGCAGTAGATGCTGACCTTTGGCCCAACAGGGTAAGATCCTATAGCTGCAGCCACTGCTAGCACCTCAACTCCAAATGAGGACAGAGTGGAAAAGAA
Organism: Bison bison bison; assembly: GCF_000754665.1. NCBI lineage: Eukaryota > Metazoa > Chordata > Mammalia > Artiodactyla > Bovidae > Bison > Bison bison. The sequence continues at coordinate 8,767,662 of NW_011495030.1, forward strand.
AGACACATCCCCCTGTCCTTCCATGTTCTGATATCCTGCTGAAATCTTTCATCGGAAAAATCTGGTGGATTTCTGGATCCACTAGAAAGCCTGAAGATGAAGGCAGGTATATGTAGTCTATAGAGGTCAGCTTGCTAGGCATGAAGACCTCTGACAAATGAAAATATCCAGCATACCATTTCTACAACCTTGGGTTTATCATATTTTGAAGTCCAAGTTCAAAAGGAAGAAATGTTTCCACTAGAGGACCCAGCCGTGATGCCACTGAATTGGAAGCTGAAATTGTCCTCTGTTCATTTTGGAAACTGGGTTACAGCTAAACAATGAGAGCAAGGAGAAATGTGCATGACACCCAAAGATTAACTGGGCACATCTTAATACTCCCATGTGCAATGATGATGATCATAAGATAACTATAGTAACCTGATAACGTTGGGAGCACTTCAGTTTCAGACCATGCAGGAATTGAAGTGTTGTATCACTGCACCAGGTTAAAAAAAAAAAATCACAATCTACTAAGATACTGCATAGGGCAGGAAAAACATAAGTGAATGAAGTAGGAAATTATGATTATCAATTTATCTTCTTTAACCTAGCAATAAGCTACAGAGGCAGGGATTATTGGACCAAACCCCAGTCTCCTGCATTGCAGGAAGATTGTTTACCATCTGAGCCTCCTGGGAGGCTCAGCTTTGTATATAAAATGTTAATTGATTATTTATTCCGTGCCCTTGCTTTCTCTGTTTCCTTGTATGAACAGTAGTGGTGGAGACAAACATCATAATTTAGTTTCTAGGCCAGAGTATTGACATCACTTCAAAGCAACATAGTAGTTGATAGGACTCTCTGATTCTCATGTTTAGGGGATGAGTTTCTCTCCATCTGAACAAGGAGGGAAAATAAATCCTGGGTGGCAAATAGGTAAACTATCTGGGTCTTCTGTTTGCCTCCCTTCATACTTATTGTCCTCTCTCGCCTGCCTCATTCTATACCCCAGAAGCTGACCTCTTTGGAAAACATCACCTGGGCTCTTCTCAGCTGATTTATATTTGGTTTTGGACTACGGAGGCATCCACAGGAGGCAGGAGGCAGGAGGAAAGAGAAATAGGGTACATTTTATCCATTCTTTCTCTGTTTTAGGATCTGGCAGTGGTAGTGTCTTTTCACCACTGAAGCTCTTGATCAGCAGCCCCTCCTCTGTGGCTTCAGGTCACAGAGCTCTGGGAATGCTCTCTTCCCTTACTTTTCGGCCTAGAGATGGTATGGGTTTCTTGCCATTGCTATTACTCTCAACTTAATGGTTCTTCACCCCAAATTGGTAGTTGAGATGCCTCAACTGGATGGTTCTCTTAATCCTACTCCCTTAATTGCCTTCTAACTACCATTTAAGATCTCTTTAGTCAAACAGTAGAATTCCAATTCCTGATGGAAACCCAATGGATACACTTTATAGACATATATTATAAATATTCATGTATGTATTTTCTTTTTTTCTTTTTTTTTAGGTATACACGTGCTCCCCATCCTGAACCCCCCTACCACCTCCCTCCCAATCCCATCCCTCTGGGTCATCCCAGTGCACCAGCCCCAAGCATCCAGTATCATGCATCGAACCTGGACTGGCAATTCGTTTCATATATGATATTATACATGTTTCAATGCCATTCTCCCAAATCATCCCACCCTCTCCCTCTCCCACAGAGTCCAAAAGACTGTTCTATACATCTGTGTCTCTTTTGCTGTCTCACATACAGGGTTATCGTTACCATCGTTTTATGTATTTTAAAATATAAGTGAAAATATAAGTGAAATATAATACTCTGGGAATTCAGAGAAATATTGGCATAGATATTGAAGACATAGAATGTGGGATGAAAAGATTAAAGGAAAATTATTTCAATACCAAATGACATATAACGTTAACTATTGTGTGCATTATTTCCAATTTTATGAATTTGTGAAAGTATGTGTATATGCTCTATGCACACTACAGACAGGTACTTTTAAAAATCAGTTTGCATTATAGCATAAGAATTTTCATGTTATTAAATGGCATTCATATATACCATTTTTAACATATATAAGATTTTCAGCAAGTATGTATACAATTTTCATCATTGGATATTTCTGATTTTTTTTCTTCTGTCAATAACATCATTGTTAATCAACTATGCTCCAATGTAAAAATTTATAAAATAGAATTAAGTGACTTCCCAGAGCCTTAAAAAATAACATCATGATAATCACCTTCATATATATATGTGTGTGTGTATATATATATATATATATATATATATATAGCTTTTTAATATTTTGACTGGAAGAGTTGGACTGTGAAGAAGGCTGAGCACTGAAGAATTGATGCTTTTGAACTGTGGTGTTGGAGAAGATTCTCGAGAATCCCTTGGACTACAAGGAGATCCACCCAGTCCATTCTGAAGGAAATCAGCCCTGGGTGTTCTTTGGAAGGAATGATGCTAAAGCTGAAACTCCAGTACTTTGGCCACCTCATGTGAAGAGTTGACTCATTGGAAAAGACTCTGATGCTGGGAGGGATTGGGGGCAGGAAGAGAAGGGGATGCCAGAGGATGAGATGGCTGGATGGCATCACTGACTCGATGGACGTGAGTCTCAGTGAACTCTGGGAATTGGTGATGGACAGGAAGGCCTGGCGTGCTGTGATTCATGGGGTCGCAAAGAGTCGGACATGACTGAGCGACTGATCTGATCTGACTGAATTAAATAGTATACATATTTTAGAAAGAATTGATGTAAAATGCATAAAATCCATAACTCACTGAAAAACCCCCTACCTCAGGACAATAAAATTACTCAATATTTCCCTGTATATCCATAAATTAGTTTTTTTAAGTTTTTAATTGGAGAACTGGGGTTGACATATTCAACACTACTACATATGGAATGAGGACCAACTGACAAGGACCTACTGTGTGGCACAGGGAACTCTACTCAGCGTTCCATGGTGGCTTATGTGGGAGGGAAATCTAAGGGAGATTGGGCATGTGTGTGTATGTAGCTGATTCACTTTGCTGTGCACCTGAAGCTGGCACAGAATTGTAGATCAAACAAAGTTTTTGAAAGTTCACGGTGTACTCAGATGTATTTCCTTTTAAAGAGATGCTTTCTAAAGGAGTATGAATTTCTTTCTCCATTACAATGGGAACCAAGTTTAGCCAAGAACTTCAATCTGTGAAGGAGAACATGGGGCTAAGGATAGAAACTCTTCAGTATTAAGCTATTCTGGCATTGTGTTGTCTGTATTCTGGAACACAGTCTGAATTTTAACCTTAGACTTCATTCATGGGGCACCCTGTTGATTCAAATGTAGCCTGGGCACAATCTGAACCAGCAGAGCATCACTGAGCTTTGTGCAGCCTACTTTAGACTTTGTGCAGCCTACTTTAGACTTTGTCCAGCCTACTTTAGACTTTGTCCATTCTTCTAGTGACATCATGTGGCCCTGTAATATAATGGCAACAGTGGACTTATTCTCTCCCTGCCTGGAAAACTTTAGATTGAGATATAATCCACATATCATAAAGTTCACCATTTAAGATTATACAGTGTAGTAGCTTTTAGTTTATTCAAAATGTTATTCAACTATTACCTCTTTCTAATTCTATAACATTTTCATCACCCCCAAAAGAAACCCCATACCCATTAGCAGTCACTCCTCATAGTGTCACTTCCCCTCTAGCCCCTGGCATATCTTAATCTCTTTCAGTCTCAGTGCTGTCGTTCAGTTACTCAGTCACGTCCGACTCTTTGCAACCCCATGGGCTCCAGCATCCCAGGCTTCTCTTTCCTTCACTGTCTCCTGGAGTTTGCTCAAACTCATGTCTGTTGAGTCGATGATGCCATCCAACCATCTCATCTTCTGTTGTCCCCTTCTGTTAATCCCCTTCTCCTCCTGTCTGTCTCAATAGATTTGCCTATTCTAGACATTTTACATGAATAGAATCATACAATATATGGCCTTTTGTATATGACTTCTTTCACATAGCATAAGTCTTTTTTTTTAATAGCATACTGTTTTCAGGGTACATCCAAGTTGTAACATCTATCAGCACTTCGTGCCTTTTAATGGTGGAATAATATTTCATTGTATGGATGTACCAAATTTTGTTTATCCATTCAAAATTGATGAACATTTGGATTGTTCCTGTGTTTTTGCTATTATGAACAGTGCTGAGATGAACATTTCATACAAGTTTTTGTACCTGTGTTTTCATCAGCAGTGAATAAAAATACTAATTTCACGGCATACTTGTATGGACGTAGACACTGAAATGTGATGGGTGATAGAAGCAAGGTCTGATGCTGTAAAGAGCAATATTGAATAGGAACCTGGAATGTTAGATCCATGTATCAAGGCAAATTGGAAGTGGCCAAACAGGAGATGGCAAGAGTGAAGGTCTACATTCTAAGAATCAGCAAACTAAAATGGACTGGAATGGGTGAATTTAACTCAGATGACCATTATATCTACTACTGCAGGTAGGAATCCCTTAGAAGAAATGGAGTAGCCATCATGGTCAACAAAAGAGTTCGGAATGCAGTACTTGGGTGCAATCTCAAAAACGACAGAATGATCTCTCTTCATTTCCAAGGCAAACCATTCAATATTACGGTAATCCAAGTCTATGCCCTGATCAGTAACGCTGAAGAAGCTGAAGTTGAACGGTTCTATGAAGACCTACAATACCTTTTAGAACTAACACCCAAAAAAGATGTCTTTTTCATTATAGGGGACTGGAATGCAAAAGCAGGAAGTCAAGAAACACCTGGAGTAACAGGCAAATTTGGCCTTGGAGTACGGAAT
>NW_011495030.1:8772604-8773238 GCF_000754665.1 Bison bison bison
CAACAACACAAGAGAAGACTCTACACATGGACACCACCAGATGGTCAATACTGAAATCAGATTGATTATATTCTTTGCAGCCAAAGATGGAGAAGCTCTATACAGTCAGCAGAAATAAGAATGGGAGCTGACTGCAGCTCAGATCATGAACTCCTTATAGCCAAATTCAGACTGAAATTGAAGAAAGTAGGAAAAACCACTAGACCATTCAGGTATGACCTAAATCAAATCCCTAATGATTATACAATAGAAGTGAGAAATAGATTTAAGAGCCTAGATCTGATAGACAGAGTGCCTATGAACCATGGATAGAGGTTAGTGACATTGTACAGGAGGCGATGATGAAGACCATCCCCAAGAAGAAGAAATGCAATAAAAGCAAAATGGCTGTCTGAGGAGGCCTTATAAATAGCTGTGAAAAGAAGAGAAGTGAAAAGCAAAGGCGAAAAGGAAAAGATATACCCATTTGAATGCAGAGTTCCAAAGAATAGCAAGGAGAGATAAGAAAGGCTTCCTCAGTGATCAATGCAAAGAAGTAGAGGAAAACAATAGAATGGGAAAGACTAGAGATCTCTTCAAGGAAATTAGAGATACCAAGGGAACAGTTCATGCAAAGATGGGCACAATAAAGGAC
>NW_011495030.1:8773338-8773681 GCF_000754665.1 Bison bison bison
GATAGTAAGAAGAGGTGGCAAGAATACACAGAAGAACTGTACAAAAAAAGATCTTCATGACCCAGATAATCACGGTGGTGTGATCACTCACCTAGAGCCAGACATCCTGGAATGTGAAGTCATTAGGAAGCATCGCTATGAACAAAGCTAGTGGAGCTGATGGAATTCCAGTTGAGCTATTTCAAATCCTAAAAGATGATGCTGTGAAAATGCTGCACTCAGTATGCCAGCAAATTTGGAAAACTCAGCAGTGGCCACAGGACTGGAAAAGGTCAGTTTTCATTCCAATCCCAAAGAAAGGCAACGCCAAAGAATGCTCAAACTACCGCACAATTGCACTCAT
>NW_011495030.1:8774043-8807867 GCF_000754665.1 Bison bison bison
GGACACGGAACAACAGACTGGTTCCAAATCAGGAAAGGAGTACGTCAAGGCTGTATATTGTCACCCTGCTTATTTAACTTATATGCAGAGTACATCATGAGAAACGCTGAGCTGGAAGAAGCACAAGCTGGAATCAAGATTGCCGGGAGAAATATCAATAACCTCATATATGCAGGTAACACCACCCTTATGGCGGAAAGTGAAGAAGAACTGGAGAGCCTCTTGATGAAACTGAAAGAGGAGAGTGAAAAAGCTGGCTTAAAGCTCAACATTCAGAAAACTAAGATCATGGCATCCGGGCCAATCACTTCATAGCAAATAGATGGGGAAACAGTGGAAACAGTGTCAGACTTTATTTTTTTGGGCTCCAAAATCACTGCAGATGGTGACTGCAGCCATGGAATTAAAAGATGCTTACTCCTTGGAAGGAAAGTTATGACCAACGTAGACAGCATATTAAAAAGCAGAGACATTACTTTGCCAACAAGGGTCCGTCCAGTCAAGGCTATGGTTTTTCCAGTGGTCATGTATGGATGTGAGAGTTGGACTATAAAGAAAGCTAAGCACTGAAAAATTGATGCTTTTGAACTGTGGTGTTGGAGAAGACTGTTGAGAGTCTCTTGGACTGCAAGGAGACCCAACCAGTCCATCCTAAAGGAGATCACTCCTGGGTGTTGATTGGAAGGACTGATGTTGAAGCTGAAACTCCAATACTTTGGCCACCTGATGTGAAGAGCTGAAAAGACCCTAATGCTGGGAAAGATTGAGGGCAGGAGGAGAAGGGGACGACAGAGGATGAGATGGTTGGATGGCATCACCGACTCAACAGACATGAGTTTGGGTAAACTCTGGGAGTTGGTGATGGATAAGGAGGCCTGGTGTGCTGCGGTTCATGGGGTCACAAAGAGTCGGACACAACTGAGTGACTAAACTGAGCTGAACACTGAAACCAGAGTACCTGGGTTTGAATCTCATTTGTACCACTTCCTAGTTATGTAAGATTAGATAAGTTACATGTTTTGGGCCTCAGTATCCACATCTCTAAAATAGTGGCAATATTAGTATCTTTTTTATAGGATTGTTGTAAAATTAAAGCTAGCTAATGGTGAGGGCTTCCCAGGTGACTAAATGGTAAAAAATCTGCCTGCCAAGCAGGAAACACAGGTTTGATCCCTAGCTTGGGAAAATTCCCCTGGAGAAGGAAGTGGCAACTCCCTCCAGTATTCTTGCCTGAGAAATCCCAAGGACAGAGGAACCTGGCAGACTGCAGTCCATGGAGTCACAGAGTCGAAGATGACTGAGCGACTAAACAGCAACAGCCATGCAGTGAATCACCAAGATATGGTGTCTGACATATTAAAAAATGATACATGTTTTACCATTACTGTTACTTTTAATATTTATTATAATTATTGCATTTTGTTTTGTTAACTTGATAGTTGAAAAAGTGATGAAGAAATCATTTGTTGAGGTTTGCCATTGAAATGGGATAATCAGAGACGACAGTAATTCATGGAGGCAGCCAAGTCAAGTAAAGCTTTTTTGAGCAGTGAGGAGTTATATTCTAGAATGTAACCTGAATAAAACTGAGGCTTCACATGGTTCACTCCAAGCATGTAATAGCATTCTAAGAAAACATCAACAGACTGCTAAAGCATTTAAGAATAGTACATAAACTTTCTTAAGCAGCCCCTGGAAATGATCTGCACAGCATATTTAACAGGGAATTTCTAAATCTTCTCTACATATTGCTTTCTTTCCAAGTGTTTTTCCACTAACAGTAGCTGCTTATATTTTTCCTACTTCTCAAACATGGGGTTCCCATATCACTGTTATGGAAGTAGTTAAATCCCTGATAACTTCCTTCCCCTACAGCCTATGCCACTCACATAACCCTGTTCCTTGCCATTGACTCTCAGCTCCTGTACCTCTGAGAAATTCAGCCTGGTCTCCTACCTGGAATTTCTCCCACCCCCACCCCCTTTTTTTAAAAAATTGAAAACATTCCTTGAAATTTGATGAATAAAATGGTCTACCTTATTATATATTTCCTCTCTTTTGCAGCTCTTCACAAGAGGGACACAACATCTGTTTGGGCCATCCAGAGACATCAAAAAACCATTCCCAGGTTTCATTCTTTATTCTTTTTTTCTGTGGCAAGGATCCCTGGAAATGCTATACAGCCTGGCCTAACAGTGTCTATTAAACTTCTTCCAAGCAGACCTGGGAGCAGCATGTCAATATTAGACTTTATTCTTCCTCATGCCAACTCCCTCATCTTCTTCTTAGGACCTCCAAGAACATATGAAAACTGATGAGTTCACTGGGTTAATTTTTTGTGTGGTTACAGCAGACAAGGAGATCCAACCAGTCCATTCTAAAGGAGATCAGCCCTGGGATTTCTTTGGAAGGAATGATGCTAAAGCTGAAACTCCAGTACTTTGGCCACCTCATGCGAAGAGTTGACTCATTGGAAAAGACTCTGATGCTGGGAGGGATTGGGGGCAGGAGGAGAAGGGGATGACAGAGGATGAGATGGCTGGATGGCATCACTGACTCGATGGACATGAGTCTGAGTGAACTCCAGGAGTTGGTGATGGACAGGGAGGCCTGGCGTGCTGTGATTCATGGGGTCGCAAAGAGTCGGACACGACTGAGCGACTGATCTGATCTATCAAAACATAGAAAATGAGGGTTATCTTCATAACTGTTGGAATCTGTGACATACAAAGTAAGGATACCCAAAAATTTTGCTTGATATCAACCATACTATGGAGAAGGCAATGGCACCCCACTCCAGTACTCTTGCCTGGAAAATCCCATGGATGGAGGAGCCTGGTAGGCTGCAGTACATGGGGTCTCGAAGAGTTGGACGTGACTGAGCAACTTCACTTTCACTTTTCACTTTCATACATTGGAGAAGGAAATGGCAACCCACTCCAGTTTTCTTGCCTGGAGAATCCCAGGGACGGAGGAGCCTGGTAGGCTGCCATCTATGGGGTCGTCGCACAGAGTCGGACACGACTAAAGTGACTTAGCAGCAGCAATCCTACTATACCAGCTGCAAACTAGAACCACTTTTTCCAACTCACACCTCACTAAGTCTCACTGGGTTTGTGGAAACTGCTTATCTTCACCCGCTGGGGCCTTGCTTTGAAAGAGTTGGACTTCAAGGGGTAGAAGTATGCCCATGTTGCTTCTGACTTTCCAAGTCTACCTCAGTGTTTAGATCAGAGTGTCGCTATCCTATCTTACTCTTAAAATACTGCTATGGTCTTCTCTTTTGGCTTTGTCAACTCTGATGAACACAAAATTAGCAAGAGTTTCTGGGTCAGGGACCTCTGCTTGGGGTTGTAAAATGTCTGTTCAGTTCAGTTCAGTCGCTCAGTCGTCTCCGACTCTTTGTGACCCCGTGAATTACTCCCTGTCCATCACCAACTCCTGGAATTCACCCAAACTCATGTCCATCGAGTTGATGATGCCATCCAGCCATCTCATCCTCTGTTGTCCCCTTCTCCTCCTGCCCCCAATCCTTCCCAGCATCAGAGTCTTTTCCAGTGAATCAACTCTTCACATGAAGTGGCCAAAGTATTGGAGTTTCAGCTTTAGCATCAGTCCTTCCAAAGAATACCCAGGACTGATCTCCTTTAGGATGGACTGGTTAGATCTCCTTGCAGTCCAAGGGACTCTCAAGAGTCTTCTCCAACACCACAGTTCAAAACCATCAATTCTTCAGCGCTCAGCTTTCTTCACAGTCCAACTCACAGCCATACATGACCACTGGAAAAACCATAGCCTTAACTAGACGGACCTTTGTTGGCAAAGTAATGTCTCTGCTTTTGAATATGCTGTCTAACGTATTTCACATATTTCTAATTGGCTTGTTCTTGCACGAGCATGAATGAAACCTATGCTTTCCCCTTACTTTCCACTCTGCCATATTCTGTAGGAAGTAAAGCAGTTCATCCCTAAAGAGTACACATGCATGCACACACAGACACGCATGCACACCTTAATGCTAATGCCTTAGCTGATGGTCTTTCTCAACCTCTGAGACTTTTCCTCTGTATACTTGTCAAAGGAATGCTCTACCTATAATTCAGAATTTTTCCTCTCATCTCTGGCAGTGTTCCTAGTTAATTTCTTCACCTTATGATAGAAAATGATCTAGACCAGTCATGTTGTACCCTGATTAAGTCCCATGAGCAAGACCAAGGCCTTGGACCAGTTCAGCATACTGCCACCAACTTTCCATTTCTGGAAGGGATTGTAATTTCTTCTTAAAAAATTATTAGTCTCTTGATAGGTTATGACCAATTTCCAGTGATAATTTAATGGGAGAGTTTGTGTTTCATTTTTAGACTTCCTTAAAGAGCTCACAAATATTTGAAAACCTGTAGCTTTGGGTATAATATCCATCAACAAGTTCTATTAATTTTACTTCCAAATTATATTTAGAATGTAGTCTATGGCAGTAGCTCCTAAGGTCTCCCAGCTTCCATGCTAGCCCCTCAGTACTCCATACTTCAGACCACAGCATGGGTTTTTGTAATATCCATCAGGTAACCCTCCTGCTTTAAATTATCCAGTGGCTTTCCATTGCAATTAGAATCCAACCTTCTTCCTTTGGTGTTCAGAACCCTTCATGATCTGATCACCAGCCCCACTTCACTCTGTACTCCAGCCACAGTGACCTTCATTCCAAGAACTTGCCAAGTTTTTTTGCTACAGATGGAAAAACCTTGGTTTTCAGTTTTTCCATCTCTTGACCATTCTACCAGGAATGTTCTTCCCGCAAGTCATTTAATGTTGGTCTTCATAATTCATTTCTCAAATATCACCTCTTAGAGGAGTCTTCCCTGGCCACTACACTAAAGGAGACTCACATCAAGGCATTCTAGCATACTGTCCCCTGATTTTCTTTATTTTTTTGTTTTTCATAGTACTTTCCAGTATCTGAAATTTCTGTTTATTAGTTTATGTTTGGAACTGCCACCCCTGCCCCCACCCCCCATCTCTCTCTGTCTCTGTCTCCAAGAATAGAAAGGTCTTGCTATCCTTTCAGGATAGGGTAGGGGGAAAGAAAAAAGACTACTTCCCATTCTTTTATGTTGAGTCTATAATTATGAATGGCAGATTAATTATGTTCTAGATCCAGTAACCTGGATGTGACTATAACTGGCCTTTGAATAACAACCATTTACTCATACCAGAAAACAAAAGTCATTTTTTCCCTTTCAAATAGAGATTTTGAAGATTTTTAGACTTTTAGAACTCATATTGTTCTTAGTTTAAAATCAAGAATGAGTATAAAATAATATAGAGGCAATTCCACAGAGATGTTTGAACTAAATCATGTCCTCAAACCAAGTGAAATGACTCACTAGGGGACTTTTTCACTTGTTCAATATTCACTTAGGCTACTTAGTTCTAAAGATATTAAATCTATAAAATATTTCCCAGTATCCTCTGAAAGGGTATTTCCCTATTGTAGATTCTGTTTTTAGCAGTCTTCTGTTCATTTATCAAGATTCTTTGGAATTATTTACCATTGAGTGTTCCCAACTTTCCACCACACTTATCTGAGTCATAATTATCTGTATCTGAGTTTGTGAATTCCTTGAGGATAAGGGACATTGTTGGAGGCCTTGTCTTTCTTTTAAAGTATCCACGATCTGGGAACTGCACCTTGGAGCCAAGGGCTCTTCACCTGACCAGCTCGTCTCCAGTTCAGGACAGGAAGAAAGGAGACAAAAACAGTCATTGTTAAGTAAGAGAAGCATTTGAGTATGGGTGTCAGGTAATGACAGCTGCTACCCCTAGGGCATCCACACATGTTAATTGCCCCTGTATTTTAAACAATTATATAACCAGGGCTTCCCAGGTCATGTGCAGTAGTAAAGAATCTGCCTCCCAATGCAGGAGATGCCAGAGATGCAGGTTCAATGCCTGGATCAGGAAGAGTCCCCTGGAGTAGGAAATGGCAACAGCTTCATAAAATTACCTGGAAAAGTCCATGGACAGAGGAGCCTGGCAGGCTACAGCCATGGGGTCGCAAGAGGGTTGGACACTACTTAGCCACTCAACAACAAATCATATAACCAGGGTAAAGTGTTCTGCTCCATGAGATCTGTTTGGCACCAGCCTATCGGGCTTCCCTGGTGGCTCAGACGGTAAAGTGTCTGCCTGCAATGCAGGAGACCCGGGTTCGATCCCTGGGTCAGAAAGATCCCCTGAAGAAGGAAATGGCAACCCACTCCAGTACTCTTGCCTGGAAAATTCCACGGATGGGGGAGCCTGCTGGGCTACAGTCCATGGGGTCGCAAAGAGTCGGACACGACTGAGCAACTTCACTTTGACTTTCACTATGGGAGTATGAATAGCTGTCAAAAGTGGAAGCAATAGTTGGTGAGAGTTGGTGAATGGGGACAGAGAGAGAAATGGGCATAGCATACAACTGTGGTTTATAAATCTAGGTAATCAAAAAATAGAACATGGGGCAAAATCTGGATGTTGTCTTTATATATTATAATAAAATTCATTATCTACATTGTTAGTGAAAACAAAGCAGTTTGTCAATTTTTTTTAAGTATCTTTATTATGTCCTGTTATTGATAATCAAGAAAGTTTACTGAAAATTGCTCCTTCACCAGGAAATTGCTAGCATCACTTCAGGCCCACTTGTAAGATCCTGAAATCTTATCTAAGGATAGATAACCTTAGATAGATTAATCTTTCTAAGGATGGATAACCTTAATCTATCTAAGGATAGATAACCCTCTCTAAGGATAGGACAAGCATAAATCATGTTGCTTGTTTCAGGGGCAAGAGTGAAAGTAGAAAGGGCAGAGGTAGAGTGAAGAGTAGTGTTGATACCAAGTTAACCAAACTAAATGAAGGAAGGGGGTTTATACTGTAATTGCAAAGAATTCTTCATTCAGTTTTTTTCCTTAAACATTATGCTATCAGTTTTAAAAACTTCAGTGTGCGGATGTGGGGATGTGGGGATCATGTGGGGATGGTGTTGAAATGTAGACTATCAGGACCACCCCCAGATTTAACAGGCCTGTGGCAGAGACCTGGAATCTGTGTTTAAATGACTATCCCAAGTCAACTGTGATGCAAGTGACTCTCAGAAATGCTCTGAGAAACAGGACATTGACAATGATGAGTTTTTCACCTCTAAAGATGAACAGAGTGAGGGGGATGTGAACAGGACATGGTGATTCTAGAGACAATCAGGTAGGTGAGTAGTTCTACAGCTTCCCACTGGCTTCCCACTGCTCATCTCCTGTCTCAGCACTCCTCCACCTACTTGCCCCAAATCACAAAACCTGAACAAGTATTTGGGAGTAATGCCTCCCTGATTGTTAAATTTTCATATGCTTCTTTGAGGTGATAAAAATCTATTTTTTTCTTAACTCATCCTGTTTTTCTAACTCCAGAAGATATACAAACTCCATTAAATGGTAATGGGATATGAATGGTTGAAGGGTGGAAACAGGTGGGTGAGATGAACAAAATCACAAACCCTCAGATTACTAATATGTAAGTCATCAAGCAGAAAGCTGAGCAAATACCTTCCATTCCCATTGTTAGGTAGGTAGAATAGGGAAAAGGAGTCCAAAATGGCAGTGGCTAAAAGACAAGGAAGGTCAAAGGAAGGTCCGAGGACCAGAGTGAAGACTTCAGGCAGAACAAACAGCACTCCTGGCTAAGCCCAATTTGCATAGGGCAGGCCCAGGTGGAGGAAAAAACATGTAAAAGGAGGAGCCAAAGCGCTTTCTCACGGACTCTCTCCCGCGTGCGTGCGCTCTCTCTCTCTCATTCTCTCTCTCTCTCTCTCTCCTGCTATCTTCTAAATAAAATGGAGATGTAACACTGATTTGCCTAAGAGCTGTAGCACGGTTTGTCCAAGACCCGAGAGCTGTGACGCACCCAGGGCTTTAATGTCCGTCGCTCCAAATCTTTGTTGTGACGAGACAAAGAACCGAGGAACATACACTCACGTGACACCATCAACAGCTTCAGAGAAAGGCAAATTCCACTCACCTCCTGCCTTCCCTGCTGATCATTATGTAGACCCTGAACACTTCTTTGGTAAAACAAATAAACAATCGCCCTGGTTCTCAGTTTTAAAAAATTATGCATGCATCATAGAGGCTGTCTAAGAGGATATTACTTATCTGCCTACTCAGTAAATTATTTGCTCCAGAAGACTCAGTGAGTTAGTGGTAGGTGGCTCTAGAGCCAGCTTTTTCCTGTGTGACAATCATGACCGCAGTAGCAGGTCTTGAAAATCCTGGGTCTTGACTGTCATTTTTAGAAAAATGAAACTGGTTAAATAGAAAATATCACACGGGATTAAGTTGAAAAAACATGATTCTATTCCACCATGTGGTCTCAAAGAGATTTGAGCTAAATCTCCAAGTCTATTAGTTTTATTAAGGCTAAAGAGAATTTCATACCCCTCACCAGATTTTAAAGGTAGCATCATCTTGTATATTTTTCCAAGTTAAAAAATAATAATAATAAAAAAATATGTGATATTCTAAGAATGTGAAAGGCCTGACTTGGGAAGCAGGTGCCTAACCATGACAATGAACATCTCAATATTCATTCATTATCCCTATTTTGAATTGCCCAATGAGATGAATAAACAGGAAAAGCAAGCAATGAAGAGTCCAATTTATCAATGTAAAATTATTATAAAAAGAAAGACGGGAGGGAGGGACGGACAGTGAGACCGCCCTAGAGCGCCAGAAGGAAAGAGCAAGAGAGATGCACCTAGAAGTTCGGTGGTGCTTAAAACCATCCTGGCCTCCTCAGTGTGAGTCACGTGGTTTCCGCTTGCCCTCAGCCAGGGATCCGGAGTTACCAGAGGATTTTCTCAACCCATACCTAGAATGTGCTACCCTAACCAGGATCTCAAAGAGGCAAAATAGCAGGATCCCCAGAGCATTCTTAAAAGGTGTCAGTCCTGATGGGAAGTTATTTTAATGACAAGGCACTTAATGGTTTCACTATGTCGAGGAACTTTGAGGAAGTAACAAAATCCACGTTTTAAAAATACATTTCCTATCATACACATACACTTACTTTCTAAAAAAATCAACGCCATCTGGGCCTGGAAGAGGAGGTATAATGAGTAATTAGGGAAATATCGTTTTACTTTCTATATGTTGTAGATCGAGTTATGTCAGGATGATCCGACATCTTGTAAAAGAGCTTTTATCAGAAAAGGGAAACCTCATCGCAGAATTTAGTGTGGATTCTTAAGGCAAAACCAAGGTCGGACATCTGTGATGATTTCCGAGGTTGCTTTGTTTCTAAATACTGTTTAAAACGTCAGATAATGATTTGTTTTCATTTTTGAAACTTTTCTTTTAAAAAGCTGATTTACGGGAAGCCGGATTTAAGTTTCACTTTTGGTTTATCTTTTTATTCCAAGAATGGATAATGCGTTTATTTCCCAACTCACATGCTTGGGTCAGGGTAAGGAAAATCCAGTCCCCTGAGCGCTTACGGGGCGGGTCAGAAAGTGGGCGGAGAAACACCCACGCGAGCTCATAGCTGCGGGTGGCCCTGGCAGTCCGGGGCACAGCGCCGAAGTCTCAACGCCAGCCGCGACTCTCCCGCCGGCAGGTAGGGAGCGTTCTCGCTCACTGGCCAGTGTCTTTGGCTGCCTCACTCGCTTGGCACTTTAAAACGGGACTGCCACAGAGACCCTTTCTTTGGGATGGAGAGAGGAGAAGGGAAAGGGAGAGCATGTGATGGTTTCGGTGATGTGAAGCCGATAACTTGTCAAAATTAGTAAGAACAAGTAATAAATTCAGCTTTTCGTTAGGCGGAATTTAGTTTTGCTTGTCTTGTAAGTACATACATGTTTCTGCGCGTTCATGACTGTGGTCCTAAGGTGGGTAAACGGGTCTAGAGGGAAATTTCTGGACTGGATGTCAGGACACCTGAGTCCTAGTACACTTTCAGCCGCTCACTAGCAGTCTGAGCTGGGTAAGTGCTCACAGCCGCAGCATCTCCTGAGGCCCCTTCCTGCTGTAAAAGCCAGGATACCAAACCGGAGTTCTTTGCTCTGTCTGCTCTGAGGACTAAAGGAGTCCTGAAGGAGGGAATGAGGAGCCTGAGGGGGAAAATGTTAAAGCATTTTTTAACACTTTGAGCCTAGCCTATATCAAAGTTGAGTTTGGATTTGTCTCACAGGGATGTCATATCATTATTACACCTTGTGTTTTGGGGCTTAATGTGCATGAGTTTCTACGCTTTCTAAAATTGCTTTCTAAATATGTGATTTTTTTTTTTTAATGGCTACATTCCATGGTGCTGGATAACCAAACAAAATTAATCCCCTCATGCTGGACATCAAGATTATTTAGAGGTTCACTATTTTAGCCATTCACCCAGCTTCATTGCTTATAAAAGCTGGAACTTTGGTGATTATTTCCTTCAGATGAACTCTTACAAGTATAACTACTAATCAAAGTCTGAATGATTTAAGAGCCTTTGATACAGATTGAAAATTGCCTTCCAGAAAGGTTGTGCCAGTTCATATTGACAGTTGCCCAGCAGTTTATTAGAACTGTGATACTCTTTAAAAAAATTAATAATCAACTTTTTTTTTCCCCCAGTAGAATAGAGTAGACAGAGGTTACAGGACAATAGTTAGAGTGTGTTCTTAAAGGAAGCCACAGAAATACTGTGGAACTGAAGCCACACCTGGGAAATGTAGAATAGCTCAGTGTGACTAAAGGGAGGGAGTTAGGGCACAGGATTTAGTCGGGTTTAATAGAGTTTGACAACATAGGCTCGCAAAGAGTCGCACACAACTAAAGAGAGTGAATATGAGCACAGAGGTTTAATAGATCAACGATTTTGATCTGTTAATTGAGCAGATTTTCCCCTTGCTTGGAGACATTTTCAAACTCTAGGAATTTTTAAAAATCAAATTGTAGTTCATATACATCAGATAAAAATCAAAGGAAACCCTGAACTGACAGGTAACACGGCAGTCCTTGCTTTTAAGAAAACTTGAGTTCTTTTCCCTGACTTTCTGTCTTGTCTGCCCTACCTTGGTGAGATAGAGAAGTAGTATCAGTTCCATATTGGTATACTGGGTTCCCCCAGGGACAAACCTGCTTCCCCATCCTGAATGAACCATCACTTCTTTCCTACTTCACATTTTCTTACTCTTTGAATGTCTCAGTTCTTGTCTGGGAATTTAGTTATACTGAGTTTCTTATCTAAAGAAGATGCTAGTGTTCTTATCTTAGCCCAACTGCCTGATGTGGGGTTTAGAGGTCAAGAAAGAAAGAAACAAGTTTCTCAGTCGTGTCCGACTCCTTGCAACCCAATGGACTGTATGTAGCCTGCCAGGCTCCTCCATCCATGGGATTTTCCAGGCAAGAATACTGTAGTGGGTTGCCATTTCATACTCCAGGGGATCTTCCAGACCCAAGGATCAAACTCAGGTCTCCCGCATTGCATGCAAACACTTTACCTTCTGAGCCACCAGGTAACTGTTAGAGGTCAAAGACCATGTCTACTTACATGGTCTCTTACCTTCCCCCTACTATTCCCTCACTAACAATAGCTGTACTCCAAAGGAATGGAGCCCTGGAAGAGGAGGTATAATGAGGACTTAGGTAAATATCAGATCTAATCCCTCACCTTCCAGTAAACTTTCATTACCTCTAAAATTTTCAACCAGATTTGTCAAGAGATAGGAACTCCATCAAGGCATGTCATAAACACTGGAAAAACTAGTTGAAATCTGTGAGTGGATTTAATGTGCCTCTGTTTTATGCAATAGTTCTTTGCTTGTTTTTTGTAGTTAAATGAGAATAATATATGCATATGTGTGTGTATATATATATATAAAATAAGTGCTAGGTGAAGACACAGTGTAACTGGCACCAGTTATCCACATGTGTCAAGCACTAGGAAAATGTTCTTTCTCCTTGATCAGCAGTTCTACTTGGGGAAAATCTATCCTCACGGCCTAGCCTGGGACCTGGTAACAGTAGGCACTTAACAAATATTTGCTGAATACACAAATACTTATGTTATTTTAAAAACTGAACACAATACTATACCTAACAGCAGGGAAACTAAACATTATGGGGCCACTAAATAAGATACTTATAAATAATGTGTGGCAAAATGGAAAATAATCATCAAAATATTAAATTTAAAAAGTGGGAGTTATGTGTCTAATTGTTTTTAAAAGCTTCATAGGAGAAAATCTAGAAGGAAAATATATACTGAAATACTCACAGTGGTTGCAAGGTTTCTCAACCGTGTCATTGTTGACATTTGGGACCAGATGTATCTTTGCTGCAGGGGTTGTCATGGGCACTCTAGGATGTTTAGCAGCATCCCTGGCCTTTACTACTTTACTACTAGATAGTCGCAGATAGTGCCTCTAAAATCTTTTGATGTCTGTTGTCATATGCTTGTGTTTTTGTTTTTGTAAGATATATTTCTTAGAGAGGAAGTGAAAGCTAAATGGCATATACATTTAAAATTTTAATGGAGATTACCAAATTGCCCTCCAAAAAAAAAGGTTATATAACTTCACATTCCTATCAGTGGTTGGTAAGGAAACCCATTTGTTCATATCCTCATAAACACTAAATATTAGGAATACTTATACTCTTAATCAAGCAAATAAGTGAAAAATTATGTCTCGTGTCTTAAACTATTATCTTTTCTTCATTGGTAAGATAGAGAATCCTTCCCTTTGTTTAGATGTCATTTGTATTTCTTATTCTCTGAACTGTATAGTAGAACCTTTGGCTCATTTTCCTGTTGGGTTGTATGTAGTTTTCTTACTGATTTTTAGAGCTATTTATATATATATGGCATAAATCTTTTGCCTTACATATGTGTAGCATTGATTAATTGATCAATTGTGAGTTTTTGTGTGTATACAAAGGTCACAGAGACTCTTAAGGGGGAAAACTGTCTTTCTCTTCAAAGTGTGTAAATATATGTATAGCATGAGAAAATGTTAATAAGTAAACAGATTTGCTGAACTATAGCCCAAATCTTCTCTATTTACTCCTTTACTGAATATATGCTCCTAGAGGAGAGTGATTTTTCTTTCCTGTTCACTGCTATATCTCTAATGCCAAAAATAGTGCCTGGCACAGGAAAGGTATTCAGTTAATGTTTGCTAAATTAAAGAATTGGTAGAATTTCAAGCAGGATGACACGATGAAGAGTAGAATCGAGGCAGATACCACTGAAAGGAGGCTGTGAGTGAGTCACATCTTAGTATGAAGTGGTTGAAGCCAACTGTTTCTCCTTCTCACTCCCCCTGCTACTAGTGGAATCAGTTTATTGAGGGAATATAATATAATTTATAATTTGGAATAAGCAAAGGACAAAAGAGGAGATTTTGGAAAGATGGCACCTTGACGAGAACTGGCATGGTTTGGATGATAATCTGAAAGAGTTGAATAGTTAAAGAGTAGGATGAAGGTATTCAGTTGCTGAGGGGAAAAGGCATTGAAGGGTGGGAAACATGGAAGTCAGATTCTGCTTGCTTTGAAATTTTGTATAGGGCGGGCTTGGATTTCTAGAGATGTTACACTGTAGAAAAAAAAACCCATAAGATATTTGAGAGGATTTTGGTGCAGTATTTTCATCTTGGTTTCTTTTGTGTGTACAAGTTTTTTCCAGGACTTGTAATTAAATTTTTAAAGTCTCATCATAGTATCTTTTTTTTTTTTCACTTAGATTCATATGACTATGGGATATTATGTGAAGGTATTGAACTTCTAAATTCCCTGCTGCGTTGTAACACTTAGAAATCAGTTACTGTCTGGTTATCAGTAAACAGTTTGAATTAGAACTGCCAAGTCCCATACTGTCTGGGTATTCAATTATTGAGTAAAGGAGTTTCCTTTTTTCTGTTTTCCATAATTAGGTCATTCCAGAAAGATGAGGATATATAGTGTCTTAACATTCATGGCTTACTGTTGTTTGCTGAAAGGTAAGACACAAAATCCTTTCATTAGGTTCTATATTTTAAATATTTTAACTATAAGATCAAAAGTGAAATAATAAAACGGATATAATTTTTATATAGAGGACTTTCTATTCTTCCTTCATTATAATTGATAAACATATTTCATAAACCTGTTTCACTGGACAAAGATATAAGGAGTATGGACACACTGAAAGAAACAAAATTAACCCATATCCATTACTCATTGTGTGCATGCTAAGTTGATTCAGTCATGTCTGATTCTTTGCAACACTGTGGACTATAGCCCGCCAAGGTCCTCTGTCCATGGGGATTCTCCAGGCAAGAATAATGGAGTGGATTTCCAGATCCTCCTCCAGGGGATTTTCCCAACCCAGGAATTGAACTTGCGTCTCTTACATCTCCTGCATTTGCAGGCAGGTTCTTTACTACTAGTGCCACCTGGGAAGCCCATCTATTACTCATTATCCATTATCTATTTCCCAAGAATAATTACTGAAAATATCTGGGGAAATGGCCTATGTGTATACTTTTACATATTTGTTTTAAATAAGGACAGGATCATTCTGTCCACCTTGCTCTATGACCTGTTTTATCCAATAAGTATATCCTAAGGAAGAATTGTAGCGTACATGGAATGTCAGGGTAACACAGTACCTGCATCAACCTGAGATGCTCCCTAAATCTCTATACTCATCTGGCCAGACAACTGATTAAGAGTTTGGGGCAATAAGTAGAGAGATCCATTGGAATCTATGATTTAGACTATGTAAAAGGCAAATAAGTGTCCAGTCAAAGGACATTCTGGGGATGTCCACATGAAACAAAGTCTTCCTGGTTATAAGTACCCCTTTACCATGTACTAGTTCTACAGTAGTGTATGTTTATGAATTTTGGGACAACTTGTTTAGCTAATTTTATTATTCTAACTTGGGGGTGAGATATGTCTCAGGCTCACTGGATAAAATAAATATTTCAGGGAAGTAAGTCTGTAAGTGTAATTATCATGTAAACGACCAGATAAAGCTTCTGTAAATCCTGGACTCATTCTATAAATTTTTTGAGGAATTTCCCATCTTCTAAAGATTGGTCATCTTTCTTTTCAGCATTTACTATCACAGTTTCCAAGGACCTGTATGTGGTAGAATATGGCAGCAATGTGACGTTGGAATGCAGATTTCCAGTAGACAAACAATTAAACCTGCTTGTGTTAGTTGTTTACTGGGAAATGGAGGATAAGAAAATTATTCAGTTTGTGAATGGGAAGGAAGACCCAAACGTTCAGCACAGTAGCTACCATGGGAGGGCCCAACTGTTGAAGGACCAGCTCTTCTTGGGAAAGGCTGCACTTCAGATAACAGATGTGAAATTGCAGGATGCGGGGGTTTACTGTTGCTTGATCAGCTATGGCGGTGCCGACTACAAGCGGATTACTTTGAAAGTCAACGGTAAGATTTATTATAGATAATAAGGCACAACCTTTGTTAAAACCATATCTCAGTGTTGAACTTTTTGTTCTTGGAAGTCCAGCTTCACTTTCCACAGCAGCAGTCTGTTATTCATTCATTTGCATACTCATCCAATGAGCCTTGCTTGAGTACATCCTGTTTGATAGTCCCCAGAGATCTAGAGCCAAACATGACAGTCATGTTTCACAGTACATTCAGTTTTCCTAAAAATTCCCAAGCTTCACTTTTTTATTATTAAAAAAGTAATATGTATACACATACTTGCAAATAATTCACATACTATGGAAGAGGATACAATGAACTACAAAAATGTCTCTCCTCCCTTTGCCACTTTCATGGCATGCAAAGGTAATATCATTATTTGTATGTTCCTCCAAGAATTTTTAAATTTAGTACCTGTTTCTCAGTTTTATGAGGTCTGCCAGCATTTTCCTTCCTTGGAAACTCTCTATGTCAAATGTAAATACATATATTAAAAACAAATCCCATTGTAAAATTCACATTCAAAAAGACTTGAAGTCAATCTATGAAGGCAAAAAATAATCATATCAAGTATTGAATAAATGAAGAGTGTGTGAACTGTGCTCACTGGGCACACTTTCATCTTAAACATCTGTGCCAATATTATGTTGGAGCCTTGAAGAGGAACTGTGAATGTCCAATTCCTAGGTACTGACCTATAAATATGATATATGGTCACCTGGGTTCAAAATTTGGGGTTGCTTCTAGCTAAATACAGAGAAGTTAAATGGCAACCCACTCCAGTACTCTTGCCTGGAAAATCCTATGGACGGAGGAGCCTGGTAAGCTGCAGTCCATGGGGTCACTAAGGGTCAGACATGACTGAGAGACTTCACTTTCATTTTTCACTTTCATGCATTGGAGAAGGAAATGGCAACCCACTTCAGTGTTCTTGCCTGGAGAATCCCAGGGACGGCGGAGCCTGGTGGGCTGCCATCTATGGGGTCACACAGAGTCGGACATGACTGAAGTGACTTAGCAGCAGCAGCTAGCTAAATAAAGGAAAACACCTTAGCTGACCACCCCTGCTTTCACTGTTAAGATCCACAAAATTGAGAGCTGAAAGAATCCCAGACGAGAGCAGCTAGTCCAAACACCCAAAGAAATCTCCACAAAGGATCTTCTATTCACATACTTACTGCAATGATACTCTTGTCATTTGGACCTCTTTTCCATAGCCTTTTGTAATTTCTTTCAGATATTGAGTTGGAATCTGCCATCTATAGTCACAGTTTTGAGGGTATCTGCTTGCTTCTTTTTTTCACATGGTGACCTTTTAATATGTGACTAGAGTTAAATAGTGTTCCTTGGTGTTTCTATTCCTGACCTAAGCATCAATCTGAAGATCTGTAATATGAATAAGAAAAGTTTACATTTATCATAAAAGTAACTAATCATTATACACTCAAAATAAAATTTATATAGGAATGTGTCTTATTTCATGGTGTATCACTGGGCCTCTGAATTTGGCTCAGTTAATGCTACTGTTGTTAAAATCTCACTTGTCTTATGAAATAGATTTAGTTTAATTGTATCTTACCATATGTTTCTCCAGAGCGATATTTATAAAAACAAGCTGATGGGATCCCAGGTTGAGATTTTTAACTTTTCTTCAGTCTATCAGCAGTTATCAGGCATACTATATTTCAAGGTATTAAAGAAATGATCAAGACTTAGCTCCATGAACAGCCAGCATTGTTAGATCTTGGGTGGGTAGGAAGAGTATCAGCCTGGCATAAATGAATTAGAAGGAAGTACAGGGTATAATCTTCTGCTTCCATAAGAAGAGTCTCTCATCAGCCTGTAGGGAGTATGCAGAGAGTGGGAAAGCTGTCCCTGTTGTAAAGTTGTTCTTCCAGTTTTTCTGGGCTCTGTAATGTCCCTTGTGGATTGTGATTTTCTTTGCTGTAGTTTAACACAGTAGAAAACCTTTCAGCACTGATGGTTTTTCCAAGGTGGGGTCCTTGATGGAGCAAAACAGATGACCAGCCAGACTTGAGGATGTGATTTGTTTGACCATTCCATTTCATACTGTAAATTACTAAATTGGCATCCTAGTCCCAGAACATCTCATTGTCATTTGCACACAGTGGTCTTGGAGGTTACATTGTGCTGCACTGAAAGCAAGCCAGACACCAAGCTTTCATTGCACTGAAGCCATGCTGGCTTACATGAGCTTTACAACTCAGGGAAGTATAACTCCTGAGTCATCTCCATATGCAAATAATTTCACGAGTAAAGCTGTTGAGCTTCTCTTCCCATCACTGCAAACATGTAGTCTCACAGCTTCCCCACAGGGAGTTCAGTCACCATGGGATTTTAAAGGTGAAACATTTCAAAACTAAAATTTGAGTTTAGTTTTAGATTAACTCAATTATTATTATCACTTTGGTGTTATTGCACCTTTCATTTTTGTTTAAATACCAGATTCTCAGACATTTGACTTTTCAGTTGAAAATGTTATTTTTTCCTTAAACACTGAACCCTATAGCCAGGAAAATGAAGTGCCCATTTATACTTTCAAGAACTTAAATAGGATTAAAAAGTGAAGTTGCTCAGTCATGTTCTACTCTTTGTGACCCCATGGACTGTAGTCCACCAGGCTCCTCCATCCATGGGATTCTCCAGGCAAGAATACTGGAGTAGGTTGCCATTTCCTTCTCCAGGGGATCTTCCCGACTCAGGGATTGAACCCAGGTCTCCTGCATTGCAGGCAGATGCTTTAACCTCTGAGCCACCAGGGAAGCTTAAATAGGATTAGGCAACTTAAAGAACAAAGTATGTGTAGTTATCCTGATAAAGCTAATTTGTTTGTATGGACCAAGGATTAACTGCTTTACCACCCCCATCTCTCCCCCAAATTCACCAACCAGTCTTGTTTAAGTTTTTTCTGTAGCATTTGACCCCATATCATATAAATGTACCTATATATTTTGTTATTATCTCTCTTCTTCTAGAACGTACAGTCTACAAAGACAGAGACTTTGGTCTGTTATATTTATTGCTGTTTTCCTAGGACTTGGCATATAAGAGTAGTAGTAAGACAGGAACACATAAAAAAAAAAAACTTCTTGAATGAATGAATGATGTATTTCCTCAAATAGGATAAATCTAAAATTTTTGAAACTTGAACAAGTTTGGATATATGAAAATTTATTTCCAAGGCTGTTCGTCAGGAGCTGTCAGTACTTTCTAAAGAATACCACGTGAGTGCACTTTGGTAGCAGTAAGAAGAGGAAGAGCAACTCTAGCAGTAATTCTGTAGTACTTAAGGGCCAAGCCCCACCCTAAGCACTTTGCCTGTATTACCGCATTTAATCCTTAAGTGACTGCATGGAGTCAGAGCTTATCATGTTAAAAATGCATATTTTTCACATTTACTAGCTCTGAAATCTGAGTGTATCTTTCAGTAGGTAACATCTTAGAGTCAGTGACATGTGGTGTTACTCTCCTCATTTCATTGATGAGGAAACTGAGATCCAAAGAAATTTAAGTAATGTGCCAACTTCATTCAACTATTAAGTGATGAAGCCAGGTTCTAAACTCAAGCAATTTGGCTCTGAGGTCTGCCCTTAACAGCCAGGTTTTATTTTCTGTGTTTCTACCTCCAAATTGTGTATTGAGCTATATTAATATATTGACTTAAAACTACTGTTAACTTTTCATGGTCTGGATTAGCACATGTGTACTCCAGATCTAGTAAACCAATCATCTGCAAATGTTTTTGATTATCTATCCCATCAGGAAAGCATGTTAAATATATTTATGTGCGTGTGTGTTTATAAAGAATATATTTGTGCTAGTATATAGCTTATGTCATAAGAAATTGACAGTTTTAAAGGCAAAAGAAATTGAATACCACCAATTTCATATGGTTCATATGAAAATACATTGGACAATCTATAAATATAAAAAATACAAATTTTAAAAAGATGACATGAGAATTTAATAAACAGCATTTTCAATGTCTTACTAATTATGATGCTTCACTATCATCAGCTAATATTTCAAAGCAGAGTGTATCTCAGGTGAAATTCATTGATACCCAAACTGGATGGTCTTGACAATCTTGAAGTTTTTTTTTAACCAATGCCTTGTCCTGTAGAGTTAGGTACTTGTTTTACTTCATAAAGTTGTGGTAAAAAGTGTCACTCCTGACATTTCCTTTTGGTTTTTGCTTTAATTATTGGTAATATCTTAAATGCTCATCTTCTTTGTGGGAAACCTTTTTATTAGTTGTTCATTTTGTAAGCAGGTTAGTTTCGTTAAAATTAGATAAGAGAACCTGAATATCTATAATAATCTCAAACAAGTCACTGTCTTCCCTTTGGTGTTATAAAATTCCTCTATTCCTTTAAGACTCTCATGAGGCACATGAAGTGAGGGGCAGTGTCAGTCAGTAAAATTTGTTAAGCTTAGATTATTTCTTAATTGTTATGATAAAAATACATATGAGTGTATAAGTTCTAATATTTTCTTCTTATACCATTAGTGGTAACACTAAACTATTAGGAGTAAAAATTATGCCAACAGAATAATAACATGTTAACATAGTTGTAATGAATAAAAATGAAATAAAGCTCTTAAGCAATATAAGTGCACTAATCTACTAAAATATTCAGTACATTGGATATCTTAATCCTAAAAGCATCCCAAATTAATGATCTAAAATTTAATTGAAGTTAAATGATTTATTAAAATAACCAGCTAAAAGGTTTAAAAAATAAGTATCATAATATAGTATTCTAGATGAAATCCAAGAACAGCAAAAGGGCAGTAGGGAAAATCTAGTGAAATGGAACCAAGTATAAGATTTAGTTAACAGTAGTGTTCTAGTGTTGGCTCCTTAGTTAGGATGAAAGTACCATGGTAATGGTGGTAACAGTAGGGGAAACTGGAGGAGAGGTACACGGGTACCCTATACTATCTTTGGAACTTTTCTGTAAATCTAAAACTATTTTAAAATCCTATAAATGCACTTAAACTTTAAAAAGTACCATTCAGGAACATGTATCAACTTTTACAATGACATAATACTATTTGCATTCCTAATTTCTGATCATTCACATAATGTTGAAAAAGTAAATGGCATATCAAAATGAAATTTTCTGTTTATTAAATAAAATGTAAGAAAACAATGCTGAACAGCTGGAGAGGTTTGTATTTATGAAGACAGCTTTACAACAACAAGGGGAAAATGTCCAGGAATAAATTTAAGAATTTGGTCCTTTATAAAAACTATAAAACTTTACTGAGAAACATATAAAGACTTGAATAAATGAACAGACATGTTTTATATTTGGATAAAAAGACTACTGGTTTAAAGTTGAAAGTTCTCTTTTCAAACAATCTGTACATTTACTTTGACCTCAATAAAAATAGCAATATACTTTTTCTAGCAAGATAGGTATTCCTTTAAGCCCAAACTTGGCCCAAGTATGAGTGGAAGAGTTGAGGCAGAACTACCAGACATTCCCCACTGCTGAGACATCTGAGCTTTAAGATTATTTCTCTGAGAACAGCCTGGATTGGTATTCTATCTAAGGTTGACAAGACCAAAAAGCCACATGTCTAGTTCTGTGTTAAATGAAAGCCATGCCTTCTTTTTGTTCATGACCTAGCTCCATACCGCAAAATCTACCATACAATTTCTGTGGATCCAGTCACCTCTGAACATGAACTAACGTGTCAGGCTGAGGGTTACCCTGAAGCTGATGTCATCTGGACAAGTAGCGATCACCAAGTCCTGAGTGGCAAAACCAGCATCACCAGTTCAAAGAGGGAGGAAAAGCTTTTCAATGTGACCAGCACACTGAGAATCAACACAACAGCTGACAAAATTTTCTACTGCACTTTTCGGAGATTAGGTCATGAGGAAAACAACACAGCTGAGTTGGTCATCCCAGGTAATATTTTGAACATCTCAATTAAAATGTGCCTAGTATTGTCTCTTGGTACATAGCCTGATGCCTGCTCATCATAAACTTTCATTGTTTGTTGAATGAATGAATGAATAAATTATATTTATGTGAATGAACTACATTTACAAAATGCATTCTGCTTCCTCACTTCCATTCATCCAAGTCATATTTCTACTTAGTAAACATTAAGGACTGATGCTAAAGCTGAAACTCCAATACTTTGGCCACCTCATGTGAAGAGTTGACTCATTGGAAAAGACTCTGATGCTGGGAGGGATTGGGGGCAGGAGGAGAAGGGCATGACAGAGGATGAGATGGCTGGATGGCATCACTGACTCAATGGACTTAAGTTTGAGTAAACTCCGGGAGTTGGTGATGGACAGATAAACCTGGTGTTCTGCAGTCTATGGGGTCACAACTCATGGGGTCTCAAGGAGTCGGACATGACTGAGCAACTGAACTGAATTGAACTGAACTGAAACATTAAGCAAGTATTTATTCAATATGCTGTACGTTCCAGGCATTGGAGGCTCATAGAAAAGTAAAAAACAGTTAACCCTCTGCAGGAAATGGATAATAAAACAGGCAATCTCATTTCATGTTAGAAATGTTCTTGTGGCTGGGGGGATCTGGGGGAGCACCTGAGAGGAAGACTCAACTCAGGCCATGTTTCAGGAATCCAGATCTGAGTACGTCACAGCTGTTTCCTTCTTTCCAGAGTTTCTGTGGCAGGAAACACATAGGATGCACTTTTCTATCTTATTCCAGATGGGAGAGTGCCTTCCTGCCCGTTCTGTCTCCTCCAAGGAAGTCTTCTTAGTGCATAAATCAGTGTTCCCCTGGGCAAGCGACTTGATTTCTCCTGTGCTTTTCACTTTTCTTACATAGTTATAACCTATTGGGCAACAGTATCCTGGAAATACATGGGCTACAATGCGTGAAAATGATTTGAGACTCTTGTTTGCACAGAATCAGCTATATTTTTATCTCACTTTCCTACAGAAGTGGATAAGGCAGGATATAATCTGGTGAGAGGCTCAGACCTTTAGAGAAGGTGAGCCTTGAGAGCGTGATGCTAATATAAACCCAGAGGTCTTCTCAGAGGCACTTCTCACCACACTCTCCTCACCCCCCACTAGATGTTGACAGTAAAGCTCTGATACTTCAGAGAAAACAAACCAAAAATTGAATAGAAAAGGCAAACAATAGGAAAAGACAATCCAGGGTAGCCCGAAGAACAAAAAGAACAAAAGCAGTTTAGAAAAATTAAAGAGTCACTTTGGGAGGAGTTGCATTAGTATTTCCCTGCCATTTAAAAGCTGTTTTATAACAACTTACTTGTGGGAAGACCTAGGGTTAACTCACCTAACTGTTTGAAATATGTGTTCTCATCTGTCACCTCGCGTTTTTTTCTTTAATACTTGGCACACCTAACTCATAGAGTTATTGACAGACTTTGTAAACTGCCAGCTACTAGAGAAAGACTAACTATGATTGTGGCTTTAAAACTTGAACTAAGTAATCACGAATCATGGCTAATGGTGGGAGGTGGGAGTTAGTCTCTGAGCATCATGTGCCGTAAGACCACTTTTCCTCCTGCAGGGGGCTGGAGATAGAATGGTGAAAAGTGCCAATGATTAGATGTCCCAAGGTGTTCAAATGATGGAGAGAGAAAAAAAGCAAACTGTGATCTACAATCATGGCCACAGATGTGGGGAAGAAGGAGCTCTTTTGGGAGTGCCAATTAGCCATCATACTGCATCTTTGCCATGTGCAGTAGGCTGCTAGCTTTTATATTAAGGAATGCAAGAAGAGAAATAATCAAGGCTATCATATAATACTGAGCTGCCACTCCCTGTGAAAAGCATTTTATTAACATTTAGCCTGACAAAAATTCCAGTATCATTTCCATTTTGTAGACTGGTTAAATGATTTGCCAGAGAACTCAAAGCTAGTGAGTAGCTGCAGAATTTAACCCCAGGTCCACCTGTCCAACACCTGGGCTGCTTCCAGTTTTCCATGTTGCCCCCATTTCCGTATCTGAGGTATTTCACCATTCCAGCCACTCATTGGAAAGGAACTTTTGGTACTTAAGAAAATGCTAACCTAAATTAAACTTCAAAGATGATTATTCTCTTGATCCCTCCCAAAGAAAATTTTATCTTTAGTCAGTTTCACTTTATTTTGTTTTTCAGAACCATATCTAGATCCAGCAAAAAAGAGGAATCACTTGGTGACTCTGGGAGCTCTCTTCTTATGCCTGAGTGTAACCCTGGCAGTCATCTTCTGTCTGAAAAGAGATGGTATTTCCTTTATTGTGACAGTCTCTGGTGGGGTTGTGGAAAAATGTATGAGAGTGCTACTGTTGTCACAGTGGCACTTGCTGGGCAGAGCCAGGGATGCTACATCTCCTGTAATATGCAGGACAGTCCCATGTATCGGAAAACTATTCTACCCTATTCAAATGCTAGGGGTGCCCCTAACAGGAAACAGTGATTTATAAAATGCCTTTCTATTAGCCTTCCCTTACAGGGCCAACTTTCAGTCATGCAAAGTATATTTTTAGCTACCATTCTGTAGCATCATTTGAATTGGAGGGTGGCAGTAAACACTTGTAATAACATTTCTAAGGGGGTGAGAGTTGGATCATGGCTGCAGGTAAACCTGGCTTGCCTCTGCAAGGTAGCACAAAGATACTCCACTGTTTCACAGCAGTTATATTATCCTGTGCAGGATTGCAGGGTGAAGATCATGAGAAAAAGGGTGTGCATGGAGGTTGAAGAAGACCAAGTGTTAAACAGTTCTTTCTATCATGCAAATAATCACAGACTTACAGGAAAGAAAAAGTTAACATGCCTGTTGGTTTCAGTTGAATTTGTCTTGAGTTAGTTACACTGTTATATTGAACTGGGTTCTGGGAGCTTTAAATAATAAAAATAGTTCCTTATGTAGAACAGTGATACTTTTACCACAGAGCAGTTTGCTGAAGGTATTATATAGTTTTCAAAATAATTTTAATGTGTATATTTCTCTATTTACCCAAGGGGACAATTAAAATTCAGGAAAATGTGTCTATTCAAATAATTTCCTTTCATTTTAAGATGATTCAGAGTAAACATTTCCCCAATACTTTGAGAAGTATACCAAAGGATCCGATGATGATCTGTGTATAGAGTTATCTGATGGCAAATAGGGAAGTGGAAAATGGAAGGGAATTCCAATAGTTGTTGAGAAATTCCCTACAACCCCTTAAGAGGTGGGTGGATCTGGGAAAGGGGTGTAATTGAGGGAGTGGAGGTCAGCTTCTTTTAACAAACAGAGAACTGAAACAGCCAGACTATATGGATCAAGTTTCAGTGATAGGAAGATCCTGAGGTGGTGTTGATTTGTCCAAGGAAGTGGCTGTGACCACAACTTGCATTTCCATGTGAAAAATCATTAACTGACATTAGAAAAGGCTAGAAAACTAAAGTATAATAAAGTGTCTCAGGATATGGTACATCTGTGGGGGAAGAATAAAAAATAAAAGTATATACCCCTGAAGAAAATTTAGGAACAAGATATGTGTTCTAAACTGTTGGGACCCCTGGAAAAAGGAAGTCTACCAGATTTCCTATGGGATTAGAAATATTTCATAGGAACCTAGGATTTAAACTTGAGTCACTGTGTGGGATGTATAGTTGTATTACATGAAAATAAAAATAACTTTTTTCTTCAAGTGAGAATGATGGATGTAGAAAAATGTGGCACCCGAGATATGAATTCAAAGCAACAAAATGGTAAGAATTTTAGCAGGGATTGGAAGTTGAAGAAAGGAAACAAAAAGTTAAAGAACGAGGGGAAAGCTATCATTATAATCTCCCCTTATTTTACTGAATGCTGAGTGTTGGAACTACCAGCTCCTATTTGTCTCAAGACTCTGATATAAGAACGGTTCCCACAGTCTGAGATTTAGGGATAGCAGAGGGGAGTAGAGGGATGCCCTTTGGGGAGGTGGGAGAAGGAGGCAACTTCTCTCTGCTAGGCCCTTTGCTTTGCATCCTAACATCTCCCTACATTAGGGGACCAAGTTGATTTATGTGGATGGGTGATAGATGAATGGATGGGTAGATAGATAGATGAAACTTTTATATCGGGCACTGTGTGTACTGGTTCATGTACAATACCTCAATCTTCTCCCTCCACAATATCAAAGAAGATTTATTTTTTTATTATCCCAGGATAATACTAGATTATCCTGTTTTATAATGGAGAAAGCTAAGAGTCAAGAAGGTAATATGAATTGCTCAAGAACACAAGTCTTGACAAAAATCAGGCTTTCAGTTCAGTTCAGTTCAGTTCAGTCGCTCAGTCGTGTCTGACTCTTTGCAACCCCATGAATCGCAGCACGCCAGGCCTCCCTGTCCATCACCAATTCCCAGAGTTTACTCAAACTCACGTCCATGGAGTCGGTGATGCCATCCAGCCATCTCATCCTCTGTCATCCCCTTTTCCTCCTGCCCCCAATCCCTCCCAGCATCAGAGTCTTTTCCAATGAGTCAACTCTTCGCATGAGGTGGCCAAGGTATTGGAGTTTCAGCTTTAGCATCATTCCTTCCAAAGAACATCCAGGGCTGATCTCCTTTAGAATGGACTGGTTGGATCTCCTTTGGAGCCTACTAATCTGACCATGGAACCTAACTCTTAACCTGTTCACTTAAATCTATTTCACCACAAATGTCTACATTTGTAGAAGTCCAGAAAGACCTCACCCAATCAAGATCATTGAACTAAGAAGAAAACTATATTAAGGTTTCTGATTCTTCTTACATAATTTGAAACCAAACTTCACAATAAGCCCAGGTTTAAAGTTAGTCTAATTACCCTGGACAAGCTCAGGCATATTTCATTATGTAGTCCATAACACTCATTTGTGTTGTAAAGCTAATTAGTGAGTGTTGTTTGGAGCTTCTTAGGGTGACAGACCATCCCAGTTTGCCAAGAAGTAAGGGTTTTCTCAGAGCATGAGTCTTTCAGTTTCATAACCAGGACAGTTCCTGGCAAACCATAGTAGATGGTTACAGTCTATCATGTAAAGGGAATTGGGCATAAAAATAATGTTTCTTTGTCTTGTTGAAAGCTTATTATATCCTCTAGCAAATATATCTTATGTTTCTCATTTTTACTCTCCAGCTACACAGTTTGAGGAGACGTAATCCAGTGTTGAAACTTCTGCTCTTAAAACAGGGATTCTCAGCCTGTGGTTTGGGTTTATCAGACCAGAGGTATGCAGTGGGCCAGGGGGCTGCAGATGATGGAGAACTTAAAAAGCCCAAGCTCCGAAAACAGAAGCTCAGAAAGAAGAGGAGGACAAAGGAAGAAGGAATAAAGGTACCCTGGAAGGAAACATTGGTACTTCCGAATGGTGGAAGACTCATCAATACATGTGAAAAGGAGAAAGGACACTTCTAAATGATGAACTTCCATGCACATTATCCATCACTCATCTTAGAAAACAGGTTGAGATTCCCTGATTTAATGGTCAGTTCCTACAGAAGTGCCCTTTGCCTTTACTCAGTGTCTTGATTTGTCTTCTGGTTGATTGAACATCCTAGTGTTGCCACAGTGTGTGAGTATGATTTATTTTTATTTATTTTTAGTCTGTGGGGTCTTGTCATATAAGTGTGGTTGTGAGTAATTTCTTCTAAAGATATGCTGTAGTAGAAAGTAACACTTTGTCACCAGACCAAATTTACTGCTCGATGACTTGTATGTGTCGAGTGAAATGTAGTATTTTTAAAGTATTTGATATCCTCTATAACTGTCA
The DNA here is from genome assembly GCF_000754665.1 of Bison bison bison. Lineage (NCBI taxonomy): Eukaryota > Metazoa > Chordata > Mammalia > Artiodactyla > Bovidae > Bison > Bison bison. The sequence continues at coordinate 8,801,266 of NW_011495030.1, forward strand.
GTACTTACGAATCATAGAGAACAAACCATTAGTTTGTATAAGATATTTTTAATGCCTTATTTAACCCACTGATACTTCAGTTGACTCAGATAATCTTATTCTCAGACCTCAAAATAAGATATGTTACCAAAATATCTCTTATATTTAAATAGCAGCTTTACAACTATGTGTGCATATAATCTCATTTCATCCCTGTTGCAGCTGTGTTGTGGTAAGCACTATTATTCTACCTGTTTCACAGCTGAGGGAGCAGAGGTACAGAAACGTGACCAAGGCAATATATAGCAGACTTCAGATTTCCAAAGGTGTCACCCTTCATCCTTTTATTTATTTATTTATTTAAATTGAGGTATAGTTGATTTACAGCGTCGTGCCAATCTCTGCTCTTAAGCAAAATAACTCAGTTATACATATATATATATATGTTCTTTTTTAATTATTAAAGAATTAATAAAAGCACTTTTTTACCTTCTGTCCTTTTAGAATATAATTTACAGCTATGCTTTACTTTAAGACATGTTCATTCAGCGAACATTTAGGAAGTGCCCTAACGTGTCAATCACTGTGCCAGGCAGAGTCTACAGATGTGAGCAAGATAAGGAAACTTCCCTCTAGGACCTCATAATATAATAAGGACATCAATAAGAAAATGTATTGCTATAATATGCTATAATGCACTTATGGCACTAGGTATAAGAGGAGAAAAATGTTGTGAGGAGGAAAGTTTAGAAAGCTTCCAAAGGAGGGGATTCTCTGGGTAGCCAGTCAGTGTGTTCCTGGACAGTTGAAAAGCATAAATATTTTAAAAATCAAAGCGATTTCAGTTTATGAGATATCAGTATTCTTTAAAACCATGGAAAATGGCTCCTGAAATCCTTTTCTTTTCTTTTTTCTTTTTATTTTTTTTTCTAATTTTATTTTATTTTTAAACTTTACATAATTGTATTAGTTTTGCCAAATATCAAAATGAATCCGCCACAGGTATACATGTGTTCCCCATCCTGAACCCTCCTCCCTCCTCCCTCCTCCCTCCCCATACCATCCCTCTGGGTCATCCCAGTGCACTAGCCCCAAGCATCCAGTATCGTGCATCGAACCTGGACTGGCAAATCCTTTTCTATCACTGTATTTACCCCTGATGTGTTTGCCTTTGCCATGAAATTTGATGCTTATGTATATAGGGCCTGGTATTGTTAATAGGAGTTTTATTTTTTATTTAAATGCAACTGAATTTTGAATTTATACTTTTTCATGATTTAAAATTCAAGAAGTCCTATAGGAGACATTAAAAAGTCTCCATTCCATCCTCCTACTCATCTAGTTTCCCTTTACAGAAGCAACCACTCTTATCTTTTGTTCATTTGTCTTCTAAAGATATTCTGTGAATATATGTGGAAATACTTACAAAATGTATATATTTTTGATTTTTGCTTTTTTCCACATAAGTGGTAATGCATTATGCATCTGCTGTGCACTTTGCTATCTTATTAATATACTATTTCTTATGTACTAGATAGAACAAATGTGAAGTTCCTAGAGGCTGGGCACTGTCTTGTTTGTTCTAGGTCATCTTTTCCATAGCCTCTTAGTGTCTTTCAGAAGATATGTGTGCATGCTAAGTCACCAGTCATGTCCCTGTGCGCCCTATGGACTGTAGCCTGCCAGGCTTCTCTGTCCATGGAATGCTCCAGGCAAGAATACTGGAATGAGTTGCCCTGCTTTTCTCCAGGGGATCTCCTCATCCCAAGGATCAAACCCACGTTTGACCTTATGGGAGACATAAAAGAAGTGGGTTCGATCCCTAGGTTGGGAAGATCACCTGGAAGAGGGCAGGGCAACCCATTCCAGTATTCTTGCCTGGAGAATTCCATGGACAGAGAAGCCTGGCAGGCTACAGTCCCAGGGTGATACACACCAAATAGTTACTACATTTAGACAACCAGCCTTTGTCGAGTACTTGCTCTATGACTGTGTTTGGATTTGGTTTATTTTATGTTTCTCAAAGAGATAATGTGTTTCTCACAATGGATTTTCCAGAATGTACCATGTCAACCTGGCCTTAAAGGATGACTTTATTGCTAAGTCTGTATGACAGAATCATGTCTGAAACTTTTTTTTTTTTTTCTGTTTTCTCTTGAGTATAAACTTGACTTTGATGTTGCACTTTTAAAATATGTGTTCTTTTTGGAAATTCCAGTCAAGAACCTTGACCCTAGATCCTCATTTGTGTAAGAAAAGGCTTGTGAGGCCTGTGAGCTACCTGAACCCTTGAGTCCAACCAGTTCTTACCACTACACAGGTCTCCTAAGATACTGCTTTCCAAAGGTTCAGATGCCCTCTAAGGAGATCCCAGAATATTTCTTCCCTCCTCACTCACCTGGATCAGTGACAAGGAAAATATTCTTTGCTTTGCCACACTGACTCGATGGACGTGAGTCTGAGTGAACTCCGGGAGTTGGTGATGGACAGGGAGGCCTGGCGTGCTGTGATTCATGGGGTCGCAAAGACTGAGCGACTGAACTGAACTGAACTGAAGGCTGAAGAAACAGAATTTCCAACAGAAATTTTCCTCTTATCTTTTTGTACATGTTCATTTGCACAATATCCCTTGTTTGAGTGACAGTATCCTTTGTTTTGTGTGAAGTACAAGCAAGAATTTGGTTCAGCAAGTGGTGAAATCTGTTCATTCCTAAATCTTAATGCCTTTTTGTGGTGTTGGATTTCTAAGGCACTTTATTCCTTTGTCTTGTGTTTCATTGTAAATGATATAGGCAGAGATGATATCTAATTCTGCATTTGTCATTGTTTACACATGCATTAATTTAATAAAATATTCTTATTTATTTTCTTTCTCAGTTCATCTGCATATCGATTTTCTTGTTTCCTACATGTTTTATAAAAACATTCTGAGTTTAACATCGTGATGGAGACAATTACTTGGAATATCTTCAGCTACGTTCTTAGTTCTGTTTTTCATAGCTATGTAAGCATAGCTTCTATGTTTACACAGTATACTCTTGCAACCCATATGATGAAAAATATCAAAAGATGTTTTAAAGACTGTATTGAAAATTTTCATCCTCTCTCACTAGATAGCTTCCTTTAGGATAGTACCAAGAAGAGAGTCAAAATTGTGACGTTCAGATCACTATTGTGAAGATCTGAGGGAAGGGAGATGAGAGAAAAGTGATCTTCGAAAGAACTATAAGGAAATGAAGGGACTTTCCTTTACAAGAGTACTCTTCTCAGATCAGTAGACATGGATATGCAAGCCCATGCATGTGAAGCTGGATTTATCAGTCATCAAGTTCTGAAAAGGAAGTGAGAAACCTAGAACAAAGTTGAGGATTAAGGCCTGGCACAGGGTGGGACAGTGAGATTTAATGTGTCAACTAACTTACATAGTCATCAATCTTAACTTTAAAGAGACTTTTAATCATTTCTGTAAATCAGACACTCTTAAAAGATAATGATGACTATTTCTAAGAATATATGACAGATTATAGATGATTCTAAAGAAAAAGCATCAGTATCTTTGTAGAATGATGATATAATGTTTAAGCTACTGCTGGGCAATGAAAGCAATAAAAATCTTTAGCTAACATCAGAATATTTCACCTTTCTGACTAGACTTCCTGGCTGGCTTTGGTGGTCATGGTTCTGGATGAAATTTTGTGATATTGGAAGGGTCTATATTGTAGGAAAGTTAGCCTGAAAATGGACCATGAGCTTTCATTAAGGTTTTACTCCAATCCCATTTATAAGGATGTGACTGTCTGCCACAAGTGGACCTAATGTATTTTTATCTAAATATTTTAGAAACATATCAGTTCAGTTCAGTTCAGTTGCTCAGTCGTGTCCGACCCTTTGTGACCCCATGAATCGCAGCACGCCAGGCCTCCCTGTCCATCACCAACTCCCAGAGTTTACTCAAACTCATGTCCAGCGAGTCGGTGATGCCATCCAGCCATCTCATCCTCTGTCGTCCCCTTCTCCTCCTGCCCCCAATTCCTCCCAGCATCAGGGTCTTTTCCAATGAGTCAACTCTTCGCATGAGGTGGACAAAGTATTGGAGTTTCAGCTTTAGCATCAGTCCTTCCAATGAACACCCAGGAGTCATCTCCTTTAGAATGGACTGGTTGGATCTCCTTGCAGTCCAAGGGAGTCTCAAGAGTCTCCTCCAATACCACAGTTCAAAAGCATCAATTCTTCAGCGCTCAGCTTTCTTCACAGTCCAACTTTCACATCCATACATGACCACTGGAAAAACCATAGCCTTGACTAGAGACAGACCTTTGTTGGCAAAGTAATGTCTCTGCTTTTGAATATGCTATCTAGGTTGGTCATAACTTTCCTTCCAAGGAGTAAGTGTCTTTTCATTTCCTGGCTGCAATCACCACCTGCAGTGATTTTGGAGCCCAAAAAGATAAAGTCTGACACTGTTTCCACTGTTTCCCCATCTATTTCCCATGAAGTGATGGGACCAGATGCCATGATCTTCGTTTTCTGAATGTTGAGCTTTAAGCCAACTTTTTCACTCTCCTCTTTCACTTTCATCAAGAGGCTCTTTAGTTCCTCTTCACTTTCTGTCATAAGGGTGGTGTCATCTATAGGTTACTACTATTTTAAAACTTAGAATTCAGAATTAACTTTTTCACTATATATATACAAAACCAAATTTGTGAAGATAAATACATTTCATTTTTATAATTTTTCCCTCTTCCAGGCCCCCTGAGTTTCAAGGAAATTAATATTATAAGCCAAATTTTTCCTATTATAATTTAAATATTTTCAGAATTATCTGTATTTTAAAAGAGATTAGGGCCTTTCCTGGTGATCTACTGGCTGAGACTCTGTACTTTCAATGTAGGGGGTCTGGGTTTAATCCCTGATCAGGAAGCTAGATCCCATATGCCACAATTAAGGGTTTGCATGCTGCCACCAAAGATCCTGCATGCTGCAACAAAGATGGGAGATCCTATATGCCGCAACTAAGACTTGGTGCAACCAGATAAATAAATAAATATTTTTAAGAAGTTAAATTTTAACCAAATTGAAGCAGTTATCATTCAGTTGCTCAGTTGTGTCGGATTCTTTGCAACCCCATGGACTGCAGCATGCTGGACCTCCCTATCCTTCACTGTCTCCCAGAGTTTTTTGAGACTCATGTCCATTGAGTCGATGATGCCATCCAACCATCTCATCCTTTGTTTCCCCCTTCTCTTCTTGCCCTCAATCTTTCCCAGCATCGGTCGCTTTTAGGCTGGTCATAACTTTCCTTCCAAGGAGTAAGTGTCTTTTCATTTCATGACTGCAATCACCATCTTCAGTGATTTTGGAGCCCAAAAAGATAAAGTCTGACACTGTTTCTACTGTTTCCCCATCTATTTGCCATGAAGTGATGGGACCAGATGCCATGAAATGGCAAATGAGTTGACTGTTCGCATCAGGTGGCCAAAGAAGTGGAGTTTCAGCTTTAGCATCAGTCCTTCCAATGAATATTCAGGACTGATTTCCTTTAGGATTCATTGGTTGGATCTCCTTGCAGTCCAAGGGACTCTCAAGAGTCTTCTCCAACACTGCAGTTCAAAAGCATCAATTCTTTGGTGCCTTCTTTATGGTCCAACTCTCACGTCTGTACATGACTACTGGAAAAACCGTAGCTTTGACTATATGGACCTTTCTCAGCAAAGTGATAGCTCTGCTTTTTAATACACTGTCTACATTTGTCACCACCTCATGTGAAGAGTTGACTCATTGGAAAAGACTGATGCTGGGAGGGATTGGGAGCAGGAGGAGAAGAGGACGACAGAGGATGAGATGGCTGGATGGCATCACTAACTCGATGGACATGAGTCTGAGTGAACTCTGGGAGTTGGTGATGGACAGGGAGGCCTGGTGTGCTGCGATTCATGGGGTCGCAAAGAGTCAGACACGACTGAGCGACTGAACTGAACTGAACTGAACATTTGTCATAGCTTTTCTTGCAAGGAGCAGGTGTCTTAATTTCATGGTTGTTGTCACCATCCACAGTGTTTTTGGAGCCCAAGAAAATAAAATAATTATGATAATTACTATTTATTGATCATGTACTCTGTGTCAGGCACTAGGATTACACACATTATCTCATTTAATGTCATGGCCTGGTGATGAGGTGTGCCACAAAAGTTCACCACATTTACCTGGAAAGTTACCAAATCAGTAAAGTTAAGAAAAACTTGAGCGTTCATAAGGCAAAATTGAAATTCCTTGGTGCTCCAGTGGATAAGAATCTGCCTGCCAATGCAGGGGACATGAGTTTGATCCCTGCTCCAGGGAGATTCCATGTGCTGTGGAGCAGCTAAGCCCGTGTGCCACAACTGCTGAGACTGCATGCTGCAACTCCCAAAGCCCATGCATCTAGAGCCTGTGCTTCTCAACAAGAGAGGTCACTGCAGTGAGAAGCCTGAGCACCTCAACAAAAAGTAGCCCCAGGTTGCTACAACTAGAGAAAACCCACATGCAGCAATGAAGATCCAGCACAGACAAAAATAATTTTTTAAGGCAAAAATAAATAACTTCATAATTGCAGTGATATTATGGGAAGGTGTTTTTTTTTTTTT
>NW_011495030.1:8807967-8811736 GCF_000754665.1 Bison bison bison
ATAAAACTGTAACATTAATTTTTAATGGAGAGTAAGTTGTGGAACACTGGCTAATATATACACTTCTCAGTTTCTTACTGTTGTGAAACTATTGTATTTTGACTGTTTTCCACCAATTTGTGATGTGAGTGCTGATTCTATAGTATAACAATGAAGTTGGATGGACAGAAAATTCTGAATATATATTTGCACTCAAGTAAATATGATCAGTAAACAGATCACTGATCTCCACTTTCCAGTCGATGTGCCCTCTCTAGGATATCTCTTTTTATAGAAATGAGAGTGGCTTATACTATCTCACCAAGAAGGGAGACAGGCTGGGGAGATCGGCAGCAGCCTAGGGTGTGGAGTGAAATCTCACCCACAACCCAGGATTCAGTTCCTCATCAGAGGTTTTCAGTCCAGGTGGGAAACCAAGGGATGACCCAGAGAGGGAAAGGAGGTCAAAAATGGTAAGTAGAGACTCCCACTGCAAGGATGGGGCCTGAGCATCATCATCATCCTGGTTGAAGGGGAGGTAGAAGGAGGTGAAGATGCATCCATTTTCTACACTTGCAGTGTCTCTTGGCTGGAGATCTGTCAAAGAATCACACACTCTCACATTCACACTTTGAGAGCCCTGAGGATGACTACAGTGGTGACAGAACTGAATGAGGACAGCGTTCCAATGCCTACATTTTGGGACAGGAAAATTCTCAACATAAGAAATAAATGGTTTACCAGAATAAGTTCTTCTGGCAGGATTGTGTTATATCTCAACATAATAATCTTATTTTTCTCTGTGTATTTCCTGCCTCCCTCTTGGGCATCTGAGGGTCAGTTTTCCTTCCCAAGCCCATGCCAAAGCTGAGACCTAGAAGGTACCACTTTGATACATAAATTCCACTCCCATTTCCCACAGTTCTACTATAAGTATCTCAGTGGGTAACAAACTCTTCAGACTTCTTCTACATGCCAAGCATTTACATGGTATTGTGGGGGAATCAAAGATATTTAACGTGACTCATGCTCTCATGAAGCTTACAGTCTGAGGAGACAGTATATAAATTTAGGAATAATTAAACAAGAGAGAAGATGAGACTTTAAAAAATGTCTCAAGACAGAAGAGAGGACAGCAAATGCTGTGAAGTAAAGGAGGGAACAAATAGTAAGGGCTAGGAAACCTTCACCAAGTAAGCCAGATTCAACTCGGACCCTGGAGAATGGAGAAGATGCCGACTTCTTTATTTGTTTTAACTGGAGGATAATTACTTTGCAATGTTGTGTTGGTTTCTGCCATACAACAATGTGAATCGGCCATAAATATACATATCCCCACTCCCTCTTGAACCTCCCAGATGCCTAATTCTGATGATGTGTGTCTTAGTCCACTTGAGCTGCTATAACAAAATACCACAGATTTGGCGGCTTATTAGCAGAGTTTATTTCTCATCATTTGGAGACTGGGAAATCCAAGATTAAGGTACCAGCCTGGTTGTATTCTGGCCAAGACCCTCTTCCTAGTTCATAGATGGCACTTTTCTCTCTGTGTTTTCACATGATGGAAGGGCCAAGGGATCTCTGTGAGATCTCTTTTGTAAAAACACTAGATCCCATTCATGAGAGCTCTACCCTCATAACCTAAGCACCTCCCAATGGCCCCATCATCCTAATATCATCTTTCAGGGTTAGAATTTTAACATGTATCAGTGGTGGGGGGCACAAACTTAACAGAGAGTAGCAGTGTGGAAAGCAGTTTCTTTTCATACAGGAGAAATCTAACAAAGAAAATCTGCAATCCCTTACATGATACAACCCCTGAAAAACATAATTTGGCAATATCTATCAAATTATAAATGACCCAGAAATTCTGCTTGCGGAAATTTACCCTACAGTTATATGCTTATATGTGCAAAATGACATATGCATAAGGCTATTTATTGCAGCTTTCTTTCTAATAGCAAAACACTGGAAACAACCCAACTGCCCACCAATAGGGAACTTGTTAAATAAGTGTGGTGGCACATCCAAACAACAGAATACTATATTAGACAGCCACATCAACAAATAAGGAAGTTCTTTCTGCACTGGCATGAAACAGATCTCCAAGATACATTTATTAAGTAAAAAAGGTATAAAAGAGTACGATATGCTGCACTTTGTACATTGGCAACCCACTCCAGTACTCTTGCCTGGAAAATCCCATGGACGGAGGAGCCTGGTGGGCTGCAGTCCATGGGGTCCCTAAGAGTCGGACACGACTGAGCGACTTCACTTTCACTTTTCACTTTTATGCATTGGAGAAGGAAATGGCAACCCACTCCAGTGTTCTTGCCTGGAGAATCCCAGGGACGGGGGAGCCTGGTGGGCTGCCATCTCTGGAATCGCAGAGTCGGACACGATTGAAGTGATTTAGCAGCAGCAGCAGCAGCAGTACATTATATTAATTATGTATACAGCATGTATACTATGAGCACTTTTCACAATAAGTACTTGGTACCCTATGTATACTGTGTATACTTAATTTGTATATTATGTACACTATGCATCTTTTCAGATAAAATTTTTGCATTTTTGGAAGGAAAAAATATAGATACATATTTCCTTGTATATGCAAAAATGCATATCTGAAAGGATGCATCCAAAATTGGTTGCTTTTGAAGGGGCATATTGGGTTTATAGTGGAGAGAATTTTATGGCATAACCTTTTGAATTAAATGATTACTTATTCCAAATAATTGTAATTTTAAAAGTCTGAGCTCGATTATTTGCCTTTCAGGGACTTTCATGTACTTTTAAGAAATGATAACTCTCATTAATGTATAAGGCCAAATATAAGCATCAGAGGTAAGGCAGTTTGAACAACTGAATTCAACAACCACAGGATTTCAATCCATCAGTTCAGTTCAGTTCAGTTGCTCAGTCGTGTCCGACTCTTTATGACCCCATGAACTGCAGCATGCCAGGTCTCCCTGTCCATCATCAACTCCCGGAGTCTACCCAAACCCATGTCCATCGAGTTGGTGATGCCATCCAACCATCTCATCCTCTGTCGTCCCCTTCTCCTCCTGACCTCAATCTTTCCCAGCATCAGGGTCTTTTCAAATGAGTCAGCTCTTCGCATCAGGTGGCCAAAGTATTGGAGTTTCAGCTTCAACATCAGTCTTTCCAGTGAACACCCAGGACTGATCTCCTTTAGGATGGACTGGTTGGATCTCCTTACAGTCCAGGGACTCTCAAGAGTCTTCCCCAACACCACATTTCAAAAGCATCAATTCTTCGGCATTCAGCTTTCTTTATAGTCCAACTCTCACATCCAATTGTACTGAATTACTTTCTTTCATGTAATTTTCCCTGTTTTTCCCTAGCCTCACTGCCAGCACAGCCTCTAGTATGTGGAAGACCGATCAGTTTATTTATGGGCTCTCATTAAGTAGCTGTGGGTCTGGATCCTTATGGTAATAAAGGACACTTTATAAATAATGAGTAGGCCAAATAAACCCATTGTTTATAGAGCCATAGACATGTAATGGAGAAGGCAATGGCAACCCACTCCAGTACTCTTGCCTGGAAATTCCCATGGATGGAGGAGCCTAGTAGGCTGCAGTCCATGGGGTCTCAAAGAGTCAGACACCACTGAGTGACTTCACTTTCACTTTCATGCATTGGAAAAGGAAATGGCAACCCACTCCAGTGTTCTTGCCTGGAGAATCCCAGGGACGGAGGAGCCTGGTGGGCTGCCGTCTATGGGGTCGCACAGAGTCAGACACGACCGAAGTGACTTAGCAGC
>NW_011495030.1:8814802-8816467 GCF_000754665.1 Bison bison bison
TTTTTTAGTATTTACTACACACTGGGCAGTGTTGCGGAGAAGGCAATGGCACCCCACTCCAGTACTCTTGCCTGGAAAATCCCACTGACAGAGGAGCCTGGTAGGCTGCAGTCCATGGGGTTGCTAAGAGTCGTACACGACTGAGTGACTTCACTTTCACTTTTCACTTTCATGCATTGGAAAAGGAAATGGCAACCCACTCCATTGTTCTTGCCTGGAGAATCCCAGGGACGGGGGAGCCTGGTGGGCTGCCATCTATGGGGTCGCACAGAATCAGACACGACTGAAGCGACTTAGCAGCAGTAACAGCAGCAGGGCAATGTTGTGAGTGCTTTATGTGTGTTAATTCATTTAATCTTCCTAAAAATCCTGTGAAGAAAGTACTGTTATCTTCTCTTTACAGATGAAGAGATTGAGGAACAGCAAGTTTAGGTAATTTAGCCAAAGTCATGCTGCTAGAATGTAAAAAGTTTGCCTTCAGAGCCTGTGCTCTTAAACTCTGCACTATGTTACATCCAAATGAGTGACTGAGTCATGTTAATTGTGGTTTCAAAGTTTAATGCTGTTGGAGCAGTACACTATAGTGATACCTGCTGGGTTGAACAATTTCAGAAGCAGCCTGAGGTTTGTTAGCCCATGTATTTTTGTTTCTCCAGGCAATGGGGGCTAATCTGACTAGCACTACTATAGATATTCTAGTATGGGTCTTTCATTGAATCTTTAAACACATATCTGTTCAGCATATACCCAATCGTACAATTGCTGAATCATTGATATATACCTAAGAGTAGAATTTCTGGGGCAGAGTGTAGAAATTACTGGAAAGTGTACCAATTTGCATTCCTAAACATCAATGTATGGGAATTCCAGTTGCTCCACATTCTCAGCAACATTTGATATTTTCTGTTTCTTTTAAACATTCTTAAATGGATTCGTAGAGGTATTACTTTATGGTTTTAATTCACATTGCTTTGCTGACTGATAGAGTTGACCTCCTTTTCATATGTCTGTTGGCCACCTGGCAGTAAACTTCTATGAAGTGTCTTTTCCAGTGTTTTTGTCTACTTTTCTGTTAGGTTGTCTATCTTACTGATATTGTAGGAATTCTTAACACATTCTAGATATATCAGACATATGAATTAAATATATCTTCTTCCATTCTGTGGGTTTTCTATTCCCTCTCTTAGTGGGTCCTTTGGATGAACAAACATTCTTAATTTTACATAGTGCAAATCATCAATTTTTTTGCTTTATGCCTAGTACTATTTTTTAGATTATAAAAATTCAATTCAGTTCAGTTCAGTTCAGTCGCTCAGTCATGTCCGACTCTTTGCAACCCCATGAATCGCAGCATGCCAGGCCTCCCTGTCCATCACCATATTCCAGAGTTCACTCAAACTCATGTCCGTCAAGTCAGTGATGCCATCCAGCCATCTCATCCTCTGTCGTCCCCTTCTCCTCCTGTGCCCAATCCCTCCCAGCATCAGAGTCTTTTCCAATGAATCAACTCTTCGCATGAGGTGGCCAAAGAACTGGAGTTTAAGCTTTAGCATCATTCCTTCCAAAGAACACCCAGGACTGATCTCCTTTAGAATGGACTGGTTGGATCTCCTTGCAGTCCAAGGGACTCTCAAGAGTCTCCTCCAACACCACAGTTCAAAAGCA
>NW_011495031.1:0-675 GCF_000754665.1 Bison bison bison
ATCAAGCTACCAACAGTATTCTTCACAGAGCTAGAACAAATAGTTTCACAATTTGTATGGAAATACAAAAAACCTCGAATAGCCAAAGCGATCTTGAGAAAGAAGAATGGAACTGGAGGAATCAACCTACCTGACTTCAGGCTCTACTACAAAGCCACAGTTATCAAGACAGTATGGTACTGGCACAAAGACAGAAATATAGATCAATGGAATAAAATAGAAAGCCCAGAGATAAATCCACGCACATATGGACACCTTATCTTTGACAAAGGAGGCAAGAATATACAATGGATTAAAGACAATCTCTTTAACAAGTGGTGCTGGGAAATCTGGTCAACCACTTGTAAAAGAATGAAACTAGACCACTTTCTAACACCATACACAAAAATAAACTCAAAATGGAGTAAAGATCTAAACGTAAGACCAGAAACTATAAAACTCCTAGAGGAGAACATAGGCAAAACACTCTCTGACATACATCACAGCAGGATCCTCTGTGACCCACCTCCCAGAATATTGGAAATAAAAGCAAAAATAAACAAATGGGACCTAATTAACCTTAAAAGCTTCTGCACATCAAAGGAAACTATTAGCAAGGTGAAAAGACAGCCTTCAGAATGGGAGAAAATAATAGCAAATGAAGCAACCGACAAACAACTAATCTCAAAAATATAC
>NW_011495031.1:1510-15298 GCF_000754665.1 Bison bison bison
AGTCCAGGTTCGATGCACGATACTGGATGCTTGGGGCTAGTGCACTGGGACGACCCAGAGGGATGGTATGGGGAGGGAGGAGGGAGGAGGGTTCAGGATGGGGAACACATGTATACCTGTGGCGGACTCATTTTGATGTTTGGCAAAGCTAATACAATTATGTAAAGTTTAAAAATAAAATAAAACTAAAAAAAAAAAAACTTACAAATGAAAAAAAAAAAGAAATAGCTCTTCAAGGTGCCTTTGTATTTTTGACATGTTCTCCTTTCCTTTGTCCTTAGGAAGGGGTTAGACACTTTATATCCAACCCCAAGTGACTCTTCCCTTTTGTCACTAGCTTTTCCTTTGTCTAAACTATGAACCTCAGTCTTCTATTCCTTTGGGTTAACATTTTTCCCCAAGGACTTTACTCTCAGTTCCCAAAGCAAGTAAACTGATGTTATACCTATTTTCATTAGTCTTCCAGAAGTATTTAGTCAAGTCTGGATTCCAGAGGGAAATGAAAAGACTTACACTGCCAAATTGGGCCTCCCTGCTCTAAGAATAATATCCTAGCCCAGAGTATTGAGACTCACGTGTAGATTCTACACTTTAGGACAGTTTTAGTATGCAACTAGTTGTCTGAGATGTGTTTCCTCTTTGCCTAGAAATGGAATGGAGTACAATCTGTAACTCAGTCGGTTATAAACTAAATTTTCACTGAAACTTTGGTATTTCACCCCACAAGTAATGTTCCTTGAAGGAAAGATGTCACATCTGGAAAAGTGTCTTATCTGCACATCTTTGCTCATTTATTCAAAGACTGTTCTCTAGTATCTACTATGTGTGTGTCCATCAATATTCTAGCTACTGGGTAGAGCAGTGAATAAGACGACAAAGCTCTGGCCTTTACGTTTTTCAGTTGCTAAGTTGTGTCCAACTCTTTGTTACCATAGGGACTATAACACTCTAGGCTTCTCTCTCCTTCACTATCTCCCAGAGTTTGCTCAAATTCATGTCCATTGAGTCGGTGATGCCATCCAACCATCTCATTCTCTGTCCCCCCTTCTCCTTCTGCCCTCAACCTTTCCCAGCATCAGGGTCTTTTCCAATGAGTCAGCTCTTCGCATCAGGTGGCCAAATTATTGGAGCTTCAGCTTCAGCATCAGTCCCTCCAATGAATATTCAGGGTTGATCTGCTGAACAAATAAACATGATAAATCTGGATTGTGATATATGCTATATAGAAAATTGTTTTAGTCATCTTGAGCTGTCATAACAAAATACCATGGACTGGATGGTATAACAGGAATTTATTTCTTCATGATTCTGGAGGCAGGAGATCTGAGATCAGAGTGCAAGCATGGTCAGTTTCACATGAGAGCTCTGTTCCTGGCTTGCAGATGGCTGCTTTTTGGCTATAGCCTCACATGGTAGGGAGGGGCTCCCCAGGCAGCTGAGTGGTAAAGAATCTGCCTGCCAATGCAGGAAGCACAGGTTCAATTTGTGGGTCAGGAAGATCCCTGGAGTAGGAAATCGCAACACTCTCCAATATTCTTGCCTGGGAAATCCTATAGATAGAGGAGCCTGGCCTGGCAGGCTACAGTCCATGAGGTCACAAAAAAGTCAGACGTGACTTAACAACAGAAACAACAAACAATAGCAACACGTGGTGGGAAAAGAGAGAGAGCAAATTCTCTGGTGGCTTATTTTAATAAGGGCACTAAACCAATCATGAGGGCACCACTCTCAGGATCTTATTTGAATCTAATTGCCTTTCAAAGGCCTTGTGTCCAAATCCATCACACTCGGAACTAGGATTTCAATATATGAATTTTAAAGAGGTGCAATTCAGCCCGTAGCATAGCCGAGAAAGTGACAAGCCTGTGAGATGTTCAAATAGAAATTATTCCAGATACAGGAACAGCAAATACAAAAACCCTGAATATCTAAAGAATATAGAAGGTGAATATGACTGGAGATAAAGAGATATTATCAGCTTGGAGTAAGATGGTAGCTCTGGAGAGAGAAGGAAGTATTAATAGATGAAGCAGAAATACAAAAGTATCAGGGTTAATGGATTAGAGGTGGAATATGAGGAAGAGGAGGAATTAAGGTGACTACTGAGCACTTGGATGCACCATTAACTCTAAAGGGAATTGGGAACTTATGACCCAGAAGAGCAAAAGCCACTCTTTATAAGCTCAGGAAATTGGCAAAAAGTTAACCCAAATGATCCCACACAAATCCCTATATAGCTATGGGTTGATCATTCTGAAATATAATAAAGATATCTTCAAAAATACATGTGTTTTTTTTTTTTTTTTCAAAATAAGTCTCTCAGACTTGGAGTCTAGTAAAATTAAAACCAAAAGATGGAACTGATCAAAATCAAGTTATGGATCATGTATTCATACATACATTTTGACTTGCCTTCCCTCAATTTATTTCAACTATAAATATGCTCATGTGAGAAACAAGTTATTTCTGTATTAAAATAAATCATGAATAACTATCTTAGTGGTAAAACACCCACTTGCAATGCAGAAGACCACCTACAACACAGGAGACTCAAGTTTGATCCTTGGGTCTGGAAGTTCCCCTGGAGAAGAGAAGGGCTACCCACTCCAGTATTCTTGCCTGCAGAATTCCATGGGCAAAGGAGCCTAGTGGGCTACAGTGCATGGGATCGCAAGATTCAGACACGACTTAGCAACTAAACCACCATCACCATGAATAACCATAATAACATTTATAAATGCTTTGTTCTCCTTTTTAGAGACTTTGAGCATGAATGCGATTGTGCTAAGCAGCTTCAGTCATGTCCGACTCTATGACCTATGGACCGTAGCCTGCCAGACTCCTCTGTCCATGGGATTCTCTAGGCAAGAATTCTGTAATGAGTTGCCATTCCCTTCTCCAGGAGGTCTTCCTGACTGAGGGATCAAACCCACATCTCTCATGTCTCCTGCATCGGCAGGTGGGTTCTTTACCACTAATGCCATCTGAGAAGTCCACGTTATTAAGTTAATGAACTAGTGCAAATAATTGATCCTGTCAATGGTGTTCTCATTAGGCCCACTTTACAGATGGTGAAACTGAGGCATAGTTAGCTGAAATGAACATTATAAAGTGTTACAGCTAGTAAGCTTAATCCTGGATTAAGGATTAATCACAGCAATCTGAAACCAGAGCTCACTTCACTCTAATGTCTCATTTATGATTAAGAAGGCTAAAGAAGTTTGGGCAATTAATGGGTTAAATACACTTATTTGCAGGCTAATGGTTCTTGGGGAAAAATTGTAAATGTTTGTAAAAATTATCTGTAAAAACACTTTTATATACTGTGTAGGCTCACATAAAGCATAATTTCCAATTTATAACACAACAAGCACTTTTTCAGGGCAATCCAATGACTTGGTCATGAGAGAAACTGAGTCTACTTTGTGATTTCTCTCCTGGAGTTTGAACACTGGTCGTCATCATCCTTTAGAAGTTGTTTGATCCATTCAACTGACTATGACCTGTTAAATTAATTCCAATTAATAACATTTACCTGTTTGTGCAAGCTGTCAACAGATCTATTACTATAAATATGGTAATTTGACAAATCAAAGGCAAAAAATAATTTATTTCTAGAGTGCAGAACTATTGATTGATTTCCTACCATGTGCCAGTTACCAAGCATTGGGTCCTTTCACAGTGTTAATTACTTCTCAATAAGCACAAGGGCTTCTCTAGTGGCTCAGACAGTAAAGACTCTGCCTGCCAATTCAGAAGACACAGAAGATGCAGGTTCGATCCTTGGTTTGGGAAGATCCCCTGGGAAAGGAAATGGCAATCCAGTCCAGTATTCTTGGCTATGGAGTCCCATGGACAGAGCAGCCTGATGGGCTACAGCCCATGGGGTCACAAAGAGTAGGACACGATTGAGTGACTAACATTCACTTTCAAACACAAGACTTGGTTTCCTGATTTTGGTATAGAGAAAGAAAATGACTGAATTTTTAATATGACAATTTTAGAACCAACAGTGGCTTTATATACAATTCATTTTTTCTCTGCATCATGATATTGTTTTCTTCTAATGAGTTATAGATCAGTGCCCCTAAAAAATGATCCAACTTTATTCAGTGATTTTCTGAAAGAATGTCTCCAAGGTGTCATTATTTGCAGAGAAGGAAGTACTATTAATAAATAGTTGGTGTGCTAGTCCAGCACTGTACTTAATGACAGAGTAATCTGAGACAAGATTTGGGACACAAACTTTTAAATGTTTCATATAATGGAAACTTGCTTTGTGTTCTGAGTGGTGCTCACTAATTAGTGCTACATGTTGTTAAAACTTTTCCAGCATCTCATTTTTATAGACAATAACCTTAGCCTGATTCTTACTGAGGTACCTCTGCTAGTTTTCCTCAACAGGCTGTGTGGAGGGAGAAAAATCAACAGCCTGTTTCTAACCTCAATGAGATGAACAAGTCGAGGAAGAGACTCAGTCAAGTTTTGTATCCTCCTGACAGTGAAATACATGTTTTTCTTATTTCAGTTCAGTCAGTTCAGTCGCTCAGTCATGTCCGATTCTTTGCGACCCCATGAATCTCAGCATGCCAGGCCTCCCTGTCCATCACCAACTCCCGGAGTTCACTCAGACTCACGTCCATCCAGTCAGTGATGCCATCCAGCCATCTCATCCTCTGTCGTCCCGTGCTCCTCCTGTCCCCAATCCCTCCCAGCATCAGAGTCTTTTCCAATGAGTCAACTCTTCGCATGAGGTGGCCAAAGTACTGGAGTTTCAGCTTTTCTTATTTAGATACACAGTTTACAAGCCATAATCGACAGTTTTGCAGAACTTCTCAAGGTTAGATCTTGTGGTTCTATAAGGCCTTACTGAGGGTGCTATGAATATATCTATAACCACCCTTTCCTGCCAAGTTCAATTCCATAGAGCTTTCGATCCTTGAATGTGCTCAATAAATGCTAAGGCTAGCTAAGTAATTGGAAGAAAGCTTTCATCACCTGCAAAGCTGGGTGGTAGTGATTTAACAGAGAAATCTGAACAGTCTCCACATGGCATCAGGTACAAGGTTAGAGTGATTGTGTTTTTGATTTTAAATATCTGCCAAATGTATTATGAATTTTAACTTACTTAATCTTGGTGATTGTTAGAGATAGGGATGGACTTCTCTTGTGGCTCAGCTAGTAAAGAATCCTCCTGCAATGTGGGAGACCTGAGTTCTATCCCTGGGTTGGGAAGATCCCCTGGAGAAGGGAAAGGCTACCCACTCTAGTATTCTGGCCTAGAGAATTCCATGGACTACATAGTCCATGGGGTCACAAAGAGTCAGACACGACTGAGTGACTTTAACTTCACTTCACTTCAGAGATAGGAATAATGGAGGGTTGATTTAATCAGAGCTGGAAGACATTTTTGGCACTTGATCATAACTGATTTATCCTGGTGAGTATATGGCTATTGTTACTCTTAAACTTAAGGCAGAATATACTAGTGGAAACTTACAATGGAGCAAAAACTATACTTTTTATGCTGCTTATCATGAAAGATGCATCACTGTTAAGTCATGACTCCTATACAGAAATAGGAATAGTCCTGGAATGTTATTAAAATGAACACTGTTGGAAGTAAACAGATTTGAGGAGAACCAGACTTTAGTTCATTGTGTTACTACTTACTCTTACCTTTCCAAGAAGAATGTCACCTATGTTCTTTTTCTGCCTTTTTCTCACCAACCTTTCCAGAGCTGTATCACTTTAACCATTTATCCACCTATTCCTGCTAAACTCCTTTTTGCAGGTGTAATGACATAAATTTCCACTAACAATAATTTACAGAATGGTTTGCATCTCAAAAAGAATATCCATTTCATTTCTTAGTGCTGCTCTTTCAAGTAAGATCCATTTAATTCCAGATGTTCATGTGATGAAACTGAGTCTGGGGACCATTGAGCACCATTTTCCATGGTCATGTGCCAATACTCAACAGAGTGGGGAAGGCAACATGGGTGCCACACTTATGTTGCTCTGAATATTTCTGCACATGTGGGTCTGAACCACTTATATCGGAATTGTCTGAGTAGTTTTTCCAAATGGTGATTTCTGGGCTCCATCCCAGAATTACTGAATCAGAATCTCTTGCAAGACCTCATTTGAAGTAAGTACTACAAGTAATTCCAATGCACACTCAGTTTAAGAATCCCTCTATCACACTATAGTACCATTGAGCAAATCATGCACATAAGATTTTGGTTTTATGTTTGTTTGTTTGCTTTAACACAGTTAATCGTTAGAACAAACCTGGTTGTTGTACAGAACAGATATTAACTTTCTGCTTCTCCCTTTCCCCCAGTGTCTTTTAAGATAGATAAACTGAGACAGGGGGAAAGTGATTTGCCCAAAGTCACATAACTTGTCCCAGATTTAAAAGCATTCATGCAGTTTAAAGTGCCATTACCAGAAACCATTTGAGTAAGACTGCCTTTTACTGTGAACCTATGCTCGGTTTGCTATGGAAGAAAATATTGTTTCAGTAATGCTCATTTCTGTGGTGTAGTCTGTGTCTGTGCAGACTTTGAAGATGTAGTGTAGATTTCTAAATTAGGAGTAATGAGCAAATCTTGAGAGAGTATGCAATACTGCTTTTTGAGAGTGACTTTCTATACAAGTCCCATTTTGTTATATTATTTGTTTAGGTCTCCAAAGGTCTAATTCTAGAAAGAGGAGGTGATAAATTCAAAGCCTCTGCTATGGGTCAATGGGGATGTGTACCCTTTGATTGCGACTATTAGAATGAATGATGCTCTTACAATATGGAAGACATCGTCATTGACTAATGATCTTTTCTGACATTGTTGTCCCTTTTGAGCACTTTCCTATTTGTGGCACTGTGGAAGGAAATAAGTTTAACATTTACCTAGGATGGCATATTTTATTTTTTGCCATTAAAATTTGGGGGGAAATGACATGAAAATTGCCATTGAAAAAGGCAAGTCACAGATAAAAGAGCAAAAAGACTGTGGATGTTCTGTATTGAATTTATTGGTAACTCATTCTTCCATAACTTTCTCCTCCTCCATCTCCCAAAATGAGTGCAATTGTGTGGTCGTTTGAACATTCTTTGGCATTGTGAATTTGGAAAACTCAGAAGGGCCACAGGACTGGAAAAGGTCAGCTTTCATTCCAATCCCAAAGAAAAGCAATGCCAAGGAATGCTCAAGTAATCACACAACTGCACTCATCTCACACACTAGCAAAGTAATGCTCAAAATTCTCCAAGCCAGGCTTCAGCAATACGTGAACCATGAACTTCCAGATGTTCAAGCTGGATTTAGAAAAGGCAGAGAAACCACAGATCAAATTGCCAACATCCATTGGATCATTGAAAAAGCAAGAGAGTTCCAGAAAAGCATCTACTTCTGCTTTATTGACTGTACGAAAGCCTTTGACTGTGTGGATCACAACAAACTGTGGAAAATTCTTCAAGAGATGGGAATACCAGACCACCTGACCTGCCTCCTGAGAAATCTTTATGTAGGTCAAGAAGCAACAGTTAGAACAGGACATGGAACAACAGACTGGTTCCAAATTGGGAAAGGAGTACATCAAGGCTGTGTATTGCCACCCCGCTTATTTAACTTATATACAGAAATGCTGGGCTGGATGAAGCACAAACTGGAATCAAGATTGTCAGGAGAAATATCAGTACCTCAGATATACAGATGACACCACCCTTATGCCAGAAAACGAAGAACTAAAGAGCCTCTTAATGAAAGTGAAAGAGGAGAGTGAAAAAGTTGGCTTGAAACTCAACATTCAAAAAACTAAGATCATGGCATCTGGTGCTATCACTTCATGGCAAATAGATGGGGAAAGAGTGGAAACAGTGTCAGACTTTATTTTTTGGGGCTCCAAAATCACTGCAGATGGTGACTGCAGACATGAAATTAAAAGATGCTTGCTCCTTGGGAGAAAATCTATGACCAACCTGGACAGCATATTACAAAGCAGAGACATTACTTTGCCAACAAAGGTCCATCTAGTCAAAGCTGTGGTTTTTCCAGTAGTCATGTATGGATGTGAGAGTTGGATTATAAAGAAATCTGAGCACCGAAGAATTGATGCTTTTGAACTGTGGTGTTGGAGAAGACTCTTGAGAGTCCCTTGTACTGCAAGGAGATCAAACCAGTCTATCCTAAAGGAAATCAGTCCTGAATATTCATGGAAGGACTGATGCTGAAGCTGAAACTCCAATGCTTTGGCCAACTGAGGCAAAGAACTGATTCATTTGAAAAGACCCTGATGCTGGGAAAGATTGAAGGTGGGAGGAGAAGGAGATGGCAGAGGATGAGATGGTTGGATGGCATCACCAACTTGATGGGCATGAGTTTGAGTAAGCTCTGGGAGTTGGTGATGAACAGGGAAGCCTGGCATGCTGCAGTCCATGGGGTCACAAAGAGTTGGACATGACTGAGTGAATGAACTGAGCTGATCCCCCAATGATATGACTCCTTTGTGCAGGGTTCAAGTCCTTGTTCCAACCGTGGGCAACTCTAAAGGGCTCTCCCAGCTCTAGAGCTCCCTGTACACTGGGTAAATTTTGTTGCCATCAAAATAAGAACCTAAAGGATGGTCCAGTCACATCATTGGTTATTGATAGGCTGAGACCAGCACAAAACAGATAGGAAGTTAGAACAGCCTGTATTTGCAACAAGAAAATAGAAGTAACAGATCACAATGGCAAGGAGACAGGAGTTTCCATATTCCAGAGGGATGCTGTGGCTAGTGACTGTGCTAGAACACTGCTGATATGACTTCAGTAATGAAGAGCCAAGGGATATATTAATAAGTCTAGGGACAGGAGAAGAAGGAGAGTTAAAGGATGCTGGCTGATGTGTGTATACCCATGTCAGTCTCTGAACTCTACATCAAGGGTTATTGGACTAAATGTGTGCATGAGATCTCCTGAGGGATCTTCACTGTTCATCTCTTTTATCTGAGCTCTACATTTCCAGTGTTTATTATATTTTTCGCCCTCTGATTCAACCTCCTCTCACTTGTCTCTCCTCCCCAAATCACTTTTCTCCAACCCTAGCACATTTTCCTTAATTTCTTAAGGAGATCAGCTTAGTTATCTGTTTGTCTTACTCCTCATCTATGACCCAAATTGCCCCCCAAGTTATATTGCTAACCTGTAATCTTGTGTAAGTTTTGGACCCAGAGCCACTTAAAATATCTGTCAAAATTGCAGAAAGTTACAACTCATTTTTATTTATTGTAGATTTAAAAAATTTATTTATTCAAAATATTTGAATATGCTTTCAAGAAAAAAATGTGAGAAAGAGAAGATTCCTTAAATTTAGGAAGTGAAGGGATCCAGTGTTATTAGTTACTCAAGATGAGTTGATTGCCATAATTAGACCTTAATTTTACTGAATTAAATTTTCTGGCATTAGAGAAAAAAAATAAAGAAGATGGGAGAATTATGTAGCACTGATATTCTGGTAGAAGAAAGTATTTAAACTAGTCAACAGAAATTTTTTTCATAAACTAAAGTCAAGCATAAATTTATTACACGTCATTAAGTAAGAGATGATATGACTTGCAAAAGATGTATATTAATAAATGCTTTCAGAATAGACAGGCCTTAAATTGATGTTCTTTGAAGCTAGAGGGTATGGGCATTGTAAGGGTAATTCTGTGGAATAGTGGAAAACACACTGGACTTGGAATCAAAGATCTGAATCTGAATTTTGTTAAACCTTTATAGAAACTCTGATTAACATTTTTATCTCTAAAGAATACTGCTTGTTCATGAGTCTTTCTGTGGAAATAAAATAAATTCATATATATGAAAGTGCATATATTTGCCTGGCTTAAACTGGAAGATAAATCTTTTTTAAACTTGACCTGGGAGGAAGAGGATATGGGAACATATTCATCTATCAACTGCATATATTTTTCACAGGGCATTTAACTTTATTTTTTTGCATTTTACATGTATAATTTTCTTTCAGAAATATTATTCACATTTTAGAAAAAGAAAAGAGGTTCTTGATCCTGGGATGATCTTGATCCATAGAGATTCACAGATTTTCAAAAACATTAACAACAACAACAACAACAAAAATAACAAAACAACAGTAATACCACTTTTCTTGGTTGTGTTTCTAAGGATGTGCTATTAGCCTCACCTTCTAAGCCAGGGGAGTTTCACAGTGGGCTGAACCCTCTGCTCCTGAAATTGGAAACTAGGAGGCTTCATAGCTTGAGGGAGAGCAGAGCACAGGGTCCTTCTTGGACCCAAATATGGTACTGACAACCTTCCAGATTAGCCCACAGCAACAGAAACTGCTATCCTCTCACTAGCACACAAGGGAGTACTGCTGCTCAAGAAGTAGCTAGAAGTTTTTTAAAGACCCTATTGTAAATATATCTATGTGTGGCAACAAAATATATTAACTTCTCTAAGGAAAATTAAGTGTCCTTAAAGACATTCCATTATAGTCTCTCAAAGGACTGATTTTCAACTTAAATGTTTAATAAGTGAATATTTAAAAAGAAATGAAATTATTAAGAACCAAAATTCTTGAGAGAATTTTAGTTTCTCAAAATACAGGGGAAAAACACAAAGGTATGCAAATCATCAGGGAATATGTAAAAGACTTGGAAGACAGATTTAATAAACAGAGCATAGACTTAATGGGAATTCCAGAAAAGATAAATGAGTATATGGAAGAAAGCCCATAATTTAAAGAAGAGAAGGAAGAGGAGTGAGAAGAAATTTCACCCAAGCTAAAGAAGTACTTGAATCAATAGATTAGAAGGGCTTACTGAGATCCAGGAAGGAAAGATTAAAAAAAATAATAATAATCACATGTACCTACGGATATCCTGGTAAAATTTTTGAACTCTAAAATGAAGAGGAAAACATATACCAGTTTCCAATAACAATAAAAACTCTTCAAAAGGAAAAACAATTTTGTATCAGGCTTTTCAGTAGCAGCAATAAAAGCTAGAAACAGTGGAAAAAACCTTAGGACAAATGAGAAGAGATGACTTCAACCTGGAGTCAACCAGGAATCTCTGAGCATGATATTCTCCACTGTTGCTGCTGCTGCTAAGTCGCTTCAGTCGTGTCCAACTCTGTGCGACCCCATGGACGGCAGCCCACCAGGCTCATCTGTCCCTGGGATTCTCCAGGCAAGAATACTGGAGTGGGTTGCCATTTCCTTCTCCAATTCTCCACTAGTTAGGATGAAAAATTTGAGGATACACAAATTCTAAGAATATGGCATGCTACCACCCTGTCAGAGAAAAATCACTCAAGAATAGACATAAATGGATCCAAACAGAAACTTCATGATGGGAGATGTGTAAGAGGAAAGGCGTTAGTTTTGAGCAACTAGTTTTGCACTTGCATAGTTAAATCTAAATAGTTAACAATAGAGTGATTGGAGACACACAAGGAATACTAGATAATGATAATTAAAAAGAAGGAACACCCTGCGATCGGGACAATCCCTAAAAGGTTGGGTGACCCAGAGCACCTCAACGATGTGTAATGAGGGGAATAATAGCCTCCCAAAGATGTCCATGTTCTGATCCCCATGAATGTGCTATGTTACATGGCTATGGGGACTTTGCAAATGTGATTAAGTGATGAACCTTGAGATAGGAAAATTATTCTAGATTGTCAATCTAAGCATATGAGTCACTTCCATAGAAATTTTCCAAGATATGAACAGTGGAAAGTTTTACTACAGACGAATGGTCAAAAATATGCCACATCACTGACTTTCAAGAAGGAGTAAAAGTCCATAAGCCAAGGAATTTGGGAGTCTTCTAGAAATTGGAAAAAGTATCCTTCCCTAGAAGTGAAGTGAAGTGAAGTCGCCCAGTCCTGACCCCTTGGATTGTAATCTACCAGGCTCCACCATCCATGGGATTTTCCAGGCAAGAATACTGGAGTGGGTTGCCATTTCCTTCTCCAGGAGATCTTCCCCACCCAGGGATTGAACCAGGGTCTCCTGCATTATAGGCAGATGCTTTACCGTCTGAGCCACCAGTCTCAAGAAAGGAACACAGTCCTGCGGATACCTTGATTTTAACCCTTTGAAATCTGTGTTAGACTTCTAACCAACAGAACTGTCAGATAATAATTATGTGCTGTTTTAAGTCACCAAGTTTGTAGCAATTTGTTATAACAGCAATAGGAAACCGAAACATGGTAGTGTCCACTCAAGTCAGCTGTACTTAAAAGAAGACCACACTGATACTGATACCACTATATGGGACTAGCCTGATAAATTCTATTAGAAACAGGAATGGGGACTTCCCTGGTGGACCAGTGGCTAAGAATGTGCAGGGGACATGAGTCCAATCCCTGGTTGGAGAACTAAGATCCCACATGCTGCTGAGCACAAAGCCTGGACACCACAACTACTGGGCCTGCGTACTATCATTGGAGAATTTGTGCACCACAACAAAATATCTGCATGATGCAACTAGACCTGACACAGACAAATTAATTCATTAGTTAATAAAATAAAAAAGACAGGAATGGTCACTTAGGTTAAAAAAATACACTTAGGCATTGTTACTTATAGGAAATACCCTTAAAACAAAGTAATATCATATTGAAAATGAAGGGATTCTAATAAAGTTACAGTGGAAATATCAGTATCAGGTAAGAGAGATTTTAAGGCTAAAAGCTCTAAAGAGCAAAGATATTGCAAAATATTAAAGTACTACTTATGAAGACAACAATGCATCATGTATGACAACCTAAGCAGCTCTTTGCAGAAGTCCCTTTGTCTTGTCACTTTGGCAATGCTATATTTTAACTAACCTTTATACCAGCTGACCCTGTGCTTAACTAACCTCTGAACAAAGCACACCCTTCAAATCTTTTGATCACATGATGACTCAGTTAACCTGTTGATTTTTTTCTCACATTAAAGAAGCAGAAATAAAAAATAAGTAAGTAATGGATGAGAAGGCAATGGCAGCCCACTCCAGTACTTTTGCCTGGAAAATCCCATGGACGGAGGAGCCTGGTAGGCTGCAGTCTATGGGGTCGCTTAAGAGTTAGACAAGACTGAGCAACTTCACTTTCACTTTTCACTTAAATGCATTGGAGAAGGAAATGGCCACCCACTCCAGTGTTCTTGCCTGGAGAATCCCGAGGACAGGGGAGCCTGGTGGGCTGCCGTCTATGGGGTCGTACAGAGTCAGATATGACTGAAGCGACTTAGAAGCAGCAGATCATTTCTCCAACTTCCCCTTCAGTAATCTTGTGAGCAGATAGTGTGAACAGATAGCATTTAAAAAAAGATCACATGGAGTTAACAAGCCTGCACACACTGGGAGATGGTAAAGAATCTGACCTCCTACCTCAAGAATTAACTGAGATCATTTTCCTTTTTTCCCTTTAAAACATGTATAATATCATGTATGAAACGAGTTGCCAGTCCAGGTTCGATGCACAATACTGGATGCTTGGGGCTGGTGCACTGGGACGACCCAGAGAGAGGGTATGGGAAGGGAGGAGGGAGGAGGGTTCAGGATGGGGAACACAGGTATACCTGTGGCGGATTCATTTCGATATTTGGCAAAACTAATACAATATTGTAAAGTTTAAAAATAAAATAAAATTTAAAAAAAAAATTTTTTTTTCATGGCTGAGTGGAGTCTTCAGAGATGGTTCCAGGACACAAGTTCAAAAAAAGAAAAGCAACCTTTTCCTTTCCTACACTTGTCTCTAGAGTATTTGTTTTTGAACAGTGAGCAGTG
>NW_011495031.1:15398-43972 GCF_000754665.1 Bison bison bison
GCAGTGAAACCTGAGTTTTGTAATAGTTTTACAAACATATATTTTTAAAACCCTTATTGGAAATGCAAAGAAAATATGATTTTAAAATATAGTCATAATATTTTATAATGTAGTCAATATTTGTTTAAACTTTTTGGACTTTAAAAAAAATCAGTTTTAGTAAAGGAAATTAGAGGGCTTCCTATTTTTCCCCCTAAATCTTATAATAGCTTAGGAAAAATATTGCTTTCTTTAAGAAAGAACTCCAGTTTGAATAACCTCTTGTCTCTGGTAAATTTTTAATTGTACCTCTTTAATGATTCCCCAACGGAGAAGGCAATGGCACCCCACTCCAGTACTATGCAGTCCATGGCTGCAGTCCATGAGGTCTCGAAGAGTCCGACACGACTGAGCGACTTCACTTTCACTTTTCACTTTCATGCATTGGAAAAGGAAATGGCAACCCACTCCAGTGTTCTTGCCTGGAGAATCCCAGGGACGAGGGAGCCTGGTGGGCTTCTGTCTATGGGGTCGCACAGAGTTGGACACGACTGAAGCAACTTAGCAGCAGCAGCAGCAGCAGCAATGATTCCCCCAAATCTCCCAGAACAATTGATCATTTACTTTACTCTTTTAAGGGATTAACTTTGAAAATTTGTATTTTACCAGGATGGTGCGCTGGGCTTAGTTGCTTAGTCCCATCCAACTCTTTGCAACTCCATAGACTGTAGCCCACCAGGTTCCTCTGTCCATGGGGATTCTCCAGGCAAAAATACTGGAGTGGGTTGCCATGCCCTCCTCTAGGGGATTTTCCCAATTCAGGGTTCGAACCCAGGTCTCCCACATTGCAGGTGGAGTCTTTACAGACTGAGCCACCAGGGAAGCCTAAGGAGTCGAACCAGGGTCTCCTGCATTGCAGGAGGATTATTTCACCAGGATAGTTTTCTATAATTGTATCTGAATTTTTCTTAGTATTCCCTGATAGTTTTTTGAAACTCTCTCTTATTTTCAGTTCTCCATGATTGGTGTTTACTCTACATTTTCAGTTCCATCTTGCCTTAATCTGCTTCATACTTCTGGCCAATCCTCAGCAAATTACCAATCTCTTCCACATCATCCTTTTCTTTGAATGTTCTCTTGGCCTTCATGCTCTGACTGAATTTAGGTTTCCTCTTAAATCATCACTTCCCTTGAAGCCCTTTTAGAAAAGAGAAATGCTGTGTCCTTCTTACTCTTTACAGTTATTTCTAGACCATTTCCCCTTCTTCCGTACCTCTGTAGAAATCCCAGGTGATATCCTGCAATGTTTTTTTTTTTTTTGGAGTCCTCTATACCCCATCATCATTTCATGACTATTTTAGTATTTGGCCCCCTGTTATCGCAAAGGGTACCTTTGCCATAAATATATGACCAACTGTTTACATTCTCAACCAAACTGGGGAGAGTTTCTCCTATCTAGTCCTAAATCTTGGTGATTTAAGTGTCCTATAGATGACCTTTCCAATGCCATGGGCCCTAGGCTCCTTAATGTCTTCTGCAATATACTCATCTTTATCTGTGCTTGTGCTACATCCCTCTCATGGAAAATCCTAGGACATGCTACTGCTGATAACTACACAACCTTCCATGCACATGTGTGTGCCCACTACGTCACTTCAGTCATGTCCAACTCTGTGATCTTATGGACCGTAGCCCACCAGGATCCTCTGTCCATGGAATTCTCCAGGCAAGAATTCTGGAGTGGACTGCTATGGTCTCCAGGGGATCTTCTCCACCCAGGAGTGGAACCTGAGTCTCTTACGTCTATTGGCAAGCGGGTTCTTTAGCACTAGAGCCACTGGGAAGCCTGCACGACCTTGGTGATATGGATTTCAGCACTCCTCTCTGATTATAACCTGTGCTGTGCTTAGTTGCTCAGTTATGTCTGACTCTTTGCAACCCCATGGACTGTAGCCTGGAAGGCTCCTCTGTCCATGGGAATTCTCCAAGCAAGAATACTGGAGTGGGCTGCCATGCCCTCCTCCAGGAGATTTTCCCAACCCATGGATCAAACCCAGGTCTCCCACATTGCAGGCAGATTCTTTACCGTCTGAGCCACCAGGGAAGTGATTATAATCTATTAACTGGTTTACTCTCTCTGTTATCTACATTTCAAAATTCTGTGACTCTATTACAGAGGCATATAATCAAATGGTCACCTTCACAGTATTTCTCGTCTTTTTATATACTCTCTTTCCTTATATGGCTACATCCCATATTCCATCTATTTTTTCTTTTTGTGTACTCTTATCTTCTGTGCCTTTTTCTTCCTGCAACATATTTGTTTGACAGAAGTCTGTTAATGCCAACTCTCTGCCTATTCGAAGTCTGTACTCACAGTTTATGTTGTGGTTGGAAAACAGGAAAACTATGTTGACTTTTTCTTCTTCAGTTCAAAACTAACCATTGTGTTGTCTGCCAATCTGATAGTGTTTCCCTAGCATTTCTCTCATCCTCTCAGACAAGTATGTCACAACTTATCGTCTCCCTTCAGAATTCTAGCACCTTTCATCCCCTCTTATCTAATGATGTTTTCTCTTTCATTGAGGAAAAAAAAACCTGAATCAGTAAGACCTTCCACTCCCTGGAGACCTACAAGCTCACACTGTAGCTCCCTACTCACTAGATCTAAACACTTATGCTCTGCCCTCCCACCTGTTTCCATGGCTCTGAGTTACTCTTTCCACCTGTGCTCTAACTGCTTCAGTCTCTCATCTCTGAGAACATCTAGCAATTATCCCTTATTATGCCTTATCTTCCTCTCTCTACTGAGTCATGCCTAGCAACATATAGCATAAAGTAATAATTTCCTTCATAACAGTTCTTCTCATGGTGCTTTTTCTCTTCCAGCTATGTCTCATTTTGCTGTTCTCCCTTTTACCAAGGGATCACCATAGACCCATAGAAACTCAATGTTTTCACTTCCTCCTTTCTCATTCTTTCTAAAACCCCCCTGTAGTCAGATTTTATAATTCACCATGCCAATAAAATAGCTCTTATCAAGGTCACCTGTGGCCCCTACCTTGCTAAACTCAATGACCATTCTCAGTCTCCATCTTACTCAACTAATGGGCAGATTCAACACATGAATCACTCTTTAAAAAAAAAAAGGTTGATTGACTGATTGATTGATTTTTATATTTTTGACTGTGGTGGGTCTTTGTTGCTGTGCAGGCTTTCTCTAGTTGCCGTGAGCAGGTGCTATTCTTCATTGTGGTATATGGGCTACTCACTGTGGTGGCTTCTCTTATTGTGCAACACAGGCTCAAGGTGTGTGGGCTTCAGTAGTTGCAGCGTGTGGGCTCGGTAGTTGCAGCTCAAGGACTTTAGAGCACAGGCTCAGTTGCTTAGCAGCATGTGGGATCTTCCTGCCCTAGGGATCAAGCTGGTGTCCCCTGTATTGCAAGGCAGGTTCTTAACCACTAGACCACCAGGAAAGTCGAGATCACTCTTTTCTTGAAAAATTGTCATGATTTGGCTTCTGAGACATCATCCTCTTGATTCTCATACCTCACTGGCCATTTACACTTAATCTTCTTTACTGGTTCCACCTAATCTGCTGACTTCTGAATTTCAGAGGATGCCCAGGCTCAATGTTAGAATATCTCTCTACCTTCACTTGGTGATCTCATCTCATCTCATGGCAAGAGGTATCATCTCTGTCCTCACTGCTTCTAAATTTATGTCTGTCTTTCCCCTGAACTACAGATTCACATAATACTTCATTTTCTAGGACCAAATCCTTGGAGTCACTTTGACCTCTCTCTTACATCACATAAAAAATTTAATTTGTCAGTAAAAATCTTTTCAGCTTTCTTTGAAAACTACATCAAAAATTCAACCATTTCTTGTCACTCTTCCATAGCTATTTTAGTCCAAATCACTATTATCTCCCAAATGGATTTCAGTAGTCTCCTTTTTTTCCTGACTCTGCTTTTGACCCCCTAGATGCAAATGGCAGATAATGCTACTCCTTAAAATATTCTCCAAAGTCCTAATATTTTCATTTAAAAGTGATCTGTGGACTAACAATCATTGCATCATCTATGAGCTTGTTGAAAGTGCAAAATCTCAGGCCATATCTCCACACCAATTGAATTCAAATTTAGAGATTTAATGAGATCTTCAGGGAATGGCAGTCCACTCCAGTATTCTTGCCTGGAAAATCCCATGGATGGCGGAGCCTGGTAGGCTACTGTCCATGGGGTTGCAAAGAGTTGGACACGACTGAGCAACTTCACTTCAGGTTGTTCATATTGCAGACTAATGAGAAGAAAGGCCCTCTGAGTTCTGTCCCTCTCCCACACTCCCCATTCTTGCCATGCTCCCCATTGATCCTGCCCTGGAATTGCTACATCCTTCTTTGCTCATTGCTGTTTTCTGAATGCATCTGTCAGGCTTCATCTTCAAGGTCTTTGCATTAACTGTTCCTTCTGTCTGAAATGTACTCCCTCCTGATACCTGCTGTGCTAAGTTGCTTCAGTTGTGTCTGACTCTTTTCAACTCCGTGGACTGTAGCCTGCCAGGCTCCTCTGTTCATGGAACTTTCCAGGCAAGAATACTGGAGTGGGTTGCCATTTCCTTCTCCAGGGGATCTTCTCGATCCAGGAATCAAACCCGCATCTCTTATATTGCCTGCATTGGCAGACAGGTTCTTTACCACTAGTGCCACCTGGGAAGCCCAGATATTTGCAGTGTTCTGTACTCATGATTCCCCTTAAAAGTCACCCTTTCAGAGAGATCCTTGCTGACTACCTCATCTAACAGAGCAACCAAATCCCCACCCCTACATTCTCTTTCTCCTTTTCCCAGCTATATTTTGCACAGTTGGTGTATTATGAATTTATTTGTTTTTTATATATGTCTCCATGTTAAAATGTAAGATCTATGAAAGCAGGAACTTTATATCATCTACCATGGGAGTCTCTGGTTCTAGCAGGCCATCAATAAAATATTTGCTGAGTTAATGAATAAATGCAATGGGCACCTCAGCTGTACCTGATTCTTTGCCATCTCCTGTGCATACCCTCAGAGAAGGCAATGGCACCCTACTCCAGTACTTTTGCCTAGAAAATCCCATGGGTGGAGGAGCCTAGTAGGCTGCAGTCCATGGGGTCGCTAAGAGTTGGACACGACTGAGTGACTTCACTTTCACTTTTCACTTTCATGCATTGGAGAAGGAAATGGCAACCCACTCCAGTGTTCTTGCCTGGAGAATCCCAGGGATGGGGAAGCCTGTTGGGCTGCCGTCTATGGGGTCGCACAGAGTCAGACACGACTGAAGTGACTTAGCAGCAGCAGCAGCAGTGCATACTCTATGCATGTGTCTTCCCCCATTGTCTTCTATTGAAATGCCATCCAGACCCAAAACCTTCACTCAAATGCTGTGTCTTCCGTTTGGCCGTGCCTAACTTCTCCAGGTGAAAAAAAAATTTTTTTTTCTTTTCTCCTTTCATATTTAACTTTGTATTGTTATGGTAGTACCTACCACATCCTGCCTCACGCTTTGTGTATTCAAATTATCAATTATATTTTTTATCAATTTTATCAAGATAAAAATTTACATGTAATAAAATACACACATTGTAACTGTGTAGTTTGAGGAGTTGACAAAGGTGTACCCCATCCAACCACTAACTCAATCAAGATGTAGATTATTTCCATTACCACGTGGACATCTGTCATCCCTTTTGCAGTCAGTCCCCCTTGCCCCACTGATTCCTGTATCATGTAACGACTAACCAAATTTGTATCATTAGAGCTTACTTTGCCAATTATAGGGCTAGAATAAATCATATAGTACAAACTCATTAGAATTTTATTGCTTTTACCCAGTATACTATTTGAAATTTACCCATGTTATGTGTATCAGTAGTTTCTTCTTTTTTATTGCTGAGTAGTGTTCAATTATATAGATATACCATAATTTCTTTATCCATTCACCCATTGATAGATCATTTAGTCATTTCCAGTTTGGGCTATTTTGAATACAGGCCCAGTGAGCATTTGTGTGGGTGCCTTTTGTGGACATAAGATTTTATTTATTTTGTGTAAATACCTCAGGGTCAAAGAGGTGGATTTTATAAGCACTGCTTATCTATATAAAAATTAATTACATGTTTTTGAAAGTGGTTATATAATTTATACTCCCACCAGGAATGTGTGAGAGTTTATTTTGCATTTCCCTGATGACTAACGATGTTGAGCATCTTTTCATGTGCTTATTGGCATTCTTATATCTTCTTTTATAAAATATCTATTTAAGCTTTTTACTTATTTTAAAAACTGACTTTTCTTATTGTTGAGTTGTAAGAGTGTTTTATATATTATTTATACTAACATCAATTTATTTTCATATGTACTTATATATTCTGAATACAAATAATTTATTAGAAATTGCAAATATTTTTCCCGTTGTTGCTCGCCTTTTTATTTTCTTAAAATCATATTTTAAAGAGCAAAAATGTAAATACTTTTTTTGTAAGTACTATTTATGGTCTAAAAAATCTTTGCTTACTTTAATGTCACCATTTCATAGTCAAGAATTATTTCTAATTCTAGGCAATTTTTGCAGGTATTCAGTGATGATTATATGACTGTTGAATTTAAAATTATCAAAGCTGGCAGAGCATGGCTCTAATGTAGCTAATTGTCATCCCAGTTGTTTAGCTAATGATTAAACATATGGGTGGTCAGCTCAAGTCATATGTGCCACTACCAAAATGGGATTGCTTCTGTCATAATGTTCCTACTAACTGTGATCTTAGCAATCACTCTTCTATAGGCACCAAAGAAGCATAAATTCAGTATCAGTCACATAGCTGGAAGCAATAGGAATCAGATCTGCTTTATGAAAAAATGGATTTGTAGAGAGGATATTGATACTTCCCTGGTGGTGGGTGTGGGATCAGTTACTGGTCAGGGAAATAAAATTTCCCCATGCTGCATGCTGTGCAGTGTGGCCAAAAAAGATAATAATAATTGAGAAAATAATAGTAAAATAAATAACAGAAAGGATATTTAGTAGCTTGCAAGATTTAAGGGAATCTACTAAAGCAGGCTTTGTAAACAGGCAGGAACCTGGATGGCTCTGGAAACCGAAGATTCTAGCCTGATGCTTCGTCTGCTTGCACGGTGGTTTTTGTGGACATCA
Organism: Bison bison bison; assembly: GCF_000754665.1. NCBI lineage: Eukaryota > Metazoa > Chordata > Mammalia > Artiodactyla > Bovidae > Bison > Bison bison. The sequence continues at coordinate 22,570 of NW_011495031.1, forward strand.
TCTCTGGTGAGTACGTCCTCTGAACACCTTGACATCTATGGTCTACCAACTGGAGTGAATTTTAACTGTCCCTTAATTTCTGCATTATTTGTTCATAAATCAATATTATGGGGATTCCCAGCTGACACTAGTGGCGAAGAACCTGCCTTCCAATGCAGGAGACATAAGAGATGTGTGTTTGATCTCTGGGTTGGGAAGATCTCCTGGCATAGGAAATGGCAACCCACTCCAGTATTCTTGCCTGGAGAATCCCATGGACAGAAGCACCTGGTGGGCTACAGTCCATTACATTCAGTAATGTCCAACTCTTTGGGTTACAAAGAGTTGGACATTACTGAAGCAACTTAGCTTACATACATGCAATATTATGGGCAGAAATATCAAATCCATTGATTTTTTTGCATGTGTTAAGCGGCATTCTAGGTGCTGAGGATCTCCTCACAAACAAAATATATAGAAGTGCTCTTTCTTATGAAGCTTAAGGTATTGAAGAAAGTACAGAAAATAATGATAAATTTGATAAATAAGCAAAATATATAATAGGGTGATGTGCCTGTTACTAGTTTTCTGGAAGTAAGTAGAGAGTGTATCTCCTATTTTGGCTCCTATAATAATCAAGTGGGCACTTTATCACATATAAATGTATGTGATAATCACCTAATGAGATGTTGGGGAGGCAAAAAGAAAGAAAAGTATTATAATATGGATATAGTTTAATTTAAAGCATGGATGAATGCTTATTATTCACATTTTCCCAGTAACATTTATTGAACTCTTTATTCCAGATACTATACAAATCACTTTCATATATATTATTATTTCATTTTATTCTAATAACAATACTATAATCCCTAAATTACTATCCACGTTTTCTTGAGATAAGGCAACTGGGAGTTGAGAATGACTGAACTTATATGAGATTGGACAATAGAATTTATTCCCAAGTCCTTTCATTCTATATCCTGTGTTTCTTTTACTATGCCATTCATTTAGTTAACAGTGAGGATTGCCTACTGGAATTTTGAATGAGAGGAAGTTTCTTGTGTGTTCAACTTCCTTCACATGGTTCCTGTTCCCTACCCTGACACATGATAAATTCCACAAATGTCCCTAATCCAACAGAATAAGCATTAATGATTTTACCTATAGACTTCATTGATATTTCAAAATAATAACTGGCCCCTACTGCAGTTCAGGGCTGATCATTTCCACTTCTGGGGATAAGAAATCAGAGGAAGAGAAGCAATTGTTGCATCTTGCACTGACTGATGAAGTGCTTCTCATCCATATCAAGTCAGATCATAAAATACATAAAACTGCATAAAAAAATTACCAGCAAGTAGGAAAGTGTTTCCACTGACCTCAAAAACACTCAAAGTGTCACTAATCTGGGGGTCACAAGAAGGACCATTACCATTGCTTGTTTTCTTCCATTAAGTGTTTACACTTGGCATTCTATTTGGCAGTAAGCTCAAGGTTATGCTGTCAGTGCAAGATCATTAGCTTTACAATTTTGCAAAAAGCATTTACCTTAGCAAATGCTCATCCCAACCAGAGTGAACATGTTTATGTCCAGGTGTAAATTCTGTTGCTGGAAGGTCTGCTTGCTAATTACACCGGCTACTGTTCTTTATTTCTCTATGCATGAATTGGGCAGCAGAAATTCATCAGAAACCTTTTCTTCCTGAACGACATTAGCTGAAGATTTTAGCATAAGCTCGAATTGTTGTGCCTTGGTAAGCAATTTCCTCCTGCCAACTGTCCAGGACAAGGTCTAAGGAGCTGTGCCTCTTTCACCCCAGCATCATCAAGGCAGCTAGAAAAGGTGACAAATGTCTAGGTTTTTTTTGGTTAAAGTGGTGTCAGTTTGAGGTCAGAAAATGTTCAGGCTGATAAATATCTTCACTTTTTTCTTCTCTGAATGCTCTTTGAAAAGGAAAGATGTGCTTTAGAGGGGAGGCAGAGGGGGTTGGTAGATGAAAATAACACTTCAAAGAGCAAGTAGAGCATGGTGGAGACTGTGTTTAGGGCTTAATAGACAAGGATGATGCTGTCTCTACCTACAAAAAACTCCCAAAACCAAACCCTAAAACCCTCAGTCTAGGAGACAGAAGACCATGTAACAAAGTTGTTGCAATATATTGCAATATGTATTTGTTACCAGGATTGGCTCAGGCAATAATAGAGGCCAAGAAGTTCTATAGTATGCTGTCTGCAAGCTGGAGAACCAGGAAAGCTGGTGGTGTAAGATAGTGGAATAAGGAATAAGGTTAGACTTGTGAGTACATTGGAGTGGCTGCCATGTGGAATGTGTTAGAAGGTATGGCAAGATGAGGGGGAGGGAAAGTTAAGTATTTCTAGAGTTCTAGGAAAAAGAGGGAGCTTCTGAATTATGGCACACTTGGTAAGGATATAGTTGAAGTGACATATTGGATATAGAGACTAGATATGTGGAATGATTAAATAATTAAAGTCAGAGAAAGCAAATTGTCTAGGATAACTTCTTTCATTACTTGAGCATCTGGGAACTGTAGGGCCAGTCATCAAATAGGAAATGGATGCAAACTGTTTTAAAGCCAGTTTGGCAGGGCAGAAGACAACAGCTTATTTGGTAAATATGATATCCTCTGACAGAGCATAGGTAGATGTGTGTGTGTGGAGGTGTCTATGCTTTCTCTTACTCACAAATTTGCTACTGGATGGCATGCCACTGTGAAAGCCAGTCAGGCCAAATTCTACTAAAAACTCAATCATGACTAGCAAAAAGGCACAAGGACTGTTGACATGAACAGCTGACTCACTGAAAAAGACCCTGGTGTTGGAAAAGATTGAAGGCAGAAGGAGAAGAGGGTGACAGAGGGTGAGATGGTTGGGTGGTATGATCGATTCAATGGACATGAACTTGGGCAAACTCTGGGAGATGGTGGGGGACAGAGAAGCCTGGTGTGCTGCAGTCCATGAGGTCGTGAAGAGCTGGACATGATTGGCAGCTGAACAGCAACACAAGAACAGTGCCACACTGCATTGGCCACCTGACCAGCACCTTGCAGAAAAGGCTTAGGATAAATGATTCCAGAATGTTCTGAGAAAAGGGGCAGACAACTTTCCAGCCTGGTTAGGTTACAGAGTTCTGTGTGGAGGGGGAGATGCCCCCTGTTGGCATGTTAGCCAGAGGCTCTTCAGTTCAGTTCGGTCACTCAGTTGTGTCTGACTCTTTGTGACCCCACGGACTGCTGCACGCTAGACCTCCCTGTCCATTGCTGTTGCTGGGTTCTTATTCCCTGTTATTGCAAGTGACGGCTGTAGAACATTCCTAGCCAGTCATTTTTCTTGAACACATTCATATCTTTAATAGTTATTTTTTGAAAGTTCTAATATCCCTTAGACTAATTACTTAATTAAAGGTCTTAGATTTTAATAGTGGTAATTCAAATGTATAGTAACAATGATTGGAGCTTGATTTCTGATGAGATACTTTTAATACTAATAAATCCCCTTAGGGCCTAGAATGAAATTAACTTGTATAACTGTTTAAAACTTAAAACTACTTCACACTGTTTACGTAGTAAAATTTTAATGTAAGTGGTTAAAGTAAATTATCAATAAAATAAAGTCACTCAGTCGTGTCCGACTCTTTGCGACCCCATGGACTGTAGCCTACCAGGCTCCTCTGTCCATGGGATTTTCCAGGCAATAGTACTGGAGTGGATTGCCATTTCCCTCTCCAGAGGATCTTCCCAACCCAGGCATAGAATCCAGGTCTCCTGCATTGTAGACAGACGCTTTACCACCTGAGCCACCAGGGAAGTCCAATTAAATCCCCTTAGGGCATAGAACGGAGAAGGCGATGGCACCCCACTCCAGTACTCTTGCCTGGAGAATCCCAGGGACAGGGGAGCCTGGTGGGCTGCCGTCTATGGGGTCGCACAGAGTCGGACATGACTGAAGCAACTTAGCAGCAGCAGTAGCAGCAGCAGCAGGGCATAGAATGAAATTAACTTGTATAACTGTTTAAAACTTAAAACTACTTCACACTATTTATGTAGTAAAATTTTAATGTAAGTGGTTAGAGTAAATTATCAATAAAATAGGAAGGCCTGTGGGAAAGTCTTGTCTTTGCTCAGTTGCTAAGTCGTGTCTGACTCTTTGTGACTCCATGAACTGCAGCACACCAGGCTTCCTTGTCCTTCAGTATCTCCCATGAGTTGGCTCAAACTAATGTCTATTGAGCTGGTGATGATGGTGGGAAAGTCTTAGACACACTAAACATATTAATTCAATGCTTCTGATGTTCAAGTATATACATTTGACAGGTACATTTTATCTATCTAAATCTAAAGTTCAGGAGCAAGGTCTTAGAAATGTAGAATTATCCGTCATCAATACAAAGCGTATGGATGAAAAGGAGGGATGAAATGAACTGGCCTGAGTGAAACTAAAAGATGCTTGCTCCTTGAAAGAAAAGTTATGACCAACCCAGACAGCATATTAAAAAACAGAGACATTATTTGCCAACAAAGGTCTGTCTAGTCAAAGCTATGGTTTTTCCAGTAGTTGTGTGTGGATGTGAGAGTTGGACCATAAAGAAAGCTGAGCACTGAAGAATTGATGCTTTTGAACTGTGGTGTTGGAGAAGACTCTAGAGAGTCCCTTGGACTGCAAGGAGATCCAGTCTATCCTGTCCTGGACCTTGTCCTGGACAGTTGCCAGTCTATCCTAAAGGAGATCAGTCCTGAATATTCATGGAAGGACTGATGCTGAAACTGAAACTCTAATACTTTGGCCACCTGATGTGAAGAGCTGACTCATTTGAAAAGACCCTGATGCTGGGAAAGATTGAAGGCGGGAGGAGAAGGGGACAACAGAGGATGAGATGGTTGGATGGCATCACCAACTCAATGGACATGAGTGTGAGTAAACTCCAGGAGTTGGTAATGAATAGGGAGGCCTGGTGTGCTGCAGTCCATGGGGTTGTAAAGAGTTGGATATGACTGAGGGACTGAACTTTACTGAACTGGAGCAGTATACAGATAAGCTACAACTTTGTTTGCATAATCAACCCTGTGTGGATTTCTTGATTTCCATTCTTCATGGATAATAATCAGATTGGCTGCACTAATTGTTTGTATTAACTTATAAATCTCAAATAACCCTGTGAGGTTGTTGTTGTTCTGTCACTCAGTTTTGTTTGACTCTTTGTGACCCATGGACTGCTGCACGCCAGGCTTCCCTAACCTTTACCATCTCCCAGAGCTTGCTCAAACTCATGTCCATTAAATGGGTGATGCCATCCAACCATCTCATCCTCTGTCGTCCCCTTCTACTCCTGCCTTCAATATTTCCCAGCAGCAGGTTCTTTTCCAATGAGTCAGTTCTTCACATCAGGTGGCCAAAGTTTTGGAGTTTCAGCTTCAGCATCAGTCCTTCCACGAATATTTAGGACTGATCTCCTTTGGGATTGACTGGTTTGATCTCCTTGCAGTCCAAGGGACTCTCAAGAGTCTTCTCCAACACCACAGTTCAAAAGCATCAATTCATCGGTGCTCAGCCTTCTTTATGGTCCAACTCTTACATCCACACATGAAAAACCATGCTTTGACTATACAGACCTTTGTCAGCAAAGTAATGTCTCTGCTTTTTAATATGCTGTCTGGGTTTGTTGTAGCTTTTCTTCCAAGGAGGAAGTGTCTTTTAATTTCATGGCTGCAGTCACCATCTGCAGCAATTTTGGAGCCTAAACAAAAAAAGTCTCTCACTTTTACCATTGTTTCTCCATCTCTTTGCTATGAGGTGAAGGGACCAGATACCATGATCTTAGTTTTTTGAATACTGAGTTTTAAGCCAGCTTTTTCACTTTCGTCTTTCACCTTCATCAAGAGTCTCTTTAGTTTCTCTTTGCTTTCTGCCACAAGGGTGGTGTCATCTGCTTAAGTGAGGTTATTGATAGTTCTCCCAGCAATCTTATTCTACCTATTGTAGATAGGAACCAAATCACAAATAAGTAACTTCCCCAATATCACGTAAGTCCAAAAAAAAAAAAAAAAAAGCAATATGGTGCCTGTGCCCTTTGCACTAAAGTAAAAAATTAAAGTTCTGTTAGCAATGGAGACAAGGGACGTGGTTTTACTAGGTGAGTTAAACCAGTAAACATAGATATTTTCTTTCTAAAACAGAAAATCAAATTACTCTAAATAAAAACTAAATGCTCTCTTCCTGGAAGGCCCAGCCTTGTCTCAGAGCTTAATGAAGCTTCTTAATTAAACAATGTGATCACTGGGAAGAAGCATTTCTAAGTGGCAGGTTGAAGGAGAGGGCAGACAGCAAGAGTAATCCAACTTGGAACTCTGGAAATAGTGATGTCCGATTCTCTCCATGAGAGAAGGGAATTAGTTTGGCTCATCAGGAGGTCATTCCTGAGGAACAATAACTCTCCCCAGACAGTCCTCACCAATTGTGTCTCTCTGGATGGCCGTGTGTGCTCTTCTCTCTGCCACACGAGGTCTTGAACTGAATTTGCAGCTCTCCTGGGGCCACCAGGTAGAGAGAAATAGTTCTGGGTCTCAGGTCACAAGGCAGCCCTGGGTCACAGCTATGAATTCTTTGTGTGGTCCCTGAAGGCACATCCCAATGGCTTTTCCTCTGGAGACAGATCTGGCTGCCAGCTCCGTGTAGCCTTTCTTCTCCTTGAGGTGGTCACACAGGCTGGGACCCATCTAGCAGCTGTGCTAGTACCTGCGAGGGTGGAGTATGGCATATCACATTCGCAAGAAACCTTAATTTTAAATTTTTTCTTTTTTTTTTTCCAAGATGACTTCATGGACCTGCTCAGAGGCAGAGGCTGTGGAATGTGAGGTGTATAAACAGACCAGCAGGGTTCAGGTGCCAGGTTCACCCTTGCCAGCTGTGACACTTGGGGCCATCATGTCATCCTTCCCTGCCTTAATTTCCTCATCTGTAAAAGGAAGACTAGGGCTTCCTTGGTGGTGCAGTGGTAAAGAATCCACCTGCAATGCAAGAGACTCGGGTTCAATCCTTGGGTCAGGACGATCCCCTGGAGAAGGGAATGGCAACCATTCTAGTATTCTTGCCTGGAAATTTCCATGGACAGAGGAGCCTGGCAGGCTACAATCCATGGGGTCTCAAAGAATCAGACATGACTTAGTGACTAAACAACAACAAACTAAAGATTATCATACTGTCTACTCCATAGCTACTGAAATGTTAATAGTCCCATGACAGAACATAGGAAGTGTTCAGTAAGTGTCAGCTGCTATTGTTAAATGGGAACCACTAACTGAAACCGCCACCCTGGCCAGGCACCATAGTAACCACTTGTGTGAGTCATTTTACAACAGGGAGTCCTGGTAAACAACACAGAACTAACAAGCTACCACCAACTGACAGCAAGAGTTTGGGAAAGGTCAAAAGGAGAGAGAAGACTCCAGTTCACATGTCCTACCAACCTCCCAGCATCCTTCTTGCTGGAATCCACCTTGGCTGAGTGATGCATGGGCCACTAGGAAGGACCCTGAGTCAGAATAACTGGCAGAGACAACCCAAAAATTAACCCCATTACCATAAAAACCAGAGACTGTGAGCCACGTGGCCAAGCAGGTCTCCTGGGTTCCTTTACCCTCCTTTCTCCACTGGTGCCCCTTCCCAACAAAGTCTCTTGCTTTGTCAGCGTATGTGTCTCCTTGGATAATTCATTTCCCAGTGTTAGATGAGTCCATTCTCAGACCCTGGAAGGGGTTCCCCTTCCTGAAATACCACTGTAATTATTATATGCAGTCAGAGAGTGAAAGTAGGAAGACTTGGCTAAGGCATCCTTTATATAACTCTACCTGTGACTCATCTGTCTGTAATACACTATGAATTAATATCTTTCAGAAATTACATTACGATCTGATAAATAAGACAACTATACTGCAACATGTATTGTATACTTATATTTTTCTATTTAAAGATTTTTTTTAAGAAATAAGACAAACTTTTTGGACATAAACCTTAGGATGACCATATTTGATGATGCGGACTGACTCTTTGTGACCCCATGGACTGTAGCCTGCCAGGCTCCTCTGTCCATGGAATTCTCCATGTAAGAACACTGGAGTGGGTTGCCATTTCCTTCTCTCTGTGAACAGGGAGTAATTAAGGTTAAAGGAAGTAATCAAGGTGGGAACCTGATCTAACAGGATTACTGTGATGACAAGAAGAGACACCAGAGAGAGCCCGCCATCTCTCCCTCTCCCTCCTTTCCTCATTCTCTCTCTCTCTGTGTCTCTCATCTCAGCATGCACCAAGGGAACACCAAATGGACACATAGTAAGAAAGTGTCTGCAAATATTGAAAAGAATCTTCAAGAGAAGCTGAATCAGGCAGAACCTCCATGTTGAATGTCTAACTTCCAGAACTGGGAGAAAATTAACTTCTATAGTTTAAGCCTCCAAGTCTAGGGTATGTTGTTATGGCAGTCTGAGCCAATTAATACAGTGTTACAGTTGATGTATTATTTGCCATGTTTGTTATGATTCTCTGTTGCACTCATTCTATTATTTCCTTTTTTTTCTTTTAAAAAAGAACTTACCCTCTTTTTCTGCTTTCTCAGGCCGGTTTGAAATGAACATTTAATATGGTTCTATTTTCTCTCCTCTCTTAGCATACAAATTATACTTCTTTTAAGGTTCTTTTTAGTGGTTGCTGTCATGTCTGCAATGTATCTACCAACTAAGTCTACTTTCATATATCGCTGTACTGCTTTATACATTGTGCAGTCACCTTATAGTCAAGTATTATCACCACCCTCCCATCCTTTAAAACCATCCATCACTCATCCACAAGCCATAATCACAATACAATCAATGATTGTATGTTTAGTATGATTGTTTAGTATGATTTAGTATGTTTAGTATGATTGTATTGTTGACAAAGAGTTATGTGTCATTGTTTAAGAAGAAGAGTAAAATATTTTATCTTTTTTATTCTTTCTCCAACTCTATCCGTTTCTTTATACAGATTAAAATTCTCACCTATATAATTTTTCTGCTCTCTGAAGAACTTCTAACATTTATAAAACAGGTCTACCAGAAATTAATTCCTTCAGTTTTTGTTTAAAAAAGACTCTATATTTCCTTTTTTGAATGATAATTTTACTCAGTACATAATAATAAGCTGATTTTTTTTCAACTCTTTAAATATTTCATTCTCTTATTGCCTGCATGGTTTTCTGACAAGGAGTCCAGTGTAATTTTTATCCTCATTCCTTTTGGTGTTAGGCATATTTTTTGTCTTCTTTTACAGTTTTCTCTTTTTCTTTGATTTTTCTGCAGTGTGAGGATGATACGTCTATGTATTGATTATTTGTTATTAATCGTACTTGGTGTTCTCTCAGCTTCCTTTACCTGTGGTTTGGCGTCTATCATTGTATTGCTTCTCATCCTGCTGACTATGCCACTTGCACTGCTGATCCTGTTTGTGACACCAATTGTCTTGCTGTTCACACTGTGTGCACTGTTCGCTGAACCCAGGATAGGCAAGGAACTAGTGAAGAGGCTGCAAGGAGACTCAAGGAACAATAGGAACTGCAGACGTATTTATTCTCTCCTGGGTGGCACGGCAGCCATAACACAGTCTCTCTCCTGGAGGACACAAGAGCTGTAGCAGCAGCCACAACATAACCATAATGCAGCCAAAACACAGCCAGAACATAACCTCATATAACATAAAACATGATATGGCTCCGATGTAGCCCCAGTCCAGCAAAAGTCAGGGCTTTCACGGTGAAGCTCACACAGGCGTACTGCACAAAGCAGCGTGTGGGCGAGTACCTCGTGATGCGCATGTGCAGTGCTATATGTGAGCTCGGCTGTTACATACTACTACTACTAAAGTCGCTTCAGTTGTGTCCGACTCTGTGGGATTCTCCAGGCAAGAACACTAAAGTGGGTTGCCATTTCCTTCTCCAATGCATGAAAGTGAAAGTGAAGTCGCTCAGTTGTATCCGACTCTTAGCGACCCCATGGACTGCAGCCTACCAGGCTCCTCCATCCATGGGATTTTCCAGGCAACAGTACTGGAGTGGGGTGCCATTGCCTTCTCCCTGGCTGTTACATAATCATCTACAAAACATGGGGCAAGAGCGAGAGGCCGTGGGGTGAGGGATCCCTACTGGTGCCATCTTGTTAATTTTCCCACAATCATTGATTTTGGAAAATTCTCAAATATTATAAGTTTTAACATTTTTTTCTGCTTTATTTTCTCCTTCTTGTATTCCAATTACATAAGTGTAAAAATACATAAATCTTTTGCACTTGTCCCACAGTTCTGGATGTTCAGCTTTTTAAATTTTTATTATTTTTTTTTGCATTTTACTTAGAAAGTTTCTAATGACATATCTTCAAGTTTACTTATTCTTTCCTTGGCTGTGTTTAGTTTACTGATGAGCCCATCAAGGCATTCTTCATTTTATTTACAGTTTTTAATTTTTAGCATTTCCTGTTTATCCTTGTAGAGTCTTATCCCTGCTTATAGTACCCATCTGTTCTGTGTTGTGCATGTTCTCATTAGAGACCTTGATATATTAATCATAGTATTTATATTCCTTAACTGGTAATTCTAAAATCTATGCCATCTCTGAGTATGGTTATTATACTTGTTTTTTTTCTACCTAGACTGTGTTTTATTCTTGCCTCTTAACATGACTTGTAATATTTTGTTGAAAGCTGAGTATGCATAGGATAAAGGGAAATGAGGTATACAGCAGCTAGTGTGAAGTTTTATGCTAATCTAACTGGGACTTGGGTCATGTTCAGTGCTTATTGTAGCTGTGGGTGGCAGAGGCTTCAGTTTTCAGTTTCCTTTAATGTCCTTGTTTATATTTCTCCTCTTGTCTTGGGTTTCCCAAAGAATTGCTTCTTAAATATGATTTGTATCTTGCAGATCTTTTAGCTGTAATCCATTATAATGATATTGAAGCCCTACTGATACAATCCTGAGGTTTGGGAGACCAGAAACATTCTACAATTTTATGGTTGAATCTCAGTCTTTTAGTGGGTCTGTGTCCCTGACCCATGACTTTTACAGATGTTCTAAAGTTACTTTTTTCTCTCTGTAGGTGAGACAGAAGGGCTAGAAGGACCTGGAGTTGGATAATTACTCTTCCCTCAGGTGGATAAGTATCTGGTAAAGTTGTTTTTCTTAGAGATTAGATTTTTGTTATAAAGAATGGATTTTTCTCAAAATTATTTCTTTCTCACTCTCTCTGCAAGAAATAGGGGAATTTTTTCTTAGCTGCTCAACATGAGAACTTGGGGATTCTACAAGGTGAACCCTGGAAGGAATGGAGGGCCCTAAAGACTGGACCTTCAAGCGTTCTCACTGTAAAGCTAGTTTACACTCAAACTACCAATGCACCAAAGTTATCATTCAAGTGCTCCTACCAGTTTTTGCCTCCAGTAGCTCCTAATCCAGATAAGTGGATGTCACCTGTGGTTCTCTGTGTTTGGCTATGATCCTCTGTATTCACCTGTCTTTCCCACTCTCAGGGTGACAATTTGCTCCTGTGGCCTCTATTTCTCTGACATATCTCAGAAAAGTTGTTGATTTTCAGTTAGTTCAGCTTTTTCATGGTGTAAAGGTGGGAGCCTCCAAGTTCTTTACATGTTGTAGCTGGGGCAAGAAATTCATTCATTTAAATGATCAACTGCTTATTTGCTTCACTTGCTTATTATACTACAATTGGGCTTAAGCACTTGAATTAATGATTGCAGAAGAACAACCACTGATTGGTTAAAAACCATTTCAACCTGCAGTGATGGGATTTTATTAGACTTTCCTTCTACCAACTACCCACCAACTTGCCAACTTAAATACCAAAGTCTGTTACTTTCTGGCATGTTCTGTTCAAAATAGGGAAATAATCAACACTGATATATTCCTGCAGGTGGCCTTTAAGAGTAATGCAAAAGAAAGAATATGGTCATAGATCACTTTGCTCTTTAGTGAAACCTTACAACATCCTTTTGGGTTGATTGCTGAACTGTGGAGACACAGAACCCAAAGAGAATTGCATTCTGCCCACTAGCTCTCCAGGTTTCCTTTCTCAGCGCCAGTGAGTTCTTCTCTTGGACTCACTTTAATATTTCCTTGTTCATGCCCTGCCACCCACTCATAAACCAGGATGTGATCCTGAAACCATCTGCTTCAGAATTAATCTGGGCTATGTGTTTTAAAGTGCTTGCTCTAGATCCTGGGTCAGGACCTTAGGGTTTGAGGCATAGAATCTGGAAAATCAATTCCTTCTTATTCCTGACCTACCACCACCACCATGGTTCCTACATTCACTTAGCACATTTGAGTCAGTTCTAATGAGGTGGATAAATCTGAAGCCTATTATACAGAGTGAAGTAAGCCAGAAAGACAAATACTGTATATTAACACAAATATATGGAATTTAGGAAAATGGCATTTATGATCCTACATGTAGGGCAGCAAAGGAGACACAAAGAACAGACTTTGAACTCAGTGGGAGAAGGCAAGGATGGGCTTATTTGAGAGAATAGCACTGAAATGTGTACACCAGTGCAAGGTTGATGCATGAGGCAGGGTGCCCAGAGTCTGTGTTCTGAGGCAACCTGGAGAGACGGGATAGGGAGGGGAAGAGGGATGGTGGTTCAGGGTCGGGGGGACCAGTTCATGTTGTTGTATGGCAAAAACCATCACGGTATTGTAAAGTAATTATCATCCAATTAAAATAAGTTTATTAATTAAAAAATTCTTAATACCACTGCTCTTACATTAAACACTTAAGAAACCACTAAGTTTAACTGAGTTTGAATGGATCTTCCCAACCCAGGGATTGAATCCAGGTCTCCTGCATTGCAGGCAGATTCTTTACCAGTTGAGCCACAAGGGAAGCCCAAGAATACTGGAATGGGTAGCCTATCCTTTCTCCAGTGGATCCCCATCTCCAGGGGCTCTTCCTGACCCTGGAATTGAACCGGGGTCTCCTGCACTGCAAGTGGATTCTTTACCAATTGAGCTATCAGAGAAGCCCTGAATGCATAGCAGGCAATTCAAAGGTATCAGGTGGATATATACTACCACTTTGCTATAAAGAATATCAAATGAAGATGTGATTCATGCCTTCAAACACTCAAATTCAGTAGGGGAGGCAGAATAAAATGATGAATTACGGTGCTTATTAAACTTAAATACATGTGGTAACAGAAGCAGGAAAGACTATTTCTGAGTAAGGGGATCAGGAAAGATTAGTGGAGGGGTGACATTTACATTTAAGCTTTGAAAGTTAAAGAAGGAAAAGTGTGTGCTCTATGCAGAGGGAACCCCAGGAGCAACAGCAAGGATCTTGGCAATGACCGACAGGGGTGTGCAACTGTGGGAGAACTGGAGAATGAGATGAAACCAGACAGTCAACTGGTGACAGCCCTTGAATTCTAATGTAAGGAATTCTGTTTTATTCTGATAAAAGGAAAAGAAGGATGGGGAGTGGTTATTGAAGGTTTCTAAACATTGGGTGACGCTGTGAAATATTATGGCAGAAATGTGAAAGCCAAGATCACGATGAAAGACAGGTGGGAGGTTGTGGCAATAATCCATGTGACAGATAATAAAAAGCTAGTCTGGGTGGGTAGTAGTGGTGGTAGAGAAGAAGGTATCTGAACTATATATTAGAAAGGTTTAGATTTGCTGCCAGTTTCAATGTATTTTTTAAAAAATTGAATAATATCAAAGTTGATACTGAGGTTTCTGGCTTCTGTAAGTAGTTGAGTGGTTAACAATAATCAAATGCAAACAGACTTAAGTTAATTGAATGATGTACCCCTCTAGATGCTTCTATAGATAAATGTAGTCTCTAACAATTTGAGATAATGAAGATTATGTATTATGCATTAAGGGTAGCATATCATAATGAAAGCAGATCTTAGACAAAATTCTGCCTCCCACATCAACATTTATTAGATATTTTCTAAATAGGCATGGAAGAGTGCATGCAATCTGTCTTGTAATCTTATCAACATTCCATCTCTGTGTTCTCTTAAGTGACTTAAAACAACTTGCATGAAAGATTCACCTGAGGCAGACTGAACAATATTTTAGAGGCAGAATGTGGTCACTTTTCTAGTAACCATCAGGAAACAAAGATTCTCTGGTTTGGTGGCTGGATCTCAATGGTCCTGTAGGGATTAAGTCTTGAGTGCCTTCTCTGAGTGCCTTTCACCAGATCTGTGAGGTTTTTATTCTGCATTCATCCAAAAATGAGAAGTATCATTAAAATATCTTCATCACTTAAATATTATTAAAATATCTTATTACTAATTTTACCAATGAGAGATGATTTCTGGCATTCATCATACTGTGTAGTAAGATCAGTTCTGAGATCAACATAGTTGAAAGCACTTTGAAGTGCAACCTTTCTGATCTAATGTTAGCTTGCTAGCTGACCCCCCTAGAAATGAGATTTCCTATCAGGACCACTTACTGCCTAGAATATATTTTAAACAAATATGCACATTTTGTATCACTGTGTGTTGAAGAATTTTAAACTAATTTTCACATAACAGCAAGATCTATAATACAAGAAGAGGGATGGTTTTGAGGAAGGAAAAATAATTTGCTTATGTAAATCCTGACATTTTACAAAAATATATAGCTATGCATAATAGGAGGATTTTGATCATTGGAAACAATCTCTTTTCAAATTTACTTATTCTTTGCTTTTTCTTGGTATCATGTAAAATCCTCTGCCAATAGAAGCATACAGCAAAAGCTAAAAGCGGTTTTCCACTAGTGGTTTTCCTTTTTTTTTTCCCCCATGCTGGGATCTGCATTTGAATAAACTGGTTTTCCAAAGAAGTGAAAAATAAAAGTCCTATCAGAGCAAAACTGGCCAAAGAAATGACACATTTCCACATGTAGGAATTTTAAGTGTGTTAATTCTGAGTGTTGCAGAAAATGAAGCATACAATATGTCTGTAATCAAATTTGATTCAATGGTACTGAGACTTC
This sequence comes from Bison bison bison, assembly GCF_000754665.1. NCBI lineage: Eukaryota > Metazoa > Chordata > Mammalia > Artiodactyla > Bovidae > Bison > Bison bison. The sequence goes on from NW_011495031.1 coordinate 37,597, forward strand.
TACCACTTTAAATTCTATATGTTGCAGGGAAAGCACGAAAAATAAATTCTGTTTGTAGGGCCATGGTAAAGGAACACAATAGCATAGGCAAAAAGAATGAGTCGAACTCTGCTAGGATCTCTGATTTCTGACTCCCAGGCCTCCTGCTGTCTTCCCATCACACTACTGGTATGAAGTCAGTGTACAGCACAGAGCAGGCTACACATATTGTCGGGGAGGAAGAAGTCACCTATTTTTCTAGGTTCTTTGGCTGATCATAGAATTAAATTGACATGAGCTAGGTTAACAGGAGAAAATCAAGCAAAAGTTTAATGACACGTATACATGGTAGAGACCCAGGAAAACTAAGAAACTTGCCCAAGATGGCCAAAGCCCTCACCTTAAATACCACCTTCAGCAAAAGACAAAAGAGGATGTTAGGGGTAGTGGTTTGAGACCTCCAAGTGGAAGAAGACAGTTCACAGGGAGATGGAAAAGCAAATGTTTTCTGTGGCAGGCAGAGGGAACAGGACACAGAGTGGACTCTGGTCTCTAGGCCCTGCCTGGAGCTTCCTCCACCACAGCCAGCCCATATTCTTTGCAAACATTTCTGGTGGTATTCTGCAGCCATGAAATTAAAAGATGCTTGCTCCTTTGAAGAAAAGCTATGACAAACCTAGACAGTGTATCAAAAACCGACACATCACTTTGCTGAAAAAGGTCTCTATAGTCAAAGCTATGATTTTTCCAGTAGTCATGTATGGATGAGAGAGTTGGACCATAAAGAAGGCTGAGTGCCTAAGAATAGATGCTTTCAAATTGTGGTACTGGAGAAGACTCTTGAGAGTCCCATGGACAGCAAGGAGATCAAACCAGTTGATCCTAAAGGAAATCAATTCTGAATATTCATTGGAAGGACTGATGCTGAAGCTGAAGCTCCAATACTTTGGCCACCTGATGCAAAGAAATGATGCACTGGAAAAGACCCTGACGTTGGGAAAGACTGAAGGCAGGAAAAGAAGGGGATGGCAGAGGATGAGATGGTTGGATGGCATCACCAACTCAATGGACATGAGTTTGAGCATACTCTGGGAAATATTGAAGGAGAGGGAAGCATGGTGTTTTGTGGTTCATGGGGTTGCAAACAGTCAGACATGACTTAGCAACTGAACAACAACTACTTGTGATAGCTTTATTCTGGTGACAGACCCTCTACCTGAATTCTTTTAGGCAGTTAACTGGATAAAGTCAAGGTTTCTTCTCCAAGTCTTTTGAACCTAGAATGTTTTCATCTCAAAATAATCCACAAGCCAAAGAGATGTTGTGGTAGCAAGCTTTGCTCGCCTATGATAACTGTGTATCTACAGATAATTTATATGCCTATAAACTTGAATCTGGCTATACGCCTTACTAGTTCTGCAACATTGCCCACCACATTTCTGAACTTCCCTCAGCCTCAGTTTCTTAATCTGTAAAAAGGAGACAATGATTATGTCTATCACAGAGATTACCTGGGAATCAAATGAGCTAATGAGTGTGACGTGCTTTAAAAAGAGCCTGGTTTGCAGTAAAGGATTCAACACGTGTCACCGTGTGCACTGCTGGGCAGTGTTGGGTGAGACTGAACTCGAAATTTTTGCAGCAGCTGTGGTCCTTTGCTATGGCGACTCTCTTGTGTTTAGGTAAGAGTCTGATGAGTAGTTCTTCTTAGTTAAGTAAAGGCTGATTTCCCTTGAGGAAGAAGGAGCAGACCATTTGGTCATGGACAAGGGAATTCCCTCTCAATTCCCCTTGATATGTAAAGGAGAGTAAAAATATGGGACCCAGAAACCTCCTGGGAGGGAGAAAGTTCTACATCACCTCTTTGAGATTCAATATTATCCCATGCTATTAGTTAGTTATCTGGCAAAAAGGAACAACATGGGCCCTAAAAGGGGTGTGCATCGCATGGAAAGGGAGTCTAGGTTCAATACCAAGTTTAAAAATGCTTTGGAGGCAGAACTGCTTTCAGTCCATCATGACACCAAGGCCGACGTAGTCTCAGAACCCAGCATCCTGTCCACTGCATCATGCTTTGTATAAAAAATGACCCTACACTGAGGATAAATAAACTAAAGAGCTCTACTTTGGGAATGCAAAGACAAGAGCAAGGGATTCCTCTTGAGCCTATTCTTTTTAAAGGCTATAAATTCCTAAGGGTGTCATCTTAGCAGTGTGAATCAACCCCTGTGACTAAAAGGGACCGATTTCCAACAGCAACTCCATATGGCAATGAGGAATCAATAATGAAAATGGACTTGGCATTTCTCTCAAATGCAGACAGGACTGAGTGACCTGGGTTAACAATTGGAGTGAGAACACTTTAGAGAGGTGTTACTGGATTCTGGATAATTTGGGCAAGCAAGTTTTTAGTTAGGAAAATGAAAATCATATGATCTGATCATATATTATGTAAAGCTCTCATACCACTTATGTTGCATTCATTAATCCTTCCATTCACTTATTCATTCATTAATTCCTTTACTTATTTATCCAATCGATAGGTATTTATTGAAGATGTTCTTTAAGATAGACAGCTTTGTAAGATATGTTTTTTTGCTATGATGGGTCAATAATCTAATCAACCAGACAAGTTTCATAGAGCAGCTCATAAAAAAATATGATTACATTCAATTTGTTACTCTCTTGCCAATGAAATATTGTATAATATGAAAATCCAAATCATCACTTTGTGCTAAATTATTTCACTTTGTGTGTGTATGTACATGTGTGTGTGCACACATGATTGGCAAGTTTTGTGTTTATAGGTTTAGGAGAGGACAGAATACTTAGGCTGATCTGCTTGGTTTTAGTGACTGCTATTTTGGTGTATAAGTTTATTTTGCCAAACAAAATAAAAAATAAAAGCTCTATAACGCACTACTACGTGGAGAAGAAAGCCTTAGAAAGCATGCCCTGGGTGGGATCTTCCTCATCTATCTATGGAGATAATTGGCTCCTAAGGAAGCATTGCTTGTCTTTTCTTTTGATGCCCACACTGAGGAGGTAATGATGAAGACAGCTTGCCTAATCATCTCGTATTCATGAATATCCATACCCTAACACATCAGCTTTTGTGGTTCTAGAATAAATGAATTCCCACCCGGCTTCCTTGGTGGCTCAGATGGTAAGGAATCTGCCTGCAATGCAGGAGACCTGTGTCACAATACCTGGGCCAGGAAGATTGCCTGGAGAAGGGAATAGCAACCCACTCCAGTATTCTGGCCTGGAGTATTCCATGGACAGAGGAGCCTGACAGGCTACAGTCCATTGGGTCCCAGAGAGTTGGACACGAGTGAGCAACTTTCACTTTTCGTGGATTATCAAATATTTCTGCATCTGTTCAATAAAGGGGATATTATTAATAGTTCAGTAAAAATAAGGCTGCATCTATGTATGTGTCTGTTTCTTTGCTAATCTTCTATATTTTGCTTTTTGACCTCATGATCCTGGAATAAACATGTTCTTTGGATGGAAAAAGACATCTGACCCAATATTCCCTAATTAATAGACTCTCTGAGAAAGCATCCCAATATCTTTAGAAAGTCTTTCGGCACCCAGGCAGAATGAGGAAGGAGCTCACTGCCTTATTTAAAAATTCCTATTCATAGCAGCATCTTGCTGAAGTATTCTAATCAGCTGTCAGGCACACAGGTCTCCCCACAGCTTCTGGACAGCCCCAAGGCTCACGGAAAGATGGTGGAGAAGGGTCAGGCTGACAGATTGTTTTTGCTGTCTTAACGAGCACAAACTAACTAATTTTGCTGAAAAATCTCTCTGGATTATGACGGACAAAACATCTTTCATAACATGGTATGTTTTCGGTGGGCAGTTCAGGCTTCTTCCTCTGGAAGCTGCCAATCCAGCTTACTTGTTCTAGTTTATTCCTTGTCAATTTTTTGCCATGATGACTCAGCCTCAGCAATTTCCCAAATACACAAACATAAGGTTAGAAATCAGAATATGTCATATATATGCACACACACACACACACACACACACACTCACACGTATGTGTGTGTATATGTATATATTTCTTAACCTGGGATGTCCAATGATAGAGCCTGACATCAACCGCTGAGTTATTTTTCCTATTTGGTTGTTTAATTTCTCTTTCAGGGTGAATGCTTTCTGCGAGCATTAGCATTTGGTACAAAGACCTTAACACTTTATCACTCCTATGCCTTATGCGTATGCCTCCACCACCCTTGACTGGCTTGCCAGGCCACTTGCTACAACATATAAGTCCATATACATTCCAAACATGGGTTATTTTTTCTTTCTACACAAAATATATGACCAGGTAAACCAACCACAGCACTGCCCATTGGAAAGAATTTCTCTTTCCAATGTTTTTCAAGGCCATCCCTTAATGAGCCATATTAGATTTGGTGTTCAGCTGACCACCCTATTCCAAGCCAAGCCATCCATAAACCAAGCCTGAGTTGTGGGTTTTTTTTTTTTTCCTTTTAGTTGGTCTTTTGGGATCTGTCATATATCTGAAACACAGATGAAAAAAGGATACTATCATAATAGAGGTGGATACTGTCTTAGTTCAGGGTGCTATAACAAAATTTCATAGATGGAGTGCCTTAAACAACAGACATTTATTTCTTACATTTCTGGAGGTTGAGAAATTCAAGATCAAGTTACCAACAAGCTTGGTGTCTGGTGAGGGCCAGCCTCTAGGTTCAGAGACAGCTGCCATCTTGCAACATCCTCGCGTGACAGATTCCATTCTGGGATCTTCATCTCCTTGTAAGGGCACGTATCCCATCATGGGGTCCCTACTCCCAAAGCCTCATCCAAACCTGGTTGCCTCCCAAGTCCTCACCTCCTACTGCCATCACATTGGGGATTAAGCTTCCATATATGAATTTGGGGAAGATGCAAACCTTCAGTTCACAGCAGATGCTGTGGTGGTGGGATGGGGTCTGGCTTGCCCTCTTTCGCCCTTATACATGCTCTCTGGTCCTGCCTGTGCCTGAAGCCAGATGTATCACTCTTATCTTATAGTGAACACTTCCTGGGTGTACCCAACCTATAGTTGGCTTATAAGCAATTGAGCTATATGGTTAAGTGGTGTTCCATCTCTACCAGGGCCTAGTCCCATGTCAAGAGTTGTTTTGCACATGTTTTACACTCTGTTGCAGATGGCATGGTCTTGCTCCAGAAATCCAGGAAAACTGCTGTGATTTTCTCAGTGGGACATGGCACAAACACCACTGAGCCTCTTTTCACATCACTTATGCCTCTGACACTGTAGAGCCTGTTGATCTTATGGTCCAAGTGGTGGCCAAGTTTTTTGTTCCTCACCTAAAAACTGCTGCAGTCCTTTCTTAATCAAAGCTTAAATCCACTTAAACCTGGAAGCCTTTCATGTTGCCTGCTATATGGACTGGAGCTATGTTCTATATGTGAAATCACATTAGGCATTGTGATTCTTCTTTTCTTTCTGGTGGTAGATCCACGAATTTTGAAGGGGATGTGTCAGTATGTTCTCAACCACTGGACCCTGAAAATTTTACAAATGTATCAGGTACTTGCATTTTCTGAGGGTCTGTATCCTATAGGACACACACCTCTTACCAAGACCTTCTGTATGTTAACCATCTTTTGCTCATTTGGCCCTGAAAGTAGAATAGTGTTGGTAAAATGAGTCAGTGTGAAATTCTGTAGGATGTCTAAATGATTTTCTAATGTCTAATGTCTAATGTCTAAATGAAATTCTGTAGGATGTCCAGATTTCTTTGGACCATGTTTTGATTAAGAGTAAGAGAATTCTCCTTTGATAACACTATAAATAAACACTTCTGTTTGATTCGTGTGAATGCAATCTGATACTCCTTTTTAATTTTTTTTAAATTTTGTATTGGAGTATAGCTGATTAACAATGTTGTGATAGCTTCCAGTGGACAGCAGAGGGATTCAGCCATACTTACACATGTATCCATTCTCCCCCAAACTTCCCTCCCATCCAGTCTGTGATACTCCTTTTTGGTTAACTTAGAAAATAATGCACTTGATTTGCTATAGGAAGGCTGAGTCCCTGGGCAAAGTGTCTCAGCAGCAGAGACTGGCCTGAGGAGCTGACAGTTGGAGGTGTCTGCTGATCTGGGCAGCTCATCTCCAAGTTCACCACAAGTCATTAAGAGGATGTTATTGGTATTGGTGTTTGGGGACAACTATTTGCAGAAACAAGGTTTCTTTGTTGTTGTTTTTTTTTTTTTTTTGATGTCATATACGTTTTTATTTATTTCTTTTTTATTTCTTTTTTTTTCTCCTTTTTTTTTTTCCCTTTCTTTTTTTTATTATTTTTTATCTTAACCCTCCTCCCTCCTCCCTCCCCATACCCTGT
>NW_011495031.1:44789-48731 GCF_000754665.1 Bison bison bison
TTTCCCAGCACCACTTGTTAAAGAGATTGTCTTTAATCCATTGTATATTCTTGCCTCCTTTGTCAAAGATAAGGTGTCCATATGTGCGTGGATTTATCTCTGGGCTTTCTATTTTGTTCCATTGATCTATATTTCTGTCTTTGTGCCAGTACCATACTGTCTTGATAACTGTGGCTTTGTAGTTGTTTTTGTTTTTAAGGAGTGGACCAGAGCTAGAACTAAGATACACAATTACCTTTTGACTTGCATGTTATCTATGTTTGTAAACCCAGACAATGCTTTCAACTGTGCTGCTGGAGAAGACTATTTTTGGGGCTCCAAAATCACTGCGGATGGTGACTTTAGCCATGAAATTAAAAGACACTTGCTCATTGGAAGAAAAGTTATGACCAACCTAGATAGCATATTAAAAAGCAGAGACATTACTTTGCCAGCAAAGGTCCATCTAGTCAGGGCTATAGTTTTTCCAGTAGTAATGTATGGATGTGAGAGTTGGACTATAAAGAAAGCTGAGTGCTGAAGAATTGATGCTTTTGAACTGTGGTATTGGAAAAGACTCTTGAGAGTTCCTTGGACTGCAAGGAGATCCAACCAGTCCATCCTAAAGGAAATCAGTCCTGAATACTCATTGGAAGGACTGATGCTGAAGCTGCAACTGCAATGCTTTGGCCACCTGATGTGAAGAACTGACTTATTTGAAAAGACCGTGATGCTGGGAATGATTGAAGGCAGGAGGAGAAGGGGATGACAGAGGGTGAGATGGTTGGATGGTATCACCGACTCAATGGACATGAGTTTGAGCAAACTACAGGAGATAGTGGACAGGGAAGTCTGGCGTGCTGCAGTCCATGGGGTCGCAAAGAGTCTGACAAAATTTAGCAGCTAAACAACCCAACACATCTGTTGATTCAGTCTTGTTCAGTCACTGAGTGACTCCTATCCAAATTTATCAGTGTCCCAGGAGAGCCATCCTCAGCAGTGTGATGTGTTCTCATAAACCAGCTCCTGTTTGGGGTGGTGTGTGCATTAAGGTATTTTTCCCTTCTTATTTGTTGTGTCCAGTTGGCAGGGACAGGACACATTCTGGTCTCTCACCTGCTTCCAGCTCTACTGGTAACCTTCCTTAAATCCCACACCACTGCATGGAGGCCACATGTCCCAGGAAACACAAACTGGTCAATCTCCAAGCCCTGAATCACCCCTGTAACCCTGCTTGGGCCTCCCCCAGGAAAGCTTCCTGTTTCAAGCCAGATAGATTGCTCTGGAACCATGACAACACTGTGACAACTTTAGCAGATTCCGCTGCCACTCCTTCCATCAGATCCCTTGGATACAAAGCATTTCCTGCCTTCTTGAATTATCATTCCCTGGCCCTTTCAAGTGGATGAACTGCACAGGGAAATTAAACCCTCAGCTCTGACTCTCATTTTCCTCAGTGTCAATTCATTACCTTGCTTTTCAGGTTTGGGCTCTGACACATACTTGAGTCCTTGGGTTTCAGAAAAAGACTCCTCTGCTCTGTCTTTAGAAAAGACAACAGGGAGTGGGATGATGATGGGGTGGAGCATGATACAGCATACATTCACTGCCTGGAATTATGAGGTTGTTGTTCAGTTGCTAAGTCGTGTCTGACTCTTTGAGACCCATGGACTACAGCACACCAGGCTTCTCTGTCCATCACCAACTCCCGGAGTTTACCCAAACTCATATCCATTGAGTCAGTGATGCCATCCAATCATCTCATCCTCTGTTGTCCCTTTCTCCTCCTGCCCTTAATCGTTCCCAGCAACAGGGTGTTTTCCAATGAGTTGGCTTTTCATATCAGGTGGTCAAAGTATTGGAGCTTCAGCTTCAACATCCGTCCTTCCAATGAATATTCAGGGTTGATTTCCTTTAGGATTGACTAGTTTGATCTCCTTGTTTTCCAAGGGACTCTCAAGAGTCTTCTTCAACACCACATTTTGAAAGCATCACTTCTTTAGCGCTCTGCTTTCTTTATGGTCCAACTCTCAAAATCATACACGACTACTGGAAAAACCATAGCTTTGACTATGTGGACTTTTCTCCATGACATATCTGCTTTTTAATACTCTGACTAGGTTTGCCATCCTCGGGCATGGGGTAGCTCGTCTCGGTCACTGGGTAGCAGTGGACGAGAGGAGCTAGCCCATGCCCGAGTTCAGGGGCGGCGGCCGAGAGGAGCAACCCCACATCCAAGGAGCAGCAGCTGTGCGGGCACAGGAGGGCCGAGAGGAGCTACTTCACATTCAAGGTCAGGAGGGGTGGCTGCGAGTCGATACCCCTCCTCCAAGGTAAGGAGCAGCGGCTGCGCTTTGCTGGAGCAGCCGTGAAGAGATATCCCACGTCCAAGGTAAGAGAAACCCAAATGAGACTGTAGGGGGTGTGAGAGGGCATCAGAGGGCAGACACACTGAAACCATAATCACAGAAAACTAGCCAATCTGATCACATGGACCACAGCCTTGTCTAACTCAATGAAACTAAGCCATGCTGTGTGGGGCCACCCAAGACGGGCGGGTTATGGTGGAGAGGGCTGACAGAATGTGGTCCACTGGAGAAGGGAATGGCAAACCACTTCAGTATTCTTGCCTTGAGAACCCCATGAACAGTATGAAAAGGCAAAATGATAGGATACGGAAAGGGGAACTCCCCAGGTCAGTAGGTGCCCAATATGCTACAGGAGATCAGTGGAGAAATAACTCCAGAAAGAAGGAAGGGATGAAGCCAAAGCAAAAACAATACCCAGTTGTGGATGTGACTGGTGACAGAAGCAAAGTCCAATGCTGTAAAGAGCAATATTGCATAGGAACCTGGAATGTCAGGTCCATGAATCAAGGCAAATTGGAAGTGGTCAAACAAGAGATGGCAAGAGTGAATGTAGACATTCTAGGAATCAGCGAACTAAAATGGACTGGAATGGGTGAATTTAACTCAGATGACCATTATATCTACTACTGTGGGCAGGAATCATTAGAAGAAATGGAGTAGCCATCATGGTCAACAAAAGAGTCTGAAATGCAGTATTTGAATGCAATCTCAAAAACGACAGAATGATGTCTGTTTGTTTCCAAGGCAAACCAATCAATATCACGGTAATCCAAGCCTAAGCCACAACCAGTAATGCTGAAGAAGCTGAAGTTGAGCAGTTCTATGAAGACCTACAAGACCTTTTAGAACTAACAGCCAAAAAAGATGTCCTTTCCATTATAAGGGACTGGAATGCAAAAGTAGGAAGTGAAGAAACACCTGGAGTAACAGGCAAATTTGGCCTTGGAATACGGAATGAAGCAGGGCAAAGGCTAATAGAGTTTTGTCAAGAGAACACACTGGTCATAGCAAACACCCTCTTCCAACAACACAAGAGAAGACTCTACACATGGACACACCAGATGGTCAGCATGAAAATCAGATTGATTATATTGATTATCTTTGCAGCCAAAGATGGAGAAGCTCTATACAGTCAGCAAAATCAAGACTGGGAGCTGACTGTGGCTCAGATCATGAACTCATTATTGCCAAATTCAGACTGAAATTGAAGAAAGTAGGGAAAACCACTAGACCATTCAGATATGACCTAAATCAAATCCCTTATGATTATACAGTAGAAGTGAGAAATAGATTTAAGGGACTAGATCTGATAGACAGAGTGCCTGATGAACTATGGATGGAGGTTTGTGACACTGTACAGGAGACAGGGGTCAAGATCATCCCCATGGAAAAGAAATGCAAAAAAGCAAAATGGCTGTCTGGGGAGGCCTTAAAAATAGCTGTGAAAAGAAGAGAAGTGAAAAGAAAGGAGAAAAGGAAAGATATATCCATTTGAATGCAAATTTCCAGAGAATAGCAAGAAGAGATAAGAAAGCCTTCTTCAGCGATCAATGCAAAGAAATAGAGGAAAACAACAGAATGGGAAAGACTAGAG
>NW_011495031.1:49038-95468 GCF_000754665.1 Bison bison bison
GACAGAAATGGTAGGGACCTAACAGAAGCAGAAGATATTAAGAAGAGATGGCAGGAATACACAGAAGAACTGTGCAAAAAAGATCTTCACAACCCAGACAATCACGATGGTGTGATCACTGACCTAGAGCCAGACACCCTGGAATGTGAAGTCAAGTGGGCCTTAGAAAGCATCACTACGAACAAAGCTAGTGGAGGTGATGGAATTCCAGTTGAGCTATTTCAAATCCTGAAAGATGATGCTGTGAAAGTGCTGCACTCAATATGCCAGCAAATTTGGAAAACTCAGCAGTGGCCACAGGACTGGAAAAGGTCAGTTTTCATTCCAGTCCCAAAGAAAGGCAATGCCAAAGAATGCTCAAACTACCGCACAATTGCCCTCATCTCACATGCTAGTAAAGTAATGCTCAAAATTCTCCAAGCCAGGCTTCAGCAATATGTGAACCATGAACTTTCAGATGTTGAAAAGGCAGAGGAACCAGAGATCAAATTGCATATCTGCTGGATCATCAAAAAAGCAAGAGAGTTCCAGAAAAACATCTATTTCTGCTTTTTTGACTATGCCAAAGCCTTTGACTGTGTGGATCACAATAAACTGTGGAAAATTCTGAAAAAGATGGGAATACAAGACCACCTGACCTGCCTCTTGAGAAATTTGTATGCAGGTCAGGAAGCAACAGTTAGAACTGGACATGGAACAACAGACTGGTTCCAAATAGGAAAAGGAGTTCGTCAAGGCTGTATATTGTCACCCTGCTTATTTAACTTATATGCAGAGTACATCATGAGAAACGCTGCGCTGGAAGAAGCACAAGCTGGAATCAAGATTGCCGGGAGAAATATCAATAACCTCAGATATGCAGATGACACCACCCTTATGGCAGAAAGTGAAGAGGAACTCAAAAGCCTCTTGATGAAAGTGAAAGAGGAGAGTGAAAAAGTTGGCTTAAAGCTCAACATTCAGAAACTGAAGATCATGGCATCTGGTCCCATCACTTCATGGGAAATAGATGGGGAAACAGTGGAAACAGTGTCAGACTTAATTTTTGGGGGCTCCAAAATCACTGCAGATGGTGACTGCAGCCATGAAATTAAAAGACACTTACTCCTTGGAAGGAAAGTTATGACCAACCTAGATAGCATATTCAAAAGCAGAGACATTACTTTGTCAACAAAGATTCATCTAGGCAAGGCTATGGCTTTTCCAGTGATCATTTATGGATGTGAGAGTTGGACTGTGAAGAAGGCTGAGTGCCAAAGAATTGATGCTTTTGAACTGTTGTGTTGGAGAAGACTCTTGAGAGTCCCTTGGACTGCAAGGAGATCCAACCAGTCCATCCTAAAGGAGTGGATGTTCAATGAACACCCATCAGTCCTGGGTGTTCATTGGAAGGACTGATGCTAAAGCTGAGACTCCAATACTTTGTCCACTTTATGTGAAGAGTTGACTCATTGGAAAAGACCCTGATGCTGGGAGGGATTGGGGGCAGGAGGAGAAGGGGACGACAGAGGATGAGATGGTTGGATGGCATCACTGACTCGATGGATGTGAGTCTGGGTGAACTCTGGGAGTTTGTGATGGACGGGGAGGCCTTGCGTGCTGTGATTCATGGGGTTGCAAAGAGTTGGACACGACTGAGCGACTGAACTGAAATGAACTGAGGTTTGCCATAGCTTTTCTTCCCAGGTGTAAGTATCTTTTAATTTCATGGCTGCAGTCACCACCCACAGTGATTTTGAAGCCCAAGAAAATAAAATCTGTCACTGTTTTCACTAACAAGTGACAGGATAAAATGCCAAGGCAGCAGAATGAGAAGACATGAGACATCTCCTCCCTGATGATTTTCTCCCCACACAGCTGTCATTCCTCTGGATCTCAGGCTTGTGAGACTGTCTTAGATATTTACACTTAGACCCCACACAATTGATTCAGTTAGGGCTGTGTGCCAGTTTTTTCTTCCAACCCCTACAAAACTAATCAAATTAATGGATGCTGCTGCTGGTTCTCATCAAATGCCATTAAAATATAACTCTTTCATGAATAATTCTAAACATTGACTCAAAGCAATTGATTATGAGAACTACATATTTCAAATGGGAAGAATAATTGATGTTTTCAATATGTAAATGTCTCTAAGGAATTCTGAGACACAAGTTAAAGAGTATCGCTATAATCACTGTTCATTTGAGTCCTAGAGCTCCTAGCTTCATGTTTGTTTTCTAATTTTGGCTTCCAGAGAACAACATGTAAAGTCTTGCAAATGTGTTTCATCATCTCTCTTCACTCTGTGGTATCCTTCCCATGGATACCCTGAGTGCTTTGGGTCTTCAGAGAGCTGTGAACTGCTCACAATGCTACATAGAATGAGGTAGTGTACTTCCTTTCTTCTAAAACCAGCATCTCAGAATACATGGTCAGTCATCATGTCACTGCCTATGCAATCAATCACAGTAAACTCACCCATGATAATCTGTAGCAGAAGCAACTGACTATTCAGGTGAGGATATAGAACCTCTGTCTCAGGGACTGGAACATGGACTTCCAGTTGCCACTCTAACTGGCTGCTCTTTGTTTTCATTGCCTCTCATGCTTTGTCCTGGTTTGGTTCTCAGCACCTATCTTGAGCCTCCTTTACCTAAGGAATAATTTGTACACATTTTCTGGCTCAATTGTGACACTCCATTTCAATGAGATTTTGGTTAATTTTATGTGTCAATTCGAGGGGCCATGCATTGTTGCTATTGTTCAGTCACGAAGTTTAATCTTTTTTATGACCCCATGGACAGTAGCTCACCAGGCTCCTCTGTAGCCCACCAGGCTCCTCTGGGATTTCCCAGACAAGACTCTGGAGTGGGTTGCCATTTCCCTCTCTCAGGGATCTTTCCACCCCAGGGGTCGAACCTGTGTCTCCTGAATTGGCAGGTGGATTCTTTAACACTAAGCCAACAGGGAAACCCAGGGCCTGGTTTCCCTAGGGTTGCCTGGTTGCCTAGGGTTTGCTACCATGCAATCTATTTAGGGCTGAAAGATAATGGAAAGTCAGAGGAAGGGGCAGTCCTCTTCCCCTTTCCTGCTTTGCTGATTGAGATTGAATGTCTCATCTCATCTTCTCCTGCCCTCGTACTGAGATTTGTGGCATCAGTTCCACTGGTTCTCAGGCCTTAGAGCTCTGGATTACATCACCACTTTCCTGTGTCTCCAGCTTGCAGAGAGCAGCTATGGGCCTTCTTTGCCTCCACTATCTTTTGAGGTAATTCCTCATAATAAATCTTCATATATATATGCACATATCTGTACATCTTCTATATCTATATGTTCTATTGGTTCTGTTTCTCTAGAGAGCCTTTGCTAGTATACCCCTCACTCCCCAGATCAAATGCAAAAATTTATCCTGTTTCCCACCTAACTTAAAGAAATTGTTTGGCTGAGTCCATTCCCTTACAACATTTATCATCACGGGGCTCAGAGAATTTGAGAACATTATGCTTCTCAAATGAGACAGTTCCAAGTACAAGTATACTGCTTCACTATATAGCTATTCAGTCAAATTTTACCTCAAGGCATTGCTATATGCAAGATCAAGGACTTTATAATTGAATAGGCGATTCAGATATGCAAACCTATAAAGAAAGAGAATGTTAAAGACGCTTTGATAGATGAAAGTGGGTCATGTATGGGGAGTCATTTTCAGTTTGGAAGGTGAAAAAAGCCTTAAAGAGATGATACTTGAGTTAATCCTAGGGGTCATGGTAGAAAAGGGTATTTCAAACAGGAGACACTGACAATAGCAGGGTTAAGTGATATGGTGGCTCACCAGGGGAGTAGTAAGTAGTTCAACATGGATGGATGATCAGAACCTTGTGGGCATGGAAGTCAGAGACAGTCTTTAGTGCCAGAGAGAATTCTGCACTTTAGCAATGATCCCTGAATTGATGTTTGTGAGACAGTTACCTATGGAACTTTTAAAACTCAGCTCAGTGGCAGTTCTATCCAAAAGCCACTGAGTTTGAACTCCTAGATGTGAGACGTGACTGGGTTTACATTTTGTAAATGCTTCTCCAACTAGAAATTACAAAAATTGTCCCTGTCCTTTATAAGCAGGGAGCTAAAGGTATTTCCTAGAATCCCTTGTAGTTAGGCAGACCCTGAAACAGAATTTTGGCCAAGGGCATGGGCTTCTGAGGTGGCTCAAGTGGTAAAGAATTCGCCTGCCAATGCAGGAGATGCAGGCAGAAGGTGTGGGTTTGATCCCTAAGTCAGCAAGATCCCCCGGAGGAGGAATTGGCAACCCCCTGCAGTACTGTTGGCTGGGAAATCCCATGGATGGAGGAGCCTGGTAAGTCTACAGGGTCACAAAGAGTTGGACACAACAGAGTGACTGAGCACACACACGTGCTGAAAGTGATGTAGGGCACTTCTAGGTCTGTTCCTAAAACTTACTGTGAGATTTTCCTCACCTTCTCTCTTTTCTCACCAGACACTATTTTAAATACACAGAAAACTCTAGAGTCAAGGAACCATTGTTGGAATATGTCTGGATCCCCATATGGCTGGATGGAAGGCCACCCAGCGGACACCTGATTCAGTTGCAACACGAGCAAGAAATGAAATCCTATTATGTGTAGGCATGGGGAATTTGCAGTTGTGCACAATAACATTAAAAACTACTACTGAGCAATAAGTGGTCACTGAAAAGGTGAAGTAATATGACCAGATTTAGGAAAATTGTTTCATTAATGTGTGGAAATGGATTACACTGGATAAAGGCGAGCATTGGGAAGAACACTGCAGCTATCCTGAGGAGAGATGATGAGATCTCTGTGTGGCAGTCAGTGATAATGACAGAGAGTAGGAGACAAGACCTGTGAGACACAAAGTAAATGCAATCTATTCCCACTGGAGACCATTTGGATATGTAAATGGAAGAATCTGCCGGCTTTCTGGCATATTTGAAACTCTAAATATTGCTCATAAAATTCAGGAACATTATAATTTGTTCAAAGATAGTTTTATAGTAATTTCATCACTGTCAAATCGGAATAGTAATTGTTAGAGTTGTCTTTCTCCATTTGGCCATTGCTTTTTCTCCTATCTTACACATTTTGTTTCATTCAAGAGTGATCTTTAAGTACAAATCTTTTCTCATGTTGGTTAGATTGAAGTCAACTGAACTATCCAGATAAAATAATGTATTCAAGGCAAATGTCTCTAAGCTGAATGGAAAACCACAATCCTGTTTTTAAATATCATTCTTTGAAGCACCATGGCTTGGCCGAAGCGGCGCCTTAATGCCATGGGCTATGCAGTTGGGCTTTTTCTGAAAGGCAAGGCTGGAGCAACACCCTGATTCAGAAATGGCTACCTTGACTGCTTGCTAATACAGTTGGAGGATGCTGAAGGGCAGGGGCTCAGGTGTGTGCGTGTTGGCTCTTGTCTAAATGTGAGGACACAAGCCCTTTCACTTCAGGATTTATGAAAGGTGGTGGATTACTGGCACGATGAGAAAATCCTGATAGGAGAAGCTAGTAAAGTGATCATAAAAGGAAGGAAATAATTGAAGAACTCTAGAGCAGAGGAAACCTTGAGGAATAAGTTTGGCTCAGCAGCTCCAAGGGATTATGGTCATTGATTTCAGACAATTTAGCCACTTGCTCCAAACTAAGGAATCTGAACTTCCGTTAAAAGTGAAAAGGATTACATTGCAGTTTGCAGAGTTCAAAACCACTACAGAGAGACAGAAAACTGGGAACAAACAGGCTAACCACATTCAATGCTGTCTGGAGCTGCTGGTGAAGGCAAGCCCCGTAGCTCCCTTGAAAGATGAGCACTGGAGGGACCTGAACCTCAGGCCTGGGACATTACCTCCCACCTGCACGGATTGTTGCTGTTCACAGGATGGGTTCACATGTAGTCTAAGCTTATTCTTTTCAAAAACTCTGTGAGCTATTCCCATTTTATGGATGAGAAACTAAAGTTCAGAGTGTTCAAGTGTCATATTTTCAAGATCAGTGCTTGCAATACAGCTTGCTCACCTTGGTAAAGACTTTAAATGATAAATTATGGATGATTACTTCAAAATATGGTTGTTTCCAGAGTCCATGTTCAAATTATGCTTTCTAAAACTGGCCAATCACTAAGCATTTTTTATAGTTTAAATATTCATAACTACATATTATTACTCTGGCATCTGCCCGAGGGTTCATTTAAAATATGCAGAGGTCCATTCTTTCCTTTCCCACCAGGAAAGGAAACCATGCAAGAAACCAGTTCCAATGTTGGAGATTGTATTAGGACAAATCTGTGTTGTGGTTCTATAAATGTAGCTTAAATCAGAACACCTGGCAATGAATGCCATTTATAATTCAAATTTACCTGTTTCAATCATATGATTTAACTTGCAAATTGCTTCCAGACAGCTGTTTGAAATTATTTAATCTAGATTCTTGAGAGATAAGAATTGCTAGAAAGCACGCATCTTATGGTGTTACCACTGCTTCTCAGGTCATCCTCACCAAAGATCCTGTTTAAAAGATACTCTAGTTTAGATGGATCTTTATGAAGGATTGTAATGGAAAATAATGGGGCTTTGGATTCAGGCAAATTTGGGTTCTAATCTTAACTCTGTATTTGCTAGCTTTATTATCTTGGCCCAGTTAATAAACCTCTCTGAACCTATTTCATCATCTATGAGATTAAATTAGGGCTTCCCAGGTGGTTCAGTGGTAAAGAATCCACCTGCCAAAGTAGGAGATGCAGCTTCAATCCCTGGGTTGGGAAGATCCCCTAGAGGAGGAAGTGGCAACTCACCACAGTATTCTTGACTGGAGAATCCCATGGACAGAGAAGCCTGGAGGGCTACAGTCTATGGAGTCCATACTTATTCTTAATGGTTAATGGGAGGATTAAATGGGATAATTTGTTTGCACATAGAAAATAATCAAAATGATATAATATTGATATGAAGAATGAACAAAGATCTAGATAGAACAAAATATTTAAGATGAGGAACATCTATAAATTTGTTTTATTACTGTAGTTCTCAACTGTAAATTATAGTGGTCCTTCTCAATCATGCAGGTTAAGCCCTTAAAAAACCTAGTAGTAAAATTACGTGGTGTTAAAAAACTTGAAACCTTATGAAAAATTATGTTAGAAGACAGAGCTTAGAAATAAGCCTATGAAATATATTAGATGTGTTTCATAGTCTCTGAAGTAACTGATACTTCACACTCAGAATCAGTGGTATTTTACATGTGTTAAAATAGTAATAATCCTATCTAACTTTTTTTAGTGTTTCTCACTAAATTTTTAGTGTTTGTCACTAAAAATTTTCAGAATGTCTATCCCAAAGGATCTGCAAGATATTTTTGTTCACAAGATGTCAGCTTTTATATGCTAATAATACACTACAGACGTTGCCCTCATGTCTGATCTCTCATCATGGAAGCTGCAGCCTTTCAACTGTTACATGTTGATTTCGTCCTTCTATTCTCATGTTGCCCCCTCCACCAACACCTATGTCTGTAGTTTGTTTCCAAGGTCTCATACCCCCACTTTTGGGTCTCACCACACTCCCTGGGGCAGATGCGGCATCATTTGAGTGTAAGGATGCTTAGGAAACCATCCAACCTTTTGCATCACCCCCTCAGTTGTATTCAGCATCTTTTTGAGTCTCCTGCCTAACAGGCAGGAGTACTGCCCTCATGATAACTTCATGTTGAAGTTCCTTTGACAACAGCCACCCTCCAGTCCCTGAAGTTTCAAGGCGCATTTGCACTAAAACTGCCATTTTTCGTTTCCAAGACTTCCTTGCTGCGTTTCCAGCCACGCTCTACCATCTGCCTAACCTTCTCTTTCTGTTATAAATATCCATGTCATTTTCCAATTATCTTCAACAAGAATGACTTGTAAGCCACAAATGCTACATCTCAACTTCTCTAATTGTTTGATTATACTACAGCCTGGTCCAGCCTGAACGGTAGCAAGCCAAATACGCCTGACCTTGGGTCTCTTATCCATGTTTGTTCTCGTTAATCACAACCGCATGTACACAAACATGTTTAAAAATAAAAATAGGGATAAAGAAGAAAAGTGCCAGTTTATCTGTTGCAAAACTAATTCAATTGCTCTCTTCTTCCTAAGGGCAGAGGGGTTAATAGATTATAGAGTTTGGTTCTGCAGAACAAAGCTAGGGGAAATCAGGCCAGATAAAGTGAAAGTGAAGTCGCTCAGTCGTGGCCGACTCTTTGGCTTCTACCGTTCAGGCTGGACCAGGCTGTACTATAATTGAACGGACCCTGTGGGAGACGCAGAGGGTGGGAAGATTTGGGAGAATGGCATTGAAGCATGTATAATATCATGTATGAAACGAGTTGCCAGTCCAGGTTCGATGCATGATACTGGATGCTTGGGGCTGGTGCACTGGGATGACCCAGAGGGATGGTATGGGGAGGGAGGATGGAGGAGGGTTCAGGATGGGGAACACATGTATACCTGTGGTGGATTCATTTCGATATTTGGCAAAACTAACACAATATTGTAAAGTTTAAAAATAAAATACAATTAAAAAAAATAAAATGTAAAAAAAAAAATAAAGTCAAAAAAAAAAAAGAAGTTGAGATGTAGCATTTGTGGCTTACAAGTCACTCTTGTTGAAGATAATTGGAAAATGACATGGATATTTATAACAGAAAGAGAAGGTTAGGCAGATGGAAGAGCATGGATGGAGTTTGGTTCTGCAAAACAAAGCTGGGGGAAATCAGGCCAGATAGCATAGAAAGTCACATCTCCACCTGAGAGAGAAAAGTCAATAAAAGCACAATACCCAGATTGGGGTTGCATACCCGAGAATGGGAGAAGGCAATGGTGCCCCACTCAAGTACTCTTGCCTGGAAAATCCCATGGACAGAGGGGCCTGGTTGGCTGCAGTCCATGGGGTTGCGAAGAGTTGGACATAACTGAGTGACTTCACTTTCACTTTTCACTTTCATGCATTAGAGAAGGAAATGGCACCCACTCCAGTGTTCTTGCCTGGAGAATCCCAGGGTCGGAGGAGCCTGGTAGGCTGCTGTCTATGGGGTTGCACAGAGTTGGACATGACTGAAGTGACTTAGCAGCAGCAGCACCCGAGAATGAGGGCTTCTCTGGGGGCTCAGAGGTAAATAATCTGCCTGCCAGTGCAGGAGATGTAGGTTTGATCTCTGGGTTGGGATGCATCCCCTGGAGAAGGAAATAGCTACCCACACCAGTATTCTCGACTGGGAAATCCCATGGACAGAGGAGACTGGCAGGCTACAGTCCATGGGGTCGCAAAGAGTTGGAAACAACTTAGTGACTGAACAACAATAATAACCCAAGAGTGAAGTGTCAGTTTGCAGTGAGGACAAGTAAGTGGTAAGAAATGGTAGGGTGCTGAGATTTTGGCTGAGTGTCAGGTAATACAGTTGGCATCATAAACTATCTTCCCCAGTCGCTCAACAGTAAAGAACTCGCTTGCAAAGCAGGATACATAGGAGATGTGGGTTCAGTTCTTGGATTGGCAAGATCCCCTAGAGGAGGGCAAGGAAACCCACTCCAGTGTTCTTGCCTGGAGAATCCACATGGACAGAGGAGCCTGATGGGCTATAGTCAATAGGGTTGCAAAGAGTCAGACATGACTGAAGAGACTTAGCGTGAATGCATGGGACTCATAAGACAGCCAAAGAGTATAACAGAATTGCTCGTAGAGCGCAGTCATGAGATATGACAGTGCTATCGATTCTTACTTTCAGATATGAGTGTCTGTGTTGAACAACTTTCTGTTGTCTTGTCAGCAGGTAGTGCTACTGGACACTACATGTGAAATCTGATGCTATAAAGGTGACAGGGGATTTTGTGTCTGAGGACTCAGAATAAATGAAGGAGAAATAATTCTTAACATTTCTAATAGGATTCACTGATGATCTTAGATGTGCAAGAAGATAAGTGAACACAATAAGGAGCCACCACGGGGAGATGAGATAAATGACTGTGGTTATATGATTTAAATGGGTATGTGATGATAAGATTTATGTCTAGGAATAGATTATAAGGCATAAATTCAAGTGTTTATTTAATTTTCCATTTAAACTGCTAATGAAGTACTCTATGATATAGGACACTAAAATCATGTCAAATTAGTACAATTTCTACACTGCACAGAAGAAAATACTATAATTACTGAACAGTAGAAATATAATTGTTTATAGTCCTTAAGCATCACAGCAATTAAGTCATCACATTTGTTATGCTTTCTTTAGAATTTTGGTTAGTAATTTTTAATCCTCGTCTTTTAACTCTCCATTTCCTGAATTTACTACACATTTTTTAAGTGTCCTTGATAGTCCAAAAGTTTTGGTATTCATAAAGCTCTGTGGAGTCATAACCCAGTGACATAGAAGTCCAGATCTGAGACTAAGCATGGCTGGGTGCGATTTTGACTTTGATTTTATTTCATTTCCCGATCTTTAGTTGGGATAGGTGCAAATGGAATGTACAATACAACAAAAGAGGTAGCAAAAGGAGGGAGACCCATGTGCCGGTGAAAAGGTCAAGAGTGGTCGATACAACTGAATACTGGAAGCCTTTGAAGGCTTGAATCTTGTTTGACCATCAAAATGGCATCCTTGGAAATTATTCCATTTGATACTAAAATTCATGGAAACTTTAAAGACATATTTTCGTATCAGCTGATATCCAGTTTCCCCAGGAAACCCCCTACATCACCTGAGCATAGTGCTCCAAGGCTGATGGATTGCTTTATCTCTTATCTTATCTCTGCTGACGAGATTCCTTCATGAAGTCCTTCTTCTGTAAGAGCCATGTAAAGATCCTCAATATTTTAATAAGGACTACATACAGATAATAACACCCACTTTCTAAATCAATTCCTTCTTCATTCTACAAGACAATGACTTTCAGAAAAAAATAAAAATATAGTCTTAAGTGGCATTATCTACTTGTCCCAGAGCCAAAAGTTGAATGCCCCATGCTATGGAGATTTGGTAATGGCCAATGTCCCCACATATCAGGGATAATGTGGGAAGTTCCTTTGCACAGAAGGGGCAATGGGTTACCATGGTGAGCTTGATCTCTGCAATTTTAGTGTCAGAGATATTTATGTTCCTAAGTACCCCATGCATGCTATTAAAGGTAAAAGAAACAGCAGGGGCATGGTTCCAATTGCTGAGCAAACAATGGTAGAAAGATGTTTATTAAAGCTGACTCTCAAGTGACAGATAAATGCATAGTTCTATTATGCATGCTAATTTCAACATGCAGCAAGCTTAAAAGCAGATAGATCAAAACAAGAGAGGTTTTAAAAAATCATAAAGACAAAATAGAGCTATGTTGGTATGTGACAAGAAAATAATTCTGCCTTAAAAGTGAATCTTCCTCAATCCCCTCAAGAAACATGTAACCACAATTTATGGAACAAAATTAAAACCAAGTTGGGATTGTCCCATTTCTTAGCTTGCCTGGCTTTGAGTTAAAAAAAAAGGAGGGGGGGGGGTGCTGTTGTTAAATTAAGATACAATTGATCCTTCTATTATAAACAAAAAACTAGATCACATAATTACTGATGTATAATTCTGATTTATTAATGTGCGATGTTTAGTTCTTAAAAAAAAGGAAAACAACACAAACACACACACACAAAACAAGCCAATAAACAGACTTTTTCATGCGCATCTTCTTTTCTACCTCACAAAGTTCCATGGCATGATTTTTAGAGGTGTTCCCTTGCTCAGGGTTGGCATATGTTTTTCAATTTTCACTGTCCAGAGCCATATTTACAGAAAGATGTACAAATATTGTAGATGGTAGCCTGCACAACCCTCACATGATTAAAACTTCAGTTCCTTGGTTTTCTAGGGCTTTGTGTAAATGCCAATACACTTCAGAGTTTACCTAACTGTGCCTCTCAACCTTTGGTCCCAAAGGTGAAGGGCAGGATTTTTAATCAGGTAGCAATTTATCTGTAATTAGGAAAACATAATTACGTATTATCATCTAATTGCAATTACTGGTTGGAGAAAGTCACATTTCACAAGTAGTGACCCATGCTGGATTAGTGTTCTCCTATTACTGAATTCTGCATCTGTATTTGTATTTGGCAGGAAGCCAATAAAAATTCAAAGGTAATCACTATGCTTCTCTGCAGTCCAGCTGTCAAAGTCACCAACTCCATTGCTGAATAAGAAAGCGAGACATACTTTCTGAACCACATCTTGGCTATATCTGTTTCCTGCTCAGACATCAAGTGGAGATCAAAATAACTGTATACAAAAAAAAAAAAAAAAACCCATGTGAAGTAGGTTAGAGAACTGTTCCACGCTTCATTTCTGGTACAGTTAAAAAGTTTAATGTCTCAAGGCACCACTATGGTTGAACATTGGATACGCGGGTAACCAGCTAATCTAGTAGGCTGTAAAGTCAGTAAATAGCTTGTGCAACTGTGAAAAGCAATCTCTAGAGAACTGTTAGATATACTGTAGGCACAGGTATCTTAATAATACAAATAGAAAACAATGAGTCCTAGAAAAAGCATGTTGAGCACCGTTGTGGCATCATTTGTATTTCTTTACCTAACGCTATGTAAACCTCACATTTACGAAAGGAAAGACTAACTTCTGAAAGTTACACTCAAGGTTGCTCTTTGTGCTTTCCCCAAAAGTGGATCTAGTTCGTCGGTGTACTTTTAGAAGTCGTTGGATCTCCGTCACCCTCAGTGGTGCTGGTTGATTCATTCAAGTGCGAGCTCAAGTTCTCCGATGTTAGGTGGGAAGACTTGTAGACGATCTCATTGAAGTCAGACCTGATGCACACCAAGGCGGGGTCATTCAGTGGGTCTTCCACCGAGGCCTGGGTGTTTTCTCTTGTGATTCCCATGTCTTTGCTGTGTTCCGAGGGGGATTTTCTTCTCATGCGAGTGTAAGTTTTGTCTTGATTCTCCATGCCTTGCTCATTTTTCAAAAACCGTCCAAAGAACCAAATGAAGAATCCAAACCACACAAAAGCTATTAAACTTGGAACAAAAGCCAGACACTTGACATCAAGGCTTGCCCCTATGAACCTGCTGTGGAGGAACATGTCTCCCTCAACATAGGTTTTATTAGTCCGAGGGTTGGTGTGGTTGGACCGCCATTCCCAGGATAGCTTGGTTCTGTTCAAATCCTTTAGACTCTCTGAGTCTTTGACTGTATATATCTTCTGTCCTGGGCCAATATACTGTCCATATTCATGAGGCTTATAAAATATCTGATTCTTCCACATATTAAGATCCAAAATCAAGACGAGAAAGATAATTCCATAGTTAAACCATTTACCTGCATTAAAAAAGAAATACTGTGTATTAGTCAAAGACTGATAAAACTGCAATAGGGGTTTTCTCCTATAAAATGGAGATAATGGTATTATAGCATGAACTGTTAATGTTTTAGACCTGTTAACAATTTTTTGAGGGTACTATACTGCCATTAAGTCAGTTGGCAAAGGAATTTACTAAATGGATGTTAAGCATGTGAAAATGTAACTCTTGATCCCAGAGCCAGTAATTTATGGTATTTATACTAACTAGACAAAGTCTCCTGGCTTTTAAGGCACCACCACTATACTCTAATTGGGTTTCATGTAGGTTATTCTCCAGAACATTTCAATTAAGGTTTAAAAACAAGTTCTAATAAAATTCTTAGAAAAGTCCAACATATGACTGAATATCTCTTATGGTTTTATAATTATGTCTGGGAAAGAAATAAATCGTCTTGCAACGTAAGCACAACAGTGCATCAATTGAATTCACATTGCTGTTTGTTGGTGACCTGTTGATTAAACTATTAGTCGATGTGGTTCAGATCAATAATCCTTGAGCATTCATTTCAAGACTTTAAAAACATCAAATTCTCATTGAACAGAATCCATTCATCAGACATATAAATATAACCAAAGCTTTAGAAGATATGATTTGGAGAGACTATAATCACTATGACTTCTTTGTAGGATTTAAAAGTCCTATATAAATAAGATATTATTTAGAGACATATTATCTAGTGAAATCTTTGCATCTTTAAATGGAAATAATGTGGAAAAACTTTGAAGGGATACTATATTCCATTATAATTTTTATTATAATTCGTTACAAATTTTACAGTATGAAGTGTTAGCTTAGTAACACTTCACAGTTTTGCTATAGCAAATAATGTGATATATTTACAGATTCTAAAAGCTTTAGTTATTATATATAATGTCAAAATTATTTTGTATTTAAAAATAATGATATTGAACATTATTAAGTTAGTGCCTCACATGACAGCTAGGATCTTGGGAAAATGTCTTAAACTAAAACTGGTAAACACGTATTTTGTAATACATACTTCAATAGAACACATAGCTTAAATATGACCTTGGGTAAGGAAAGGAGGTTAGGAAAATATTTTATCATCATTACACATTTTCAAGCTCCTATAATGTGCAAATATGAGGGCTTTCCCAAATCCTTGTCTGGATTCCAAAACCTACTAGCTACATTAACTTGAGTTAGTTCCTTAAATTCTCCAAACTCCAATTTCTTTACAAGCATAAAATAACAGTACTTATTAAAGCGGTTAACATTTCATGAGATTATTATATACTAAGCACAATGTTTGCTATATAAATAGAACTCAGTAATTGTCACTATTATTATCATCAAAGCCTTGCCTAAGTCATGATAATGTCTTCATTTGCATGGAAAGGTACAACTTCTCTATGAAGAGAATTTATTTAAACCACAGGAAGGGAAATTATAACTGCCTGTCCTAAAATCATTCAACTATACAGGGTTTATAATATTTGTAATGAAAATTCTTGCCTGAATGATTAGTTTGGCACACCCAAACTATAAATTAAAGTGGGGACGCTGGAAACATCTCCAGATATGAAAAGATGCTTATAACACCTCGTACTGTTAAGTTCAAGCCAGTCCTGCCCTCTTGTATCTTCAAAATGAAAACAGAATCAACCATAAAATAAATCAAGAAAGCTCAAGCCAGAGAAATTCCACCAAATACAAAGGCAGGCATCATTGCCAGATATTTATTGTATTCATAATAGACTCTGTGGAGGATACCTTAGTAGATCCTGAGGGCATATATCACTGCCTTCAAGGAAGGAACTTACCATCTTACGGGAAAAACAGAACAGAGACATCAACAGATAAATAATAATAATAAGAGGCCACATCTAAGAGGTGCCGAAGGAGTGATACAAACCATAAAGCTGAAGACATTGAGAAAATGGACTAAAAACTGAGTGCTAATTCTGCAGAAAGGATTTTGAAGGAAGTAGCAATTCATGTGGTCAAGAAAGAAAAGGAGGACAGGGAACAGTTTGGAAAATGTTATGTTTCTTTTAGTATATGTTTTTATTATGCTGCAGATAGAATAATGTACAGAAAAAGATCAGCTAATGTGGAAGAGAAGGGGCAGAGAGAAGGGAAAGAATGGAGACTATCGTAGGAAAAGAAGGCACAGCAAAATGAGAGACAGGTGATATGAAAAGTTCAGGGATTCTCATTCAGTATCATAGAGGCACTAAGTTTGTAGCTTTCGTGATTGAAGCAGTTAGGAGAGGGGTTTGGGGTCCTTCTCTGTTGTAGGAGATCCATACTTATTCTCCTTTTGTAAACGACATGGGTTATGAAGCTATGGGGAGGGGAAGAGGTCCTTGAATTTGTAGGACTGACCATCAACTTTTTGACTCACAAAGTGAAAAAAGTGAAAGTACTAATTTCTCAGTCATGCCTGAATCTTTCCAACCCTTTGGATTGTAGCTCATCAGGCTCCTCTGTCCACAGAATTCTCCTGGCAAGAATACTGGAGGAGGTATTCCCTTCTTGGGGGATCTTCCTGACCAAGGGATCAAACCCGGGTCTCCTACACTGCAGGTAAATTCTTTACCATCTGAGCTCACAAAGTCTCCTTGGAAAAACCCTGTTTAGATCACATTTATCAACTCATGAACAGAGCAGTCTCCCATATGGGGTTTCTGTTTCTAGGGTAATGATGTCAGAAATTGAACATAAGCAGCACCACAGAATCAGAAAGGAAAAGGAGGAATGCTCATGGAGCATAGAGAAGGGTGCTTTTCTGGTGGCTAGAAGATTCTCAATGAATAACAGTAAAAGGAAAAAATAAATAAAATCAGGGGAAAAAAGTGGTAGTGAATTTACAGTGATCAAACTGAAGGAACCCTGCAGATAGAAAGAGCTTTTTTTCATACTTTCAAATTATTTTCTCTACCCAAGTTGAATGGTGCTGGGTCAGCCTGACCACTAAACATTCACATTAAAAAATCATGTTATGTCTCTTCTCAAGTGACCTGGTGTCCATATATTAAGACAAGAGAAAAAAAAAAAAAAAGAGAGAGAGAGAGAGAGAAAAAAAGACAAGAGGAAGGAGACACCAGTTAAAAATGTGTTGCCTGACATGGATACCATTACTCTGCTCTAACACATCTTTACTGATTTGTGAGAGGGGAATCATAGTGACAAAAACTGCAGCCTGGACATCAGCAGATGGAGATCAAATACTCAGTACAATTTGGGTAATGTGTTTAACCTCTCCAGATCTCAACGATTTTAGTTTCAAATTGAGTTAACAGAAATAGATGCCTTCCAGTTCTATGATTCTGTCCTCTTCCCCCAAACCCTTCTATTTGTTAACCATGTAAATTCAATTTTTTGTGCTGTGAAATGCAGAATACCATCAGTGTTGTTGTTCAGTTACTCAGTTATGTCCAGCTCTTTGTGACCCCATGTACTGTGGCATGCCAGGCTTCCCTGTCCTTCACTATCTCCCTAAGTTTGCTCAAATTCATGTCCATTGAGTCAGTGATGCCACCCAACCCCTCCTCTGTCATCCCCTTCTCCTCCTGCCCTCAATCTTTCCAGCATCAGGGTATTTTCAAATGAATCAACTCTTCACATCAGGTGGCAAAAATACTGGAGCTTCAGCTTCAACATCAGTCTTTCCAATGAATATTCAAGGTGGATTTCCTTTAGGATTGACTGGTTGGATCTCTTTACTGTCCAAGGGACTCTCAAGAGTCTTCTCCAGTACCATAGTTCAAAAGCATCAATTCTTCGGTGCTCAGCCTTCTTTATGGACATGACTACTGGAAAAACCATAGCTTCAATTATCTGGACCTTTGTTGGCAAAGTGATGTCTCTGCTTTTTAAAATGCTGTCTAGGTTGGTCATAGCTTTTCTTCCAAGGAGCAAGTGTCTTTTAATTTCATGGCTGCAGTCACCATCTGCAGTGATTTTGGAGCCCAAGAAAATAAAATCTCTCACTGTTGCCATTGTTTCCCCATCTATTTGCCATGAAGTGATGGGACTGGATACCATGATCTTAGTTTTTTGAATGCTGAGTTTTAAGCCAGCTTTCTCACTCTCTTCTTTCACCTTCATCAAGAGGCTCTTTAGTTCCTCTTCACTTTCTGCCATTGCTGCTGCTGCTAAGTCACTTCAGTCGTGTCCGACTCTGTGCGACCCCATAGACGGCAGTGCACCAGGCTCCCCCATCCCTGGGAGTCTCCAGGCAAGAACACTGGAGTGGGTTGCCATTTCCTTCTCCACTGCATGAAAGTGAAAAGTGAAAGTGAAGTTATTCAGTCATATCCGACTCTTAGCGACCCCATGGACTGCAGCCTACCAGGCTCCTCCATCCATGGGATTTTCCAGGCAAGAGTACTGGAGTGGGGTGCCATTGCCTTCTCCATTTCTGCCATTAGGGTGGTGTTATCTGCATATCTGAGGTTATTGATATTTCTCCTGGAAATCTTGATTACAAGCTTCATCTAGCCCAGCATTTTGCATGATGTACTTTGCATAGAAGTTAAATAAGCAGGGTACAGTATACAGCCTTGACATACTCCTTTCCCAATTTTGAACCCGTCTCTTGTTCCATGTCCGGTTTTAACTTTTACTTCTTGATCTGCATACAGGTTACTCAGACACTCATCAAACCACCTCAAAGGATCATCATGATTGTCAACTAAAAAACACAGTCACAACCTGAAAGTAGAGAGCTGTTTTATTTGCAGGGAAGGTTTAAGACTCCAAATCTGGGAAGTAGTTCTGAGAAAACTGCTCAAAGGAGGCAGAAGGGGAAGTCAGGAAGTTTGCAATAAAGGGAGCAGGCAGTTTGAACCTCAAAGATCAGGTGTCAAGTTAAGGAATTTAGCATTGTATATACAGGAAGATGCAAGCCTCTGGGCTCACTGCGTTCACTCCTTTCATATGCACTTCAGCTGTCTGGGGCCAATCTTGTTTCCTTGTTCACCTTGCTTCTTGCATTCCCCCAGCCCCTAAGCAGTCTCTGTGGGGGTGGCAGCATCTGCTGGATCTCAGTTTTGGGAGTCCTCATTCACATTTGGAGGCCAGATATCGGTGATGATTGTGACATTTCTTGTTTATTAATATGGCAGGAGATATTTTCATTTCACAGGATATAATGAAAAGTTGTGGACCTGCGAGGTGATGCTAATGGTAATGAACCTGCCTGCCAATTCAAGAGATGTAAGAGACGCCAGTTCAAACCCTGGATCAGGAAGATCCCCTGGAGGAGGGCATGGAAACCCACTCCAGTATTTTTGCCTGGAGAAGCCCATGGACAGAGGAGCCTGGTAGGCTACAGTCCATTGGGTCACACAGGGTCGGACACGACTGAAGCGACTTAGCATGCATGCAAGCACAATGAGAAGGGGTGTTTGAGAGTTCTCTGAAATATACTGTTTGCCCAAAATGTAGGGTAGTATTATTTCTACAATTTCTTCTTTCTGCTTCTTCAATCCAGTTAATATACAATCTAAATAGAGAGAAGAGCATGTTAATGGTTTCTAACAAAGATATATTCTCAATGTTTCAGTTTGGATAAAACAGAATGAATTACTGAGCAGTGACATTAATAGGTAGATATCACTGGACCAATTGGGCTCCATGCTGTCTCAGGTGGTAAAGAATCTACCTGCAATGTGGAAGGCATGGGTTCAATCCATGGGTAGGAAGATCCCCTGGAGGAGGAAATGGCAACCCACTACAGTATTCTTGCCTGGAGAATTCAATGGACAGAGGGGCCTGGCGGGCTACAGTCAGACAGGATTGAGTGACTAACACTTTTACTTTCACTGAACTAATTACCCAAGAGGCCCCAGTGTGAATCTAAATGTGAAAATGCATTGTGAATCAGCATATTTAACATGTTAAAAATCCCTAGCAATTGATAATTTGCCTACAGCTTGCAGTAGTATTAGTCCAGAGAAACGCACACAAAATGTGAAGCTAAATAACAGGGTACAGATTCTCCCCATACCCCCACTCCATTTCCACAGCCGAGAGACCACGTAGGGGTGGGGAAGTGTGGAGGGGAGAGCATTAGATGAGGCAGGATTCCTATTGATTTATTTCCTTTTCTGCTTCTGTGAAGGCAGCCTCCCCTTCCCCCACTGCTGTAGTTGCTCAGTTGAAAATGCAACTGCTGAAAATAGAGAAGAAACAGCTCTTCTTACTTTTTGCATCCTGCCCACCTGACATAACTCCTGCTCCATTTATCCATCCGTACAGAGGAAGGATGTCCATCTTTCTCTAGAGTCCTTTTTTCCATTTTCCGACACAGTGTTTTGTTACCTTCATAATACTCTCTCCTCTTTAAAAAATTACTTTAATGAGATGCAGCAAACTAGAAAGCAAAATTAAGTGGGACAACTCAACTTAGTGTACTTGTCTATGAAGTGAAGGAGTTGAGTTATATAACCCTTAAGATTTCTTCCTAGTCCTAAAAGTCTCCTTGATGAGTCTATGAAATAAACACCGCCTAAACCTTAATGTTTTATGATGGAGTGGAAATCTCACCATTAGAGCAAAAAAGATGCAATATACATTTTTCAGATGGAGAAAGCTTTCCTTAAAAAAAAATGATTGCATATTCTCAGAAATGCTGTTTACCATAAAAAATAAATTTGAGTCTCTGAAATGACTCACATGAAAAGGTGTAAGACACAGAAAAAGAAGAAGACTAACAGTGCTTCTATTGCCATTTTTTCATGTGTGTTGTTGTGAATGTACAGTCAACCAACCATAACAAGAGGTTTGGTATTTTGGCATTAATTGTATGAGAGTTTTTGCATTTCCCCCTGTTGTTTCAACTACACAGCATAATGTAAATCAGCAAGGAGGAAGGGTAAGAACCCATACATTATTTCTATTTATCTCCTTCTCGAAATACCTCACTGTCTCCTTTAATGAGAAATCCCTGCATGGTGTTGTGGGATTGCCTCTTTCCTGTGTTGTGTGCTTGTAATGAATCTTACTGATTGGCAAAAATGATATTATGATGGTAATTTTATCATCTTACTTTGTGGGAGCTTAGAGAATCCTGGGCTAGTTGATTTTAAAAGAATTCTTCATTAAATATCAGCCGCATTTTAGCATAGGAAATGACAAGAGTTTGGGGAAAAGTGTTATTTCTTTCAACTAAGGAAAAATACTATATGTGCTGATATTTCCACCTATAATGAACCTTTCATAATTCAAATATGCAATTATAATATTAAAAAAAAATCTTTTACTCAGTAGGGTTGCCAGTTAGTGTTGAGGTTGAGCTCTGCTGTTAGCACCTCTATAGCAAGTGGGGTCACCATTTGGGCGGACTCTATGCCCAGTGGTCATGCTCTACAAAGTCACCAGCATCCATTATGTGATCACAGGAAACCCTGACCTTGAAGAAGATGAAGTTTGTATAATTAAATAAATAACAGTGTGCTGTAATAGTTTCCTGGCCACGTTCAATATCCTCTCATTCCAGACCTGATCAGTGTAAACAGGGCACTCTGAGTTAGCGGCTCTTTAAGCACTGGCCCCACCCCACCCCCACACCCCCCATGCAACCAAGTAATTTAAGAATATCCAGAAACCACATTAAATGCTTGGGTCATGAGGAGACGGTTGAGCCAATTGAAGATACTTACTAAAAAGTTTATGAACTAATAAGAACTGAGTTAGTAAATTATCTCAAGACTTAAAAGCAAATGAATATAGCTTCTCAAAATGCCTCTCTTGTCATTGTTACTTTCTTAAGTAGGAGACTACTCCTTTAGGACATAATCCAATATGATGAATAGAGGTAGAAACTTGTGATGATGAAAAGCACAAGAAAAGGATGTGACGTTGTACTGAATTCAATTACCATCACACTCTTTCTTGAGACTGGGAACTGTGCTATGCTCATTTCTGTATTCCCTAGATCCTCGTTTAGTTTTAGACACATGTTAAATCAGAAAGTGTCCATTAATCAATAAGTAAAGTCTGAAATACTATGTCCAGAAAAATTTCAAGGAATGAAGTTCTAGACTTTCAAATCAAATGCCATTGTCACAATGATCTGGTGAATTCTAAGATACTGCTAAAATCAGATAAAGTCTGGAAAATTGGGAAAAAACAAACTATTTATGTCTCAAAGAATATGACTAGTTATATATTTCAAGTCTTTCTTCTGGCTATAAAGAGAAATATCTGAAAAGCATTTGAGTTTTACTATAAAAACCCTCATCTATGCATAAATAAACCCAGGACACCTCATTCTGGACAGAACAGACCAGCTTAGGGGCAGCAAGGGCTGACAGGCTATGGGCAGAGCAACTATGGCCTTGAAGAAGATGAGTTTGGGACAAATAAAAGGAATTGCTGCTTTAGGTAGAAGTAAACAGTTAATGCTAGAGCTTCACAAATGTGTTGGAAATGGAAATTGCTGCAGGAAAGGTTCAGAAAAATTCATAACTAAGAGAATAGCAAGAGATCCTTGTATGCTTTGGATAAATTCATGATCATTGGGGACTGTCACGGTGAAGAAGATGCATTGCATTTCCCTATAACAAGTCCCTTGCTAATTTTGCCAGACAGAATATTCTGCTGGATGCACCACTGGCCTGCCCTCGCCAGCACTTTCCATGATCTGATTGACACAGGAGAGCTCCTTAAAAAACAATCCTTGGGAACTCATTTGCCAAAAATCATGCACCTATGGAAATAAACCGAAGGACATTATTTTCATGCATTCTTTTCCACAGTTTCGCCATTGTGAAGCACCTGTGCCCTCGCTCTGCTCAGGAAACTGAAATAGAACACCGACCTAGGGGAGGCTTGTTCACTGCTACATTTTCCATTTTTGCCGAAAGGTTCCCATGGGCATCGTCATGCCAGTAGTGTGAATTCTCTCCTCACAGATGCACAGGCCTTCCTTCTGGCCTTTCCCCCAACCCTCTCCTAATTTACTCAGATGATGGCCACCAATGGGACACTTCTTTTGTCTGACTGGGATGACAGATGGCAGAGCTTCCAACGGGATCCGCATTAATAGGACTTGGGGAGCTTTAGAGTCTGAATTGAGAGGCCATTCCTCTCTGGCCTCCAGAGACTTAGTACATCATATTTTGAATCCATCTTTGCACTCATCTTATAGGTAAAAGGGAAGATGGCGAAAGAGATAATTATACGGTTGTATTTAGCATTTACTTTTAGGAGAATGAACAGTGGACTTGAGCTAAAAGCACCAGTGTGACCAAATCACTAACCATTTATCCCCTTTATTACTGAAGTCAAAATTCCCAGAAAAAAATATTTTAACACACCCTTGGAAAAGAGATGATTTATTTTTATAAGCTGTAGCTCAGCTTATAAAATGAAAGCTCATACATACTGCAGCAAACCATCTGTCAGGGGGGATCCAGATGAGCTAAACAGATGCAACAATTCAAGTTATTTCTGACATGCATAAATAAAACTAGCTAGGAATCAGGATTAAAAAATACTCAAATCCTAAAGGCTTTTAAAATGTCAATGGGAACTCATTAGTGTCAGATAACCCTCTACATATAGAGCATTTCATTGGGAGAGAGATTTTTTTTTTTTTTTTTTCATTCCTAGCTTTGTCTTTCTCGAGGACTCAGAACATAACTGCTATTTATGTAACAGGAAAGAACTCAGAATAGTTGATAAATAATCAGAGAGCTCTCTCTCAGGCTACTTAGTATTTTTTGAATTATAGGGAAAGCAGATTCTGAATGGATAAAAGGAAAAGCTTTAGGTAAAAACAGTGAGAACTTACTGAGTGCTTGCTTCACGGCAGGCAATGCTTTAAGTACCTTGTACATATTAATTAATTTCATCCTCACTGCAATCCTATGGGATAAGTATCATCACTGTCCCCATTTAACAGATGAAAATACTGAACCTCTAAGAGGTTAAAGAGCTTGACAAGGGCCCTGCCACCAGTTAGTAGCAGGGCTGGAATCTACACACCAAATCTTTACATTCCATTGCCTCAGCATGCACAGAACATCTTTTCCAGATCACAGAGAAATGATAATTGAGACCATCAAGCCATCCTTGATCCTGGAAGAATCCCAGCCATCCCTGTCTAGGCTCTTCTGGTGCAGAACAAACACAGAGAAAGCATTAGACAGAGCTGTCTGACAGTCTGTAGGATCCTTTTCTAGCCCTGTCTCCAGCTTCTTCTGGACCTTTCTCCAGTCATGCTCTGCTTTGGGACCTCCTCTGATCTGGCCCCAGCTCTGAACTTTCTAACTCCTCTCAGATATGCCTTTCTTACTGACTACCCCATTTAAAAAATTTATTTATTTATTTGGCTGCATCAGGGCTTAGTTGGGGCATGCAGGATCTTCGTTGTGTCTGGCAGGATCTTTCGTTGGCCCCTCACAGAGTCTCTAGTTGTGGTACATGGGATATGGAGCTCATAGGCTCAGTAGTTGTGGCACATGGGCTGAGTTGCACTCCATGTGGGATCCTAGTTCTCCCACCAGGGATCGAACCCAGATCCTCTGCATTGCAAGGCAGATTCTTAACCACTGGACCACCAAGGATGTCCCTACCCCATTTCTATTGAATGTGTATTCTGCCCCTTGGGTTTTGTTTGATAAGGCTTATAGAAAGTACATGAATGCTGAGATGAGAGGAACTCTGATTACAGGAAATGTTTCTCAGTAGCTGTATTTTTCAAAGTATGATCCTCTGGCTACCTGCATAGGCATCACTGGTGGTGCTCCAGAGAATGGCGGATTCTGGGCTCCACCTCATACCTGAGGCATCTGACTCTGGGTGTGTGGCTGATGGATCATTTACACAAGCTCTCCAGGTGATTCCCATACAAACTAAAGTTTCAGAACTATTGACAGAGCGTGTTTCATGCTTAATGATCCCAGGGGTGATTCTATATTTACTGACCAGGAAAGCATTAAGGTCTACCTACAAAAAGAAGCAGAACTTGGAGAAAACTATCAAGCTAGCATTTGTGATTCTCTTGGAAGTTTGTGGGCTACTAACTATTGAGCATGTTAAAATACAACACAGTGCACTATGTTTTAGAGATTTTACCTGGGTTTGCCCAGAAACAACTATTTTACAATATCAAGTAAAGTCAAAGGCCTTTCAGGGCAGATGGGTGGTACTGCAGAATGGCTTCAGCAACCTCTTCAGTCAATTCACAGAACAAAGAGAACAACAAAGACAAAACAAAATGGGGGAACGTTCTGATTTTCTTCAGTTTCCCTGGGTTGAGAAGATCCCCTGGAGGAGGACAAGGCAACTCACTCCACTATTCCAGCCTGGAGAATTCCATGGACAGAGGAGCCTGGTGAGCTACAGTCCATAGGGTCACAAAGAGTCAGACCCAACTGAAGTGACTTGGCACACACACATGCGTTCTTAAGTAGAACATGCTGAATTATGTAAGCTTTGGGCACCACAAAACCTGCCCCTACCCCTGTCTATAAATGACAGCATATATGACAAAGCTACATATAAGAGCCCTGAATTAAATATTTTTAACAGTTTTATTTTCCTTTCCGGCCAATGGACTCTCTGAGCCTCCCTCCCCACCTCTCCTCTCCTTTTTTTAAACTTGATGTTCTGCACTCAAATAGGATATTTTTGAAAAGCCTTCTGATAGTCAGAGACAATATTAGTGCCATGATGGTCTGAGACAAGAGCTGATAGTAAGAACAGATGGTTCTGGCAAAAGCCCACCCAAAGGGATATGATGATACCACGTGTGTGATAGCTGTTTTAGAAGTCTGAGAGGGCAGTGTGCTGCAGAGATTAAGTGGGGACTCTGAAACCACACTATGTGACCTGAACTCAAATTGATTGATTTACCCAGCAAATTTAATAGATGGGCCTCATTCATTTTGAATAGGAAAAGAAACCTGCTGTATCTTCCCTATTCATGAGCTCATTCTCCAATTTAGGAAGGTCGCCTCATGCTCAAAGCAAAAAACAGCCTTCAAGTTGGGAAGCAAAGGTTTTTTTGCAGCACTCAGATGTTCACGTTCTCTGCGCTCAGGCTATTTTTATTCAGCAGCACAGACGGTTGTGTAAGCACAGATTTCTTTGGCAGTTTTTATTATAGCAGGTGTAGGATCCTAGACCATTGTCCTTAAAACACACACGTTCACTACCCGCATTTGAACAGCTTGAGAACTAATGCCATTCTTTATTTGATTATGTAGCTTACTGATTCTTGATAAAAAAAAAAAAGAATTATAAAACATAACTCCAAGAAGACTTGTTTAGATGAGAATGACTGAGATGTCATGAAAGAATATTATAATAAATCATATTCAAGCCATTTCAAGAGCAGGACACATTTGAAAATGGAATAATCTAAGCATCCACAAGAGAATGACTTGAGGCAAACATGGAACCTTGCCACAGCAGTTTAAGTTTCACTCAATCAGATGAGAAGTGGCCTGAACTCCCTAAAGGCACGTGGTCTGACTGGAGCTGTAGGATACCATTGTTTTAATCTCAGCAGCAAATGAAGAAGAAAGCACAAAGAGTATTCATGTTAAAAAAATACACTGAGCTGTATGTTGTGAAAAAGAAACCCACCTAATGAGCAAAACCCAGGCAGAGTGGCCTATGGAGTGTGGCAGAGACAGCTAGTGATATTCCTAGGCTAGAATACAAGACCTGATACCACATGGCTACTCAATGGCAGAGCATGTCTCTCTGTTCTCCTTGACTCTGTGTGGGGCTATCTCACTAGGTACTCCTCATGGAATGTGAGTGGAGGTGACATGTTCTATTTCCAGGCCAGGTGGCTAAGAAACAGACAAATTCTCTCAGTCATTTCCCCCATTCTCTTTATTCCCATTTGCCCTCTGGATGCTGAAGCTGAAATTGTTAAAGCACCAGGAACTTAAGTCCAGAATGATGGTCCAGAGCCCCCCACTGATCCGGAACCACCTTGCACTGCTAAGTGAGTAAAACTAAACTATATTGCCAGATGCTTCTAAACTGTTACC
Source organism: Bison bison bison (assembly GCF_000754665.1). Classification (NCBI taxonomy): domain Eukaryota; kingdom Metazoa; phylum Chordata; class Mammalia; order Artiodactyla; family Bovidae; genus Bison; species Bison bison. Next base: position 75,412 of record NW_011495031.1, read on the forward strand.
ATTTTCATTTTTAAAGCAGCCAGCATGACTCTAACCAGGAGACAATCAAATCATGTTCGAAATTTTACCTGTTATGTGAATATGATATTCCTCCTTGAAGATCTTCTGGAAGAAAGGAATCTTGAACTGCATATGAGGAGTATGCAAACCAGGAAGATTTACATCAACGTCTCCCATGAAATGTGGAAATTCCCAGTCCTGTCAGAGAAAACCAACATGACAACATATCTGTGATTTGTTTCATTCCTAAGCAGCAAACACCAAAAATTGACTTTTTATAAGCACTTATTTTAAAATCATTTAAATGCAGCCAGCTGTTGGGTGTATCTGTTTTGTTCTGTGATGGTTGTTTTATGTACATTAGGTAGCAGTATGCAATCAAAATCAAAATTAAGTCATAACTTATATCCTCAGATTTTCTCTTTAATGTGATAATAAGAAACCAATGCAGAATTGATGTGCATTAATATATTTTTCTTTCTTTCATTATGGAGATCTGATCTTAAATTTTTATAGGAAGGAAGTGATCCATATTTTATAAATATGGGGTAATTTAGTTATTTTTTGTCCCACTATTTTTTAAAAATAAGAAATTTATACCAGCATATTTTCTGTAAGAAGACAAAGAGGATCTAATTCATTTAACCAAGTTCCTCAATTCACATCAAGGGAGTTTTATTAATCATCTGTGCTAGCAACTATATGGAATGGAAAAATGCCAAAATCTTCTGTCCTGTTCTCTTGCAATCTAGCATCAATTTGAACCAAATGATGGAGGGCCTGACATGCTAGCCTGAGAGATGCACAGTGAATTAATCCCAAAACTGTCATTAGCTATTTCCTTGTTGTCAAGGCAAAATCATGTGGGATGACCCTCCTTCTCACAAGGAAGGGAAAAAGATGCAAATGAGGATATTTTTAGGTGACTCATCTGCTCTTGGTTTTTGGATAGAAGCACCAAATTAAAGTTCATAACTAGCATGTGAAGAAGAAATACACTAAATAATGAAGAAACCTTTAAGCTGAATCCATGTTTTTATTTCCAGTAATAAAATTATCCCTAAATTAACAAACAGTTCTATATTTAGTGAATATTTTCTAAAGAACTTGGAGATGAAAAAATAATAAACAAAATATTACTTAAAATTTTTAATCCACTATTTTGACATAAAAAGTTAAATTTTTCTGAGATTTCTCTGTATGAAGCTAACAGAGGTGTGCTGATAATAGTGTGCATGAACATTTCAGGAGTTTCCATAGCCATTCCACTTCCCTCTTTGCAGAAAATTCTGATTAAGGGAGAAGAAACCTTAAAGGAAAGAAGAATATGTGAGTGGTGGTAATCAGGAAAGTTTTCAATGTTTATTAATTTTTGATCTATGGATAACTTTAAGCCAGTTATAAGAAAGAAATACATAAGTATAAAAATAAAATGATGCAATATCATCCCTTACTACTGGTACGTATGCCAGTATCTTGTTGGTCTTGCCTTTCCTGGTTTTTCAGAAATCAGCAGCAAATAGACATGTAATTTTGGAAATTCAGAAAACCCAAAGCACTGATGCTGGATGAATTTGGAATATTTTGATCTAAAATATTAGTAGAAAATGGATTGGAATAATACTTGTGAACTATTGCATTTTATTAAAGTGCACTTTTTTTCATTGATATCATCTTGCTCTATGTTACTCAGAAGACACTTGCAAAGAATTAAAATTGAATTTAGTCCTTAGCTAAAATATAACTGACATCTGCCATAAAAAATTATGCTTGGCAATGATAACCAGAGAATCTTTCACTAATCCAGGATAAGAAACATAAAGCATTATCAATAGAGCAATTCCCTTTCTTACTTCTTGGTTTAAGGAAGAATTTTAAGATTAACAGATACACACTACACTGTATATAAAATAGTCATACAATAAGGACCTACTGTATGTATAGCACAGGGAACTATATATAATTCCTTGTTAATGGAAAAAATCTGAAAAGAATCACTGAATCACTTTGCTGTATACCTTAAACTGACACAACATCGTAAATCAATTACACTTCAATTAAAAAAGAAAAGGGAGTGAATACTTCTTGGTAGTAATTGGGCAAGTGTACTTAGTGTACTTTCTTTTGAAAAGATATTCTTGGACTGTTATTGTTTAGCTCTTCATTTCATGAAATCAAAGCTTTCTACTGGGTATGAAATTGATTTTAGTTTGAAAGTAATCTCTAGTGATTTCTTGTATACTGGTATCAAATCCTCACCCCCCCCCCCGCTCCCCCCCCCTCCCAAATAGTTCCTTAATTATATCCCAACTGTACTTGGAGATAGAGGAATTCAGGAAATGAAGACTATAAGACAGGAGAAAGTCTTCCTCTTTATCTAGATGACGGCATTCTTTTTTTTTTTTTAAGAGATGAAGGCAGACAGTTTGGGGGAAAATGTGAGAGTAGTATCTTACACCATCTAAGATATTAAAAACAAAGAACTAATAAAAGAGATGATACATAAAGTCTCTTAGATTCCCCCTGTATAATGTCCAGGGGCTTCCCTGGTAGCTCAGTGGTAAAGAATCTGCTTGCCAATACAGGAGACATGGGTTCGATCCCTGGTCTGGGAAGATCCCACATGCCTCAGAGCAACTAAGCCTGTGCACCACAGCTATTGAGCCTATGCTTTAGAGCCCAGGACCCACAACTCCTGAAGCCTGTACACCCACAGTCCTGCTCCACAGCAAGAGAAGTCACTGCAATGAGAAGCCCACACACCACAACTACAGAGTAGGAAGGCCCAGCACAGCCAAACAATAAATAAATAAAATTACCAGATTTGGGCTTTAAAAACTGTTTTCTTTAGTCTTTTAACTTCCTGCCTCCACCCTCTCCCTGCTACTCTTATTTTTGTAGTTTAGTTCCTCAGTCCTGTCCTGACTCCTTTGCAATCCCATGGACTGCAGCCCGCCAGGCTCCTCTCTCCATGGGATTCTCCAGGCAAGAATTCTAGAGTTGGTTGCCATTCTCTTCTCCAGAACATCTTCCAAATTTAGGGATCAAACCTGGGTCTCCTGCACTGCAGGCAGATTCTTAAACATCTGATTCAGCAGGGAAGCCCCTAATTCAATTCCTACTCTGCATATTTCTGCAGATGCATTGTTGAATCAGTGTAAATTCTGACCTTGACTTAGAATGGAATGGTAATAATAAACATTGCTACCACTTCCAATACATTTTGGGCTCATCTTAATGGAGGCATCGGAGGGTAGTGATACCTCAAGTATTTTTTTTTTTATATATATATATATATAGGAGATAAAAGATGAATAAGAATGATATTCTCAATCTCCACCTTCATCTCCAAATCCCACAGGCTTCTTGGGAAGGTGGAATAATGCCTGGACAGCAACTAGCACATTGCTGGAGACAGAGGGAAGGGACAGAGAAATAGTCAACAAGCATGGCTGATTTCCCAGCATCATTCCAAGGTCAGGGTGTTCCTGAGAGTGAAGCAGAGGAAGCAGACAGGTCTGTTTTCAGGAGAATCACTCACAAAGCTGCTTCAGGGTCCAAGTGGAAAAGGACGAAGGTCATCTTCTCCTGCCCTCATCCACTGCACACTGCTGGCCTCCTGAAGTCTCTGATGGGACTTTGGTCAGAGCAGAGTCCTCCCAGAGGGCACCAGGAGCAGGACCATAGGGAAGGTCATTTCTCTCAAAGGGACATGTGAGTGACCTCAGTGGAGGACAGAAGAACGGGAGCAAAGTAATTTCTTGTGCAATGTGTATCTCACACTGTAGTGACCTCCAGGAATAACTGTGGCAGACTTTCACTGTGATGGGGGAGGCACTGCTACCATGGAGCAGGAGCTGGTAACCTAGCAACATGTGAAACTACAGGCCAAAGAAACCCAAGGACACTTGGATCATATATTTTCAAGCACTGGCAATGCTCTAGCATTATCCTAAGCTACATGCTTATATTTACATACAAAATAACCCCCAAATCTTGCTATTATTAACTCACTTTACAGAAAAGAAAAATTTGCCTCAGAGAGGTTAAATTGTGACAAAATGAGGTAGCCGTCATATGGCAGAGCACAGGCAAAAGAATACATATTTTCTGTTGGGCCATGCTGCCTCTGACTATGAAAACTGATGACCCTTAACTGCTTTTGACTCATTACTAGAATTATTTATACCTGCTATACCTGTTCTGGGGGCTTCCTGGGTGGTAGAGTGGTAAAGAATCCACCTGCTAATGCAGGAGACACAGGAGACATGGGTTCTATCCCTGGGTTGAGAAGATCCCCTGGAGGAGAAAATGGCAACCCACTCCAGTATTCTTGCCTGAATCATCCCATGGACAGAGGAGCCTGGTGGGCTACAGGCCATGGGGTCGCAAAGAGTCAGACACAACTGAGCAACTGAGCGGGCATGTACACTATACCTGTTCTTATTGAGAACCACTGATAACAGTCATTGCATGTTCTTCTCTCACCAAAAGTCAGTTCCATGAGTGGCTTTAAATGATTTCCCCACCCCAACCCCAGAAGTTTCTCGTATTTTGTCCAACCCTAATTTGACCAAGAAGATCAACTGTAACTTCTCCATTAATCAACTGTCCCAGAGGTCGCTGATTTCCAATCAGACTGTTGAGTAGGGAGATTTGACCAACAGGAGATTACTAGCAGGTACTGAGATTCTCTTGGCATCAAAACTATGGATGTATAGCAGTTTCACACACAGATTGTATGTACATGTTATGAAAGCCATGGTGCTCTTTCCTTCTGCATACATCTTAAAAATTATATTTTGAACATCAGATGAAAATGTTGAATTAAGAAAATGACAAAACAAGATGTATTCAGCTACCTAGATTGGGGGTAGAGACAGGTTGGTCCTGTGATTTTTTTTATAATATGTTCATTTACTCTATTCTTTAAGGAATGCTATCAGTATTCAGTAATTCAAAGCTCCCTTACTACAGTCTCCTCTCAAATCCAACATTGCCTTCAGCTGTCTGTCCCATTTGTGGCTCAGTGATGTGAGAATGATTTAAGTACATTGTGTCACTCACCGTACTCTAGTTATGCTCAGTTTATGGTAATGAACAGACTTCCAACTTTGTATCTTGCTTCATTTATGAGAAACAGCTAATTTTTATTCAGTTGGGTATATTTCCCATATAAAAATAAATGAGAAATGTCATGGTATATATCTACTCAGATTTCTTACATACAAGGGTTTACTTTTGCTTATAGCTATAAAAATCACATTTGAACACTGATGTCCAAATGATGAGTAATTTGGGACTGATGTGTCCAAATGTGATTCCATCCAAGTGTGGCTCTATTATTCATGGATCACATCCGGACAGACTTTCAGGATGGTGTTCAATATATAGTCTCAAGATATCCTGGATTCATCATTGCCTCACATTTTCTCAGTGAGGTATACGCCCTGGGGTCCAGGCAAAGCACTTGGTACTGTGCAGAGGAACTCAAGCTTGAAACCCACACAGTTTTGAATTCCCCAACTAGCATTCTATTTCCCAAATCAAATGAAGGGGCCCCCATTTCTATTTAGAGAAGTATTAGGGGATAAAAATGTAATAACAATGAATACTTTACCCTGCAAAAATGAAACCATGGTTTCAGAACAAAAATCATATTTTAGGAGCAAAGGCTGGCCACTTGGTTTTTGAGAAATTTAAGACACAATTTATATAATAGTTTGCCAAAAGTATACATAACAATTTAGAATAGAATTGACAATAGATTCCTAAATACTGATTAAAAATACCATTTTTCAGTGTAATAATCTGCATATCTCCTCTTTATAGGCATTTAGATTATAAGGATTTAAATGATTACAAAATTCAACTTTTCAGATTTGCTTCTTTCCCTTTGTTAATCTCCATTCTTCCTATTTCAGAACTGAATATAGGTCCATGAATATCAGAACATTATTCTACCCAAAATGCCCCCAGCTTGTAAAGTGCCCTTGGTTTTTCTATGCTTACCGTGTCCTAGCAACAAGATTTTAGATGACAGTGAACAGTGGTGGTCTGAAGAATTGTACTCATGCTTTGGAAGATATTTTTGCTTCTTATTAAGAATCTCAAGTACCTGATTTCTTTCAGCAACAGTACACTTCTCTTAATTGACAAAACTGCCATGGTCTCACTTAGCTGAATAAACCCTTGGAAATCTTGATGTACAGTAGATGTTGCTTATTTGTTTGTTTATTACCTTCCTCTCCCATTGGAATGTAAGCCCCAAGAAACATAAGGAATTTTCTCCTGTTTTGTTCACTGTTACATTTCTCCATACCTGTAGTATATACTAAGAACTCATATACTTGATGAATTGATGAATGTTGCTCTTTGAAAGTTAAAGATATACAATTACTTCTGAGTTTCATGTAAACGGAATTTAGTTAAACAGAGCAATAAATATGCGGTTTTGTAAATAATATTACACATCAAACTGAGATTCATTATAATGAAAAAAATGTTTTTTTCCCTATAAACAAGGCGTATTGCAATTACACAGACTGTAATTACTTTTAAGAAACTTTACCATCAGGCTCTGGCATGATAGCAGTGGGTTTTTTAAGATAAGTTTTATTACATCTAGACAGCTTGAAAGATCATTCCTTTAACCCAAAGATTAAGTCATTTGCCAAAGATCACAGAGGAAAGGAGACAGTATATAATGGAAGGAAGAAAGTGGTCAAATTTAAATACTGTTAGATGAGGCAGTTAATATTTGGGCAATTAGTAAAAATGCTCATTGTGATGATCCAAGACATCCTTTTAATTCCCATATAAGTGTAAAGAAGCTCATGAGACACGTTCAACCAAGTCAGAGAACAAGAAAAGAGAATGTAAACCAACATGTGATGAAAAAAGGGAGCATCATTTCCCACAATGGGTGACACTAGGAAGGTGATCAAGGCAACAACGAATATCAGAGATGCCCAGCAATAAACATGAAGGATATACAAAAGAGAAAGATCAGCAGGTTAATGCTTATAGGTATCTTTTGACAATTATTCTTATAAGTTATACTCTCATTTTCTCCTAATATTCATTATTGTTTTCTCCCCCTCTGGGCAAATGAATTCCATACTCTTTTGGAGCTCTCTCTCGGTAGTCACTTATTGTATTTAAAAGATTTAAAAGCTTTGGAGAAAAATCTTGTCTTTCTGATTGAAGTAGGCTTTTTTCAGTGAGTAGAGTAGATAGCAGATCTCATTCATCACTAAGACAATCCAAGTCAAACTGTAAATCCTTACTTAAAATGTTGAAAGAAGTTGACTCAAGATTTTTACACATTCTAAGGTATGGATGAACTCTCAGAACTGTTGTTCAAACAATCTAATTCATCCTAAAGGCATATTTTGTAGTGTGGTTTAATGTATTTTCTTCATCAGTAATCCTTTTCACTTGCAAAGGCCAATAGGAATTTCCCTGGCTAATTTTGAAGCCAGTGTACTTCAGTGAGATTTAAGTAACAGTTTAGTGCCCATAGAGAAAGCACTATGGACACTATGCTTGAAGGCATCATTCCTTTAAGCACCAAGGTGGAAGAATGTCTGATGAAAAGCATGAGGCCTCATTTACAGATGTCCTGCCCTGGCAGACAGATGCAGTAAAGGACAAAGTAAAAGTCATTCTTGTAAGTGTTTACAGCTAACAGAAATGCATTGTGTGGCTTCTAGGGATAATGGGAAATCAATATCCCTCACCAGGGCAGTAGAGTTCACCAATATGCACCGAAAGAGTGCTTGACATTTTACAAACTCCTATGTGTGTGGGGGGTGAGGGGGTAGGGTGCAGGTAAACCATTGACTAGGACAAGTTGCTGGAAACTAAAGCTAATACAAAGACTAAAGAAACATGGTATCATAACTCAATGATAGATCCTTTTGGATAAAATCTTCCATCCATCATCAAACAACAACTTGACTTACTTTGCACTTAAGATGAATGAATATTAGCTATATAATAAGTTGATATTTTTAAAATTGAGAGCACCTAAAAACTCTTTTCCTAAAGAGGAAAATGTGAAGGCTGGTGGAAGAAAGTTTTTGAACATCACATTTTCATGTTATTTTTCAGACACTGGCTGCAGTTCAATAGTAACAGCCCTTGCTTATTTTGTGCTTTATTGTATTTGCACATTTGGTATAAAATGTCACTGCTCCAGTTATCTGTTCTGGCTCTATGCATGCTGCCAGGAATGGTCACATACAATTGTCTGAATGACTAATTTCTTCCATAAGCTATATAGGAAAATTAATTGCATACTGTCAAAACAGTAGATATTGTCCTTGGTAAAATTTTAATTTAATATTGAAGTCATTTTTCTCTGTGAAAAAATAATAATAGTGGAGATCAGTGGATAAATATAATTCAATATAAAAATATTCACAAACCATTGAGAGGCTGTAAGGTTGATCTAAATATCAGATGTGTGGTTGAGGTAAAGGGCTCTAGTGTTTCTTGTAATAGGTTTCTTTTTCATAATTTTTTGTCAACAATGTCTCATGGAGCATATATTATAATAGAAGAGAGACCAGTCAATCAGCAAATAGAAATACAGTATGATGTTAAATAGAGACAAATAATCTAAAGAAAATAAAGCAGGGTGAGGGGATGGAGCACAGTGAGTTAGGCATGGGTACTAGTTTTGTTAGTCAAAAGAAAGCTTCTTTGAGGGTGACCTTTGTATGGAGTGCTGACTCATATGAAAGAACAAGCTCTGCACACCTCTGGAGGAGGACATCAGCTAGAAGGAGGAGCTAATACAATGGCCCTGAGGAGGAAATGAACCAGAAATGTTCAAGAAACAGCAAGAAAATAAGGGGCATATAGGAGGGTGAATGATGTGGAAAGTGGTAGATCGGCTGCAGGAGGAATAAAGGCCAGTTGCAATGCGGGAGACCTGGGTTCGATCCCTGGGTTGGGAAGATCCCTGGAGAAGGGAAAGGCTATTGACTCCAGTATTCTTGCTTGGAGAATCCCATGGACAGAGGAGCTTGGAAGACTTCAATCCATGGGGTTGCAAAGTTGGACACAACTGAGCAACTAAACTAAGCACAGCACACAAGATGACTGTCATAGTTTAGGTGTGAGATGATGGTGGTTCAACAATGCTGATCAGGTGTTCAGATCAAGATGTATTTTGAAGTAGCACCAACAGAGCTTCTGAATTTACCATTTGCTCCAGCAACTGGTAAATGACAGTATCATTTACTGAGAAGGTACAATTTGGGGAACCAATCAACTTGTGGAAGATAGGGAGGTAGAGAAGAAATGTAGAGATCTATTTAGAATATGCTATTAAACATTGAGTAGAGGTATTTTGTAGGCAGTTGGCAAACTTAGGGGAGGAACCAAGACTGGAGATGTAGGTACTTCCCTGGCAGTCCAGGGGTTAAGACTCCAAGCTTCCACTGCGGAGGCCCGAGTCCTATCCCTGGTTAGTGAACTAAGATCCCACATGCCATGTGGCATGGCCAAAAAATAAAAATAAAAAAGATTGGAGATGTAGGTGTGGGAGTCACAATGATATAAAACCACAGAGCTGGATAAAATCATCTGGAAAGGGAGTATAGAAAGCCAAGAGAAGATAACCAGGGACTGAACAGTGAGACACACTGACATTTAGAATTTGGAAGAGGAGAAGCCAGTAAGGAAAACAGAACAAGAATGACATGTTATAAGAAGAACAAAAGAAAGTTCATTTTAGAAGCCAGGTGAAAAAAGTGTTTCAAGAAGAAAGAAATGGTCAACTTCACTGAATGCAGCTGAAAGTCTGAGTGAGAAGACTGAAAAGTTAACCATAGGATTCAGCAATGTTAGGACTGTTGCTCTTGATAAGATCCCCGAGCTCCAGAGGAAGCTAAAATTGGAGACAAAAGCCTGACTGCCTGGTTCAAGAGAAAATGGCAAGTGAGAAGTAGAGACAATAACTATAGACCCCTTATGAGGAGCTTTGTTCTCAGTAGGAACAGAGTAAAGAGGCAGGAGAGAGTCTGGAGAGAGACTACAAGTCTTTTAATTTCAAATAAATTAGTGTTAGTATAAAATAAAGTCAATGTTGACTGAGTAGGGGACTCTGAGTGAGACCTGAAATTTCCTTTTTATACTTTCAACAGCTTCTGCAATGGCTAATGTGTGCACTAGCACGGATGCACTGGTTGTTTACAGCTGCTGTCTACTCTGGTTGATCAATACCTTCACTGTATCAGTAGTTAAATATTCTGACCATCGCTCTTTGTGAAGTCAAGAGGGCTGCTTTTCTGAAACAAAACAAAACAACGTTAGGCTAAGTTCACTGTATCTAGAATGCAATGGAGTTTTAGAAACAGTAGGCTGGATCCTTGCTGCTCTACTAACGTGATTTTCTTCTGTTTTCATCTTTCTCAGAGAAGACAATCACAGAGTGTCTGCCTCTGACCCCCAGTTATCACTGTCTGGTGATAACATGAACAGAAAATAAAACCTTTAGAGCAATGGATTTGAACTACCAGAAATCCCAGGCCTTTCTTCAATGAGTTTTAGGTCAAGAGTGTTCATCCTCTGAGCTCTAGAGAAAAGTTATCAACCCTCAAGTAAGAGAGTAAACACTAGAAAAACAAGATATATAGAGGCAGGTTGGAGGGATGGAAAGAACAAAATACATTTTGTTGTTGGAGAATTATACCTCAGTGAATCTAAAACTTTTCTGAACCTCTTAGTTCAGAGGTCATTGGCCAAGAAAAACCGAAAATACACTGTTTTACTTGTTGGAAACCTAGGAGAGTAATTCTACCACCCTCAGGGTCCTTTTGAAAAATAAGTTTCCAAGCTGGGGTAAAGAAGCCTTGCATGCATGCATTGCACCATACAATTCAATTAATTCAACACTTATTGAATACCAACTATATGCAATGCATTTATTCTCAAAGAATATCAAATGGCATTAATAAATAAACAAACTAGGCTCTTCCTTCTGCAGATACAGACGATGAGGGTCAGTAATGTCACAAGATTCCTCCCATATTATAACCCAACAGACAACTAGTAGAGAAAAGATGAGATGAAATTAAATCAGTATCACTGTGTTTCACTGCATCTCCCTTATTAAGAATTCTATTTAAGAGAAAAAAAATTCTGTTAAGAAGATTGTATTTTCATACTATATTCAGACAAAACAAACCAACATTTATCATAAACTTGCTCTGTATCAAGCACTTGATCCACAATAAACCACATGCAAATACATGTGGCAAGGAAAATTTTTCTCATTTTATAAGGGAATAAACTGAGGCTCAGAGAACAGTCAAGTAGCTTGCCCAGTGCTGCACAGTGAGTATCAAAAGGGTTGGTTCCCAGTCTGACTCCAGAGATATTTTTTTTATACCGTATCAAGCTTGTTCATTACTTTTTTCATTATGCACTAGCATTGCAACTATCTTCCCACCTAAAAGCCAATTGTCATGTCAATGTGTATTTCCCTTGGACGCTAACTTACATCTGTAATTAAAACTTTCCTGCTTGTATATTTTTGAGATTAGTTTTTTGTCAGTTGCTTCATTTGCTATTATTTTCTCCCATTCTGAAGGCTGTCTTTTCACCTTGCTTATAGTTTCCTTTGTTGTGCAGAAGCTTTTAAGTTTAATTAGGTCCCATTTGTTTATTTTTGCTTTTATTTCCAATATTCTGGGAGGTGGGTCATAGAGGATCCTGCTGTGATTTATGTCGGAGAGTGTTTTGCCTATGTTTTCCTCTAGGAGTTTTATAGTTTCTGGTCTTACGTTGAGATCTTTAATCCATTTTGAGTTTATTTTTGTGTATGGTGTTATAAAGTGTTCTAGTTTCATTCTTTTACAAGTGGTTGACCAGTTTTCCCAGCACCACTTGTGCAAAACCAATACAATATTGTAAAGTAATTAACCTCCAATTAAAGTAAATAAATTTATATTATAAAAATAAAACTCAACATTCAAAAAACTAAAAAAATAAAACTTTCCTGTTAGTGGTATGTTGTAGCTCATCTTTAAATAATATTTTCTTAGAATTATCTTGATACCTGCAGCACAGGAGGAGGGAATCCTGTCTCATTTCCATTGCAAAGTCAAAGAATGGCAGTGGGTCTGTATTTACCCTGCAAGTCATGGACAAAGCCGCAAAATACGCAGGCTGAGGTACATGTTTAACTCTAGATGGTTTGCGCTGTGCTGTTCTCAGTCACTTTGATCATGTATAACTCTTTGCCACCTATGGACTGTAGCCTGCTAGGCTCCTCTGTCCATGGGATTCTTCAGGCAAGAATACTGGAGTGGGTTGCCATGCCCTCCTCTAGGGGGATCTTCCCAACCCAGGAATCAAAGCCATATCTCTGGTGTCTCCTACATTGCAAGCAGGTTCTTTACCCCCTGAGCCACCTGGGAAGCCCCTAGATGGTTTATGGCCATCTTAGAATTTTTACTGCCAATTCATAGATTTGGCTCTAAATTCAGAATACTTGTAGTAATGAATACTCTCTCCCCAACTTCTTTGCACTTCAGTTTTCTTACCTGAGAATATTTTCATCATACTCTGATGGCAGACTCCTGTATCATTGCACTAGAAAACAGGATTAATTTGGGGGTGATTTGGTGCCCACTAGTGTTGACTTTTCCCTAGTGGCTCAGATGGTAAAGAATCTGCCTACAATGTGGGAGACCCAGGTTCATTCCTGGAGTTGGGAAGACCCTCTGGAGAAGGGAATGGTTACCCACTCCAGTATTCTTGCCTGGAGAATTCCATGGACAGAGGAACTTGGAAGGCTATAGTCCACGGGGTCACAAAAGTCGGATGATGATGAGTGACAGACACTTTGACTTTGACACTAATAGCCAACAAAGAGTTGGCTATTAAACTTTGCAACTTCCTAAAAAGACACAACTTTTATGTTGCTTTGGAAGTTGAATAACAGTGAGATTTGTGTTTCTAATGCATTGTGGCTTAACATATCATTAAGTGGTAAAATTTTATAGTATGTAGGTGACTCAAGGTAGCACAAAAATACGAGAAAGAGAACTATATAAGAACAATATAACACATTTAATATATATTATCTTTATAGCTTTCTTCCTTGTGTTTATATATAAATATGGTTATATGTATTATAATTTTATGTAATGTGTGTAAAGAAGGCTGAGTGCCAAAGAACTGATCCTTTCAGATTATGGTGTTGGAGAAGACTCGTGAGAGTCCCTTAGACAGCTAGGGGATCAAACCAGTCCATCCTAAAGGAAATCAACCCTTTATATTCATTGGAAGGACTGATGCTAAAGCTGAAACTCCAATACTTTGATTACCTGATGCAAAGAGCCAACTCATTGGAAAAGACCCTGATGCTGGGAAAGATTGAGGGCAGGAGAAGAGGGGGCAACAGGGGATGAGATGGTTGGAGGGCATCACTGACTCAATGGACCAGAGTTTATGCTAACTCCAGGAGACAGTGAAGGACAGGGAAGCCTGGTGTGCTACAGTGCATGGGGTTGCAAAGAGTCAGACATGATTTAGAAACTGAACAACAATACAAAAATATATATATTCTGCATAGCTCTCTAAAAAATCTATTTTATCTCAAGTCTTCCTTATTCCATATGTCATTGAAGTTACTGTGTTTCTGGGAACCTCTCCAAGGATTAATTTTTCTTGTTCATAATTATGACAGGTAGAAGATTACACAATTTTTATAAATATAATGTTATTAATAATCCATTTAAAGCCTGTCTTGATATTTTATTTTAAACAGAATTATCAGTGTAAGCAACATTGAAAAGTACATCACTAATATTATGGGATTGAAGCCCCATATAATATCTCTGTGCAGTATATTAGATTTCTAATGAAATGTGTCATGTTTAGAAATATTACAAACAATATCCTGTGGAAACAAAGTAACAGTGAACTTTGGGAAGGTGGTAAAAATTATCAGGAAATAATTTTATACTACCTCAGGATAATATCTCATAAAATTTTTATTTGTAAAAATTGGTAAGCTTATGGTTCTGAAAATTGACGTTTAATGCACAGAAAAGCTACATGAAAGCAATCATAAAAACTAAACATAAAACATAAAATTTTGCCTTCAAGCATTCAATTGTACTTGGTAAGTCATAGGTAAATTTGAAATTATTACATTTGCAGTTGCCAAAAGCTTTGTTTTATGGATACCTGTAACACATATACATAAATGAGTTAATATGTTATTTTTCCTATATAAATCCAGGTGCACTTGATTTATTACTTCTCACTAGAGGAGAAGTTGGCCAATCCACATCATTATGAAACTGTTCAGGCAATAGACTATCTTCGGAAATTTGTTTTATAAGGTTCCAAATTGTTTTACAAAGTTATAGCTCGCTGACAGATTCCCCACTCCCACTCTCAATTCAGAGATACTGAGTTTTTAATAATTGTATTTCTCTTTTAAATAATAAATCCACTCTTCAACAACTAAATACCCGTACTAAAAACTTCAAAGAATCAGGTATCATTTGCCTTTCAATATAGATACACGATTGCCTTAGCTAGAAATGCAGACTTCTTCATATTTCTTTTCTGGAAAAAATACAGACAAAGAATGCTTGGGTGTTATAATGTAAGCAACTACAGGAAATACTAATTAACTCAGAATCAGTGAAAGATTTCAACTGTATTTCCTGAGGCTCAATTACATACAATGAGAAAGAATATATATGATTATAATTAACTATTTTTCTTTTTCAAGTCAACGATTATGATTTAGTATGCCCTCACTGACAATTATATAGCATGATCTATAGGTTACACATTCTATGATCCAAAATAAAGATATGCCCTCTAAAGTTACTTAAATGTAAGGAAATGGATTTCCTTTTACTAATATTATTAACCATTCTGCTTGCCATCCCTCCATCCAGGCACTGAAACATGAACTATTATGACAAACAGCCAGTATTCAATGAGCTAATGAAACAGGCTCTGCACCAGCATAGTTATTTACATATGTTTGCTTATTTTATCTTTAAAATAATGATACAAGGTGAGTTTTCCTTTTCCCATTTTGCAGTTGTGGAAACTAAGGTTCAGAAAAGGTATTGGACTTACTTACTAGAATATATAAGTGGAAAAGTAGCAACCAAGCCCTGGTTATCTCAGTCTTATATCTGCTGTTTTTTAAACCCCATTTAGAAGGATGAATAGGAATTTAGCATATCTTGCTTCTAAATGACCTACTACTGTCTTGGTTTAATTACTACTTTTTTTTTTAATGTAACTTGTCTTTTCCTTTCATGACATCATCTTTTATTAGCTACATATTTGTACACATGGCAATTTGTCACGTCAGCCCCTCTTTTCCACATTGGCCATATAGTAGTATCTCCAAGTTGATCTAGTTCTAGGCTCTACCTTCATGAGGTTTACAGTTTGAATGTAGCACAAATACACAAACAGAATAATATCAGAAAATGATTAGTGCCAAAGAGAAAATAAGCTAGGATGATTGGCTAGGAGAAGTTACTTTAAGTAGGGCTAGATAAGTTCTCTAGGTAGATTAACCTCTCGAGTGAAAGGTACCAGGTAAGGTGATGTATGCTATGGATGCAACAGGGAACAAAACAGACCACCAGAGACCCCACTCTCAAGTATAATAACTTAAGTTGAGAGGGCTTCCCAGGTGGCACACTGGCAAGACATGGGCTCTACCCCTTGGTCGGGAAGATACCCTGGAGTAGGAAATGGCAAACCACTCCAGTATTCTTGCCTTGAAAATCCCATGGACAGAGGAGCCTAGTGGGCCCATGGGGTTGCAAAGAGTCAGACATGACTGAGCACAATAGCACATGCAGAGAGAGCAAAAGATGAAAGAACTAGAGTCAACTAGATGAAATGAGGTAAAATTAGTAAGTGCTGTGAAGGAAATAAAGTGAAGACTAAGAAAGAGAATAACAAAGAGGCCACTCAGGAAGCATCCTGGAAGAGGTGATACCTGATCTGAGAACTGAGGGTGGAATTGATTCAACCACACAGAGAGAAGAGAATATTGTGCAAAGCAAGTGCTCAATTCTCTACTTTATGAGGGTATTCTGCTTGGTCCTTGGGATACAATAGTGAAAAAAAGCCTATGGACACTATAATTTATTGGTGTTTGTGAACAAGTTGGAGATGAATCAAATAATGATGGAAATAGAACCCCTTGTTTAATATATTGTTTGCAGATATCTTTTCTCATTCTGTAGGTGGCCCTTTCATTTTGTTGATAGTTTCCTTCTCTGTGAAGAAGATTTTTAGTTTGTTACAGTCTCATTTGTTTATTCTTGTTGCTGTTTCCCTTGCTTGAGGAGAAATATACAAAAAAATGTTGCTTAGACTGAAGTCAAAGAGCATACTTTGTATGTCTTCTAGAAGATTTATAGTTTCATGTCTTACATTTAAGTCTTTAATTGGTTTTGAATTTACTTTGACTATGGTATGAGAAAGTAGTCCAGTGTAAGTCCTGCATGTAACTCTCCAGTTTTCCCAAGACTATTTGCTGAAGAGTCTTTTTGCCTTTGTATGTTCTTGTTTACTTTGCCATAGACTAATTGCCTATATAAGTCAACTTTCAGAAAACTAGGATCATGGCATCTGGTCCCAGTGGAAACAGTGTCAGACTTTATTCTTTGGGCTCCAAAATCACTGCAGATGGTGACTGCAGCCATGAAATTAAAAGATGCTTACTCCTTGGAAGGAAAGTTATGACAAACCTAGATAGCATATTGAAAAGCAGAGACATTACTTTGCCAACAAAGGTTCGTCTAGTCAAGGCTATGGTTTTACCAATGGTCATGTATGGATGAAAGAGTTGGACTGTGAAGAAAGCTGAGCGCTGAAGAATTGATGCTTTTGAACTTTGGTGTTGGAGAAGACTCTTTGGAGTCCCTTGGACTGCAAGGAGATTCAACCAGTCCATCCTAAAGGAGATCAGTCCTGGGTGTTCATTGGAAGGACTGATGCTGAAGCTGAAACTCCAGTCCTTTGGCCACCTCATGCAAAGAGTTGACTCATTGGAGAAGACCCTGATGCTGGGAGGGATTGGGGGCAGGAGGAGAAGGGGACGACAGAGGATGAGATGGCTGGATGGCATCACTGACTCAATGGACATGAGTCTGTGTAAACTCTGGGAGTTGGTGATGGACAGGGAGGCCTGGCGTGCTGCGATTCATGGGGTCGCAGAGTCGGACACGCCTGAGAGACTGAACTGAACTGACTGAAGTGTGAATTAATTTCTGTCTATTCTACTTCACTGATCTGTATGTCTGTTTTCTTGCCAGTACCGTACTGTTTTCATTACCATAGTTTTGTCCTATAGTTTGAAATCAACTTGCACTATAGTTTGAAATTGCTCTTCTTTCAGCCTGTTCTTTCTTAAGACTGTTTTGTCTATTCAAGGTCTTAAAATTATTTGTTCTGGTTCTGTGAAAAATTCCTTGGTATTTTGAAAGGGATTGCACTGGATCAGAAGATTGTCTTGGGTATTATGATAATTTAAAAAATATCAGTTCTCCCAATCTAGAAGTACTGTGTATCTTTCCATCTGTTTGTGTTACCTTCAATACCTTTCATCAGTTATCTTACAGTTTTCCAAGTACAGGTCTTTTACTTCCTTCGTTAGTTTTATTCCCATGTATTTTATTATTTTTTGATGCAATTGTGAATGGGACTTTCTAGATGTTTTTTCTTTCTGATAATTTAGTGTATAGAGACACCACATATTTCTGTATATTAATTTTATATCCTGCAATTTTATTAAATTCATCAGTGAGTTCTAGTAGTTTTTTACTGGTGTCTTTAGGATTTTCTGTTTATATAGTATGTTATCTTCAAACAGTGACACTTTTATTTCTTTTCCAATTTTGATTACTTATATTTTTCTTGTCTCATTTTTTTGTGGCTAGGACTTCCAATACTATGTTAGATAAAAACTGGCAATAATGGACATTTTTAGCCCATTCTTTCTCTTGAAAAATTGCTTTTAGCTTTTTACCATTGACTATGATGTTAGCTGTAAGCTAGTCATTTATGGATTTTATTATGTTAAGGTATGTTCCCTTTATACTCACTTTGTGATAAGTTTTATCATAAATAAATACTGAAAAATTTCAGATGTTTTTCTGAATCTATTGAAATGATCATATGATTTTTACTCTTTAATTTGTTAATGCAGTGTATCACATTGATTGATTTGTTGATATTGAAAAATCCTTCTATCTCTGTGATCCCACTTGATAACGGTGTATGAACCTCTTAATTGTTAGATTTGGTTTGCTAATGTTTTGTTGAGAATTTTTGCCTCTACGTTCATCAGTGTTACTGGTCCATATCTTTTTTTGTGATATCTTTGTCTGGTTTTAGTATTAGGGTGATGCTGGTTTTGTAGAATGAGTTTGGATGTACTCCTTCCTCTACAATTTTCTGGAATAGTTTGAGAAGGACAGATGTTGATTCTTCTCTAAATGTTTTCTGGAATTAACCTGTAAATGTCTGATCCTGGACTTGTGTTTGTTGGGAGGGTTTTTTTTTTTTGTAACGAATGATTCAATTTTGTTATTGGCAATTAGTCTGTTCATACTTTCGATTTCTTCCTTTTTCTAGTCTTGGGAGAGGGTACATTTCTAGGTATTTGTCCAATTCTTCTAGGTTGTTCATTTTATTGATGTATAGTTGTTTATAATAATCTCTTGCTATCCTTTGTATTTCTGTGGTTTCAGTTGTAACTTCCCTTTCATTCCTGACATTACTGATTTCAGGCACTTTCTCTTTTTTTCTTGGTGAGTCTGGCTAAAGACATTTTTGTATATCTTTTCAAATAACCATCTTTTAGTTTCATTAATCATATGTATTGCTTTTTAGTAGCCATTTCATTCATTTCTCCTTTGATCTTCATGATTTCCATTCCATCTACTAACTTTGGGTTGTATTTGTTCTTTTTTTCTAGTTCATTAGGTGTTAGGTTAAGTTGTTTGAGATTTTTCTTGTTTCCTGAGGCAGGTTTGTATCAATATAATCTTCCCTCTTAGAACTGATTTTGATGTAGCCCAGAGCTTTTGGATCATTTTGTTTTCATGTCATTTGTTTCCAGGTATTTAAAAATTTCCTTGTTGATTTCTTCAGTGACCCATTGGTTGTTTAGAGCACATCGTTTAGCCTCCATGTGTGTATTTTTGCAATTCTTTTCTTGTAGTTGACGTGTACTCTCTCTTTTTTTTTTTGGTTATTCTGCTTGAGTAATTTCCACTAGTCTTTCTGTTCACTGATCTGTTCCTCTGTACCATTTAATCTACTATTGATTTCTTCTATTTTTTCTTTTTTTTTTATTCATATTATTTTTCAGCTCTGCTTGATTCTTTTTCACATCTTTCTAATTCTGTTAAAAACTTCTAACTTCTTACTCTGTTCATCCATTCTTCTTTGAATTCTTTGAGCACCTTTATGATCATAATATTAAACTATCTTTCAAGTATTTTGCTTATCTCCATTTTGCTTAATTCTTCTTCTGGGGTTTTATGTTACTCCTTCATTTGGAACATACTTTTCTCTGTCACCTCATTTTACTTAATTCACTGCTTTTCTTTCTTTGTATTTGCTAGGTTAGTTTCATATCCTGATCTGAAGAAATGACCTTATGTAGGAAAAGTCCTCTGGGGCCCAGCAGGGCACTCCTCTCTGTCATCAGAGCTATATGTTTCAGGGGTCCTCCTATGTGGGTTATATGGGTCCTTCTGTTGTGGTGGGTTGTCTATTGTGGGCAGTGTGGTAGGAAAGCTGGCCACTGGTCTGTTAACTATCTGACCTTGCCTTGTGTGGAGGGTGCCAGCTGCTGGTGGGCAGGAATAGGTTCTGGTGCAGCTGGCTGCACTGTCAGGGGCATCCTGGTCCTGGGGCTGGCCCAGAGGCAACTGGTTATGGAGCACTGGGGGTCCTAAGGCAAGTGCTGACCCACTCATGGGTGGAGGTGGGTCCTAGAATGGCTGCTAGTTGTGAGGTCCTGAGACCAT
>NW_011495031.1:95568-96881 GCF_000754665.1 Bison bison bison
GGGGGGGGGGGGGGAAAGGGGAGGGGTCCAACATGACAGAGCTGGTGATGATCTGCTGGTAAAGCCAGATCTTGACACGACTTTCTAAGAGATCCAGGATGTTCCAGAATTGGTGTTAACCTGCTAGGGGGTGGGGCTGAAGCCCTGGTAGCACCAGCATCCCTGGTAGCACCAGCCTGCTGGAGGATGGGCTATGTGTTGACATGGCTGGCTGTAGGGCTTCACTAGTCCTGGGGCTGGTAGCTGAGGCTTACTCCTGGGGCTAATACTGGCCCACTGGTGGGCAGATCTGGATCCTAGGGTCTCTGGCTATAGGGCCCAGAGGTTTCAGAGGTGGCTTAAGCCTGCTGGTAAGTAGTTTTAGGGCCCAGGGAGTTGTACGGTTAGTGCCAGCTGACTGGTGGGTAGAGCTGTGTTCCAGGGTCTCTGATTGCAGAATCCTGGGGCTCCTGGAGTGACTGTTGGCTGGCAGGTGTATAAGGCTGGGTCTGGGCTCTCTGGTGGGTAAGACCTGGTCCTATAACAACTGGGGGCTTGGGGCGTCTTAAGACAGCTGGCTTGCTGATGAGTGGGGCTATGTCCCTGCCCAGTTAGCTGTTAGACCTGAAGTGTCCCAGGACTGGTACTGGTAGGCAGAGCCAGCTCCTGGAGTGAGTAAGCTAGAAGGCAGATTCCAAAATGCTGCTTAATGGCACCAGTGTCCTTGTAGTAGGATAAGCTCCCCAAAATGGCTCCTGTGAGTTTCTATGTCCCAGGGTGTTTGAATTGCTTCCTCCCTATCCAAAAGGTTTTCCAAGATCAATGAGTATAGATTACCCAGCTTGCTTTCAAATCACTGCATCTACCTGGGGTCATAGAGCATTGAGATTTTGTGTTAGCCCTTTAAGAATACAGGCTGTATTTTTTATAGCCCCCTGGCTCTCCTGAAAGTAAGCCCCACTAGTCTTTAGAGCCAAATGTTCTAGGGATTCAGCCTTCCCCATGTAGGACCCATGGGATTGAGAACCTGATGTGGATCTTGGACCCCTCAGTTCTTAGGAAGAACCTCTGCAATTGTAATAATGTTCATTTATGTGTTATCTAACTGGGGGTGGGGTGGGATGGGTCTTGACTATATTGTGTCTTCATGCCTCCTATCTCACTGTGGTTCCTTCTTTCTATCTTTAGCTGTAGAAGTTCTTTTCTCCTTCTCTCCAGGTCACTCTCATAGATATTTGCTCTTTGAACAGTTGTAATTTTGGTGTGTCCAGGGCAGGAAGTGAGCTCAGGGTCTTCCTACTCTGCCATCTTGGTCATTTCACCAGATCCTCTTT
>NW_011495031.1:96981-112841 GCF_000754665.1 Bison bison bison
ATAACATTTTGACTTAAGTTCTTTTTTTCCTCAAGATAGATCCTCTTACTAGAATATGTAGTAAAATAAAAAATGCAACCTATAGAGCTGCCACAATGTTCAATGCATATTATTTGAACACTATTGCTAAAGCTATAAAAATATGAATAATTTGCATATTTTCTGTGAGATAGTAGAAATGTTTTTGGTGTCCTACATAAAGCTAAGTCAATTTGCAACACTGCTTTCAACTATAGAACAGTTAAACATGTGCATATGAGTTAAGATCCATAAGAATATTGAGAAAAGTGATTAAAACCTCAGGATTCCTAAGTCCATGCTTAACACTATATGCCTTACCCATACTTAAGCTACTATTGACTTCATACTCAAGTTATCATTTAGATTGATGGTCATTTAGAGTAACATCAGCCTGGCAGTTTCCTCGGCCAGTATTTACATCACATTTCAACATTTTTTAATGTTTACCTTAACCAAAGCCAATATTTTTTATCCTTGAGTAGAAGTAATGATTTTGGTAAATGACTATGGCATAAATCAGATAACCATATAAAAACTCACCACTGAAAGCAGTTATGTGCATATCATTTCCCCCAATGCCTCTATAATTAATAAGAAAACCACAATCTTATTTACCTCCCTGAAATGGGACGTTAGGTATTGCTATTCACATACACACCTAATTATTTTCAGAGAACATTTGGCCATGTAAATTAAAAGGGCAGAGAAATTATCTGTTCTATCCAAGTAAATCTATTTTCCTCCATCTGGTACAAATTTGTGTTTTCTATGAGTCAATTTTCTCTTTTCTATCTGGTTTCACACTATCAAAGTAATTAAATTAAACACATGATGGAAAATAAAATCAAACCACTTGTTTGAGCGTTGACCTAAAAATTGATTTTTCACTTTTAAAGTGGCTGCTTTGCCAACCTATAAACATAGTAAGTCTTTAGACAGATTTATTTTCTTACTATTTCTTTTTCTGACTTACATGCTAATTTTGGAGTATGTTTATATAGACTTGTTATAATATACTTATACATCCATATTAATCTGATACTTCTGCATGTGGAAATCTTTCTACTAAGGAAATAACTTAAAATAAAAAAACCTTGTGCATAGTTTCAATTTATTATTACTCAATCTAATGAAAAAAATAGAAACAAACTTAGATAGAAGAGTAAAACTAATTATGGCATATCATTCCATGGAAAATTGAATAAGCTTCTCAGAATTATAATTATGCAAACTTCATGACATATTGTTAAGTTAAAAATACATAATTTATAAAATTGAATATACACTATAAGTATAATCTTGCCTATATACAGTGAATAAAAATCCAAATTAAAAACTAGCAATATGGAGATAATATACCAAACTTGTTCTGTTATTGTGGTAAAATTACAGATGGTTTAAAAAGCCCTTGTTTTTCAAATTTCTAAAGTTATCACATTTTATTTTAATTTTATAGCTATAATATTTATAAGCACACTCTAGACATACATTTTTAAGAGCAATTCCTTTTTTAAAAAAAATCTCTTTAATTCTAATAGTCAATTTCTTTCTTTAAACTCTAACCTTATATTGTCTTATAAATCTTGCTTTTATTCAGTCATGCTTTTATTTACTTTTGGTTGAAGCAATTCCTTTTCAGCTCTGGGTTCAAAGGGGATATAATATCACCTGCATTCTCCCAATGTCCCCAGTGTGCCGTGAGATTTAATGAGATACCACATCCGTGCAGCACTTTAGACTCCATAGAGAAAGATGCTATATAAAAACAATGCATTATAATTATTCATGTTTTATAAAACCCACAGAGATATTAGAGCTACAATTTACCACAAGCAGACAGGGCTGGACTCAATCCAAATGCAGGCCAGACAATGTCCCTTAATGCCAATCCCTACAAGGCAGGAGAGGGAGGAAGTTACTCCCTGCTCTGAGAGCACTAAAGGCAAACCCCACTCCTGCAATGTTAAAAATGTGATACTTTGGTTTTTATGTACAATCTTCTAAAAATTACAGTGTGTCATTTGTGTTTGCTTAATATACTGTTCTCCCTGGTTCTGCTGAGTTCCAACTGAGTACATCCTCAATTATTTATGAGAAATAAGCTTCCAGAACCAGGGTTAAAATTCAGCTATTATTCATTACTAGAAATCATCAGATGATCTGAGGTATTGTTACTAAGGAAGAATAACACAAGTTCTGAATTGAATTAGAGGTCATTTAGTATAGCCACCCTTTATCTCATGTACAAATCCCTTAGCCAGCTGCTCATAAGTGGTCAATCACTTTCTGAGCATTTGTAGAAAAGGGACACTTTTACTTTCTAAAAAAAGCTCTGACACTTAGCATGTTCTACTCTGCATACTCAACTAGACCCTGCCCACCATTGTTCTGCTTTCTGAAACCGCTCTAAGTATCCTTCCTCTGACTTAAGTCCTTTCACTATGCTTTGCTTCTTTGTTCATTTGTTTAGCCAACACTTACTTTGCAGGTACTGTGTAGGCTCCCTGTGAGGCTCTGGGAACACACAAGTTTGATACGTCTCTCTCCTAGTCTAATGGGACAGAGACACCAGGATAGAAAAATCATCAAATATGTTAAGTGCTATGTTGCAGGTAGGAAGTAAAATGCCAAAGGATGGAGTACCCTGCCTGAGAGCATTTACAAAGGCTTCCCAGAGAAGGTGATCTTTGTCTTCTGTTGAAAAGATGACCCAGATGGTTAATATTCTATCAACTGAAGCAATTGTCAAAGAGCATAAAAAATAGGTGTGAATGGTCCAGGCTTGTGCAGGGAAGGGTGAGAAGTTCAGTGTGGTTGAAGCTGAGTGGCAGGGATGGGGCTGAGGGACCAGCTGAGGGCTTTATTTCCAACACTTCCAAGATTGGACTTTATGCAACATGCAATGGGGCCAATAGAGATTCTGGAGCTGGTGAATGATGAGATCAAATTGGTCCTTAAGAAGATGACTGTAGCAATAATGTAGGAAGATTAATGATTAGAGTAGGGAGAGTCTTATATTAAAAAGTTACTGTAAAAGTCTATGCAAGACATGATGAGGCCAATGATAGGAATTTGGGAGTGAGATTCGAAAAATTAATGTTGGTATTGATGTCAATATATTGGATATAAGAACCAAAGGTATGTAAGAAACAAAAATAGAATCTGAATAGATGGTGACATTATTAACAAGAAACACACAACATAGGAGGCAGAGCAATTTGGGGAACAAGAGTAAGGTCATAAAACAAGTTCTGATGGCAAGTATGAGACTCCTATGGGATACTCAGTGGCAGTGTCCAGAAGTCAAGTGGTCTATTGGTCTACAGCTTGGGGAAGAGGTCAAAGCTGAAAAGAAACTAGAAAAAAATATTCCAAATAAAATAAAATACAATTGTTTAGAGGAACTCAGTTGAATACCTAGTGAGGCGCTGAGATGATACCCCTTATCTTGTTAATTCTGCTGACTCCATGAGCTCATTCAAAAGACAATACTATAAATACTCTAAATGAGAAATGAATGAAAGGAGCTTAATTTAACTACACTTTTCTCCTTTATAACTTACATTTGGGTTTAATTTTGTTGTTGTTGAGTGTGGTTCTTTTCCTGTATCTGTTTTACATGTAATCTTGTCACTATCATTCTTTTCTTACTCATCTGTCTTCCCCAAGGCATCTCCAGAAGAAAAGGATGTTGAGGCATTTTAAGACTTCTTATTCTTAAAAAATTGCCTCATTATCCCCCACCCTCTACCACACATACACTATTGCTGGGAAGTTGACCAATGAGTCTCACAATTGCATATGAACTTGGTTCTCTCTCTTACCAAGTGGCATCTACCTTTTCCATTTCTTTCTTTTTTTCCCCTGACTTACAACAGACATTGACCATAGAAGATAATGTTCATGAACCTGCTAGGAAAATACTGGGAAGACACTGAGGATTCTCATTAGCCTAGAATTTCTAGAACTGCTGGTTTTGCCTCCTGCTAATGACTGTTTAAAATGTTTTCAATTCTGCTTCTTCTCAGGCTGATCCAGCCTCCTGCTTCAGGCATTCTTTCTGTTCCTATGCACTCCATTCTTATGGTGCTATATATAGCTTACTCTATTAAGTTCCTCTATTCCTTCCATAGGATGGATTATTTCCCCCCAGTTCTCCCCAATCCATCATACAAATGAACTCCTCACAAGCCAGTCCCTAAGGGCTGTCCATACATATCTGATCGTATCTGATTCAAGGGAAATACAGATTGAGTGATCATGGGTAATGCCACATGTTTCAAACAAAATAACTAGGTAGAGTTTATGTAATTTCCAAATAGCCAGTGGAAAGGAAGTTTCAAATAAAACAGAACTAAATCTCTTTTTGTTTTAGACATTCATTTTGACAAATTCAAAACACTATCTCATTACTTAATACAAACACAAACTTGATAATTGTAAAGCAATATAAACCAAAAGATACAGATTTCTAAACAAATATATAGACCTGAAAAGGCCAAGTTATATAAGAAAAACTCATGTTTCAAACTACTGTGCATCATTTAAGTTTTACAATACCATGCATAAAATTTTAGTTTCCTCAGCCTTTGGAAATAATAATAAAAAACAGCACTGTATATCCATTTACTTTGGGTCTGCTGATTTTATTACTTTCAATACTAATAAAAAGTTATATAAGTATGCTGGTCAGATTAATTCTAATTTCATGCTTTTCCCAATGATTATGGTTCTGCATAGAATTTTCAAAAGAACTGAGATGACATAAAATTTCTTCCTATGACTAATTCTCTTTATAGCTTAATACTACTAAAAATTATTCCCCAAATTGAAAGCACTTAACTTTCCTTTCAATAAAATGTTCTTTTTTCAGCTTTTAGTTATCAAGCATATATATCTGTCTTAAGAAACAAAAGGGGAAAAGGCAAGTAAAGTAAATAAAAATGAAAAGAAGATAAATCTGTTCACTAGTCTCCTAAATGACCCCAATGCAGAAAAGGCTTTACTGAGGGCGATTGCTTGGGAAATGCAATTTCAGTGTTTTTGTGTGTGTTTTTTTTTTATGCCATTGGTGATATATCTACCAATTTCAGTGCTGTGTAGAGAATAGGAACGTCATTCTAAAAGCAGTTCTGATTTTAGAAATCACTTGGGATGAACTGTCAGAAAATACTCCAAACTATGTTCTAATTGCTATAAATTCACTTGAATTTTGACAAAAACAATAGCTTGATTTTAATTTTTATTAAAAATCCACAAGCAAAAGATAATTATTTTTTCCCTGTGTGACTCATATCAGATTTCTGTATCAGAATCCGAATTTATTTGTATGCCTTGAATGATTTAAAAAAGTATGGCAGGCAAGACTTTCCTAAAGAAGATAGGCTATTCCCAGAAATGAACTATTTTTAGAAGAAAGAGAAAATGATAGAGTTTTTAAGAAAGTATCAATGATACGGGCATATACTTTGGATAAAAACTGGGTCAGTTGGAAACATAACCCATTGATTGGCTACTTTACCTTTCCTGTCTTTCATTTCCTTAAATTGACATTTGAAGCCAAGACCATTACACCCTGCCTATTAGGAGCACCCTTCTATGTTAAGTTGGCTGATTTAGTCTTTCTTCTCTGCTACATTGTAATAACTTGAAGGTAAGAACTATGTCTTATTCATCTTATATGTTCTTAATGCCTGATATAGTTTTGAGAACAGAGTAAGAGGATAAAAAATCAATTGAAAGAATGAGTGAGTGAGTGACTGAATCTGTTCCCTAAGGCAGCTGCATTTTACTAAGTCAGGAAAAAAATGACAGATTAAGTCCTCAGGGGGAGAAGGATGCTACTTCCAAAAGAGTGCTCAGCACTTCTCTGGGAACCTAAAAAGTAGATTCTAGAATGTATTCTCACATAACGAGACATAGAACAGCATCCAGCACTTTGATCTGTTCAATTGCCAAGCTGTGGTTAATAATGGAGGGATACTACAAGCACTTCGAAAGAAACAACTTGTACTGCTTAAACCAACATATTCTAAACAAGCTTAATTTTCTCCATTATGAATTCTGCTAAAACACCCAGACAACCTGATTCCAGTTTTCATAGTTGTTAAAATAACTACATTATTCATATTTTACTGAATGGGTGACTTTTTTTAAGCATGTTTTGTAATAAATAAATTTACTTATTGTTTGTTCAAACAAACAATAGAAAATTTGTGTAACAGAGGGCCTGAAGAATGAGTTAAATTGATCTATCATCTACTAACTTTCATGGAAAAAAATTAAACACAGATTTGCAAAAGTTTGAAGATATTCTATCACACTTTATGATCTAAGCCTTTGAAAGTGGTAAGGAGATGTATCATTGGTATCAGTTAATGGTATTTTAAGAGGGACAAAAATGCAGTTTGTTTGAAGTCTTATACCCGTGAATGTCTGTTATCAATGTATACTTGACTAATAATAATAATAAAGTTTCAGTACTCACTGTGATTAAGAAAGGCTTTCAACCCCAAATTTTTATTATCTCACTGGCATAAGACTTTAAACCTAGAGATACAGGCTAGGATGTAAAGGAATCAGCTCTTTAGCAAAAACAGCACCCTTTAAAGATGAGGAAAGTGAGCCTTGTAGAGAAATATGAACTCTGATGGGAAAAGAGGTCTAGCCTATTGTAATAATCCTAATGCTTTACTTCAAGCTTCCTTCTGTGTCTTGGGTTTTTTTTTTTAGTTTGGTTCTTGCTGTCATCAGCACAAATTGCCCCAAAGATACAAAAGTCTCCTTTTCTTAATCTAAAAACAAAAGCTACAGTTGAAATAAAATGCTTTCCCTTTTATTCTTTTTCATATAACTAGGTCTAGCATTAACAGTCCAAAGAAAATTTAAGAAAATAATTGAGATATAAATTCAATAAATACAAAGTTAGATATAATGCATATACTTTTATATGTGGTAATTAATAATTAATACCATCACCTACTAGGCACTACGAACTTTTTATCCTATGTGTTCTATCTTAAACTATGCTTTGGTAATTTCTGAGATGTCCTTAGTGTTAAATATTGTTGTTCTTTTAAGAAAATCTCCATAAAAACACTTTTCATAGCCTCCCAAACACAACTCCCAAAGGTCCCTCTATTTTTGTTTTTCAAACACAACGCCCATATAAGATTCTAACTAGAAGCTGAGTCAAGTACTTTCTATTACTCTGTTGGTCCCTGTTTGTGATTAACCCTCTTACTAAATCATAAACATATCCCTCTGAGGCCATGATGCTCAGGCTTGACTCACTGGATACTACTGTTACAGAGTCGCTTCAATTGCTCTACGTGCTTGTGTGCTAAGTTGCTTCAGTTGTGTACAATTCTACATGACCCCATGGACTGTAGCCTGCCAGGCTCGTAGGTTCCTGGCAAGAATACTGGAGTGGGTTGCCATTTCCTCCTTTGGGGGATCTTCCCGACTCAGGGATTGAACCTGTGTCTCATATCCCCTGCATTGGCAGATGGGTTCCTTACCACTAGCACCACCAGGGTGCTACCACTAACACCTCAATTACTCTACAGTAAGATTCAAATATAGGTATTTTTTTTAAAAGCTCAAGAAATTCTAATATGCAGCTGATTTGAAATCGTTGCTCTTAGAGCTGACTATAGAAACATTTTATGGAAAAATTCTAATGATAGGGATAGCTACTATTTTTGCACTTATTATTATTATTATTATTTTTACTATTTCTTTTAGTTTTAAAAAATGTTGTCCTGTCACTTTGATCCAAAGATTGGTAACTCTTGTAAGAAAAATCATCTCTATTATTAAGCAAAACACAACGTTCCCTAAGAAGGAAGTGACATTTTACTTGAAAAATGCTACGACCCTAAATTATTTTGGGAACAGAGCCAGATATAAGAAAATTAATTAATTACCTTGATGACTGTCTCTTCAGAATTCTCCTGTGCTCATACGTGGAGTGTTTGGAGTTTATGTTGAGAGTTCCCTTTGCAACTAAATACATACTTAAGCATGCTACCAGAACTGTGAGGTTATGCTGCAAGATGGGAATCATTCAGAGAAATTAATACCTTTTTCCTCTGTGAATACTTAAAACTTAAGTGCCTTTGAGCCCAAGAGTATTCTTGGGTCCACATCAGAGATTTTTATGATTCTATCCCATTTGTGAGTTTTTTGGAGTTCAAATTTATTTCTACATCTGAGGTTTAACATGCATGGCTTTGAAATCCTTCCAGAATCTGTTACTTATGGGGGAAATTTCAAACTTTTAATTTAGAAAACTATTCACCATGGAATAAAATATTAAAGGATAGGTAAAAGTGATTTAATTGCAAGATTACACATACACATATGGTGGGTGTGTGTGTGTCGGTGTGTGTGTGTGTGTGTCTGTGTGTATATGTAAAGACAGACTGAATAAAAATCTTGATGGAGAAAATTAACAAATTATATTCAGTTGTCTAAAGAAATGGCAAATCAATGTCCTTATCAGAGAAAAAGCAATTAAAATTAATTCATTGGCTTCTAAAATGATCTCTTCTCACATGGCATCCCTTGGAGGAACATTATTTTCAATGATATGCTTACTTAATACAACTATTTGCAAAGGGACAACCACTTCAGTGAGCTGAAGATTTTACTTACATCTGGCCTATTGCATCTTTTCTCTTGTGTTGGAAAACTTAGTTAAAATTCACATAGACTGTCCGCTAGAGTAGGCACTCAACTCTGAAATCACTCTGCTGACTCAAATTGTGTTCTGGAGGAAATTGGTCAAGCTACATTTGACACAATGAAGAGCAACTCAGCAACATATGCAGAAGTGACATGGCCTGGAAAACGGAACCAAGCATGTCCTGCTGCTCCAACTTCAACTATCATGCAGTGTATGCAAGAGTCTAAGAGACAAACAGACTTATGAGTCCTTTCACTGCTGAGAAAAGGAAAAAGAGGAAGAGAGAGAAGAAGAGGCTCTGTCATGCATCTTGTGTGCTGCACACTGCCTGTGTATTTTGAACAAGAGATTATGGACAACCACACTCTGCATTTTGAAGTAGGATGACCCAAACCCTATTAATCCATTTAAAGAGTGAAGGACATGGTACAGGCATCATTCTGTAGGAACTGAAAGTTGATTTAGATCCACCCTCATGGAACACTGCAAGTGGCATACACCATTACCAAAGCAATATGTCATTTATAAATTAAATACACTGCCAAACATTTGTCCAAAATAATCTTTTCTAGAGCATAATAAAAGGAGAGCAGTGGGAACAAATAATAGAGGCCTGGCTTTCCAGCTAAGACCTACATTGAAATGATGTAAGTTAACTTATTTAAAGGTAATCAAATTAAACAAACAAAATGATTTTATTTTTATGGAATGGATAGAATTTTAGAAGAAAGTAATTCAATGCTATAAAGGACAACACAGTTTCACAGATCTCAATTTCTTTATTTGTTAAAAGATGAAACCTTAGTTAGTAGATGATCTGTGAGGTCCCTTTTACCTTTAAAATATTCTGTGCTTCTACAAGTGAGATAAATTATTTAGTAGAGGATAAGAAGCTATATTGTCCCTAATTGTCATTTTATTTGCAAACCATAAAAAAAGAGACAATTAACAGTACTAGGCTCACTATTCAGTATACTTTCAATTTTAAAATGTAGAATTAATTACATCCTTATTGAAAAATAACATTAGCAATCAGAAAATAAAGTAATAATCATGATATGTTGACTATGTAAATGAATCACAATTAGCTCTCTGTTCACCTTAATCCTTAAAGACTGTGGTACTAGTCTGTCTGGTCTGTCTTCAGCCTTCACTTTTCCCCTCATTACCCTTGAGCTCAGCACTGACCAAGCCAGGCAACCTCCCAGTCCAGGTTGCCCTGCCAGCGTGACTCCATCAAACTCCCCATCAAGGCCATGGACATGGTTCTGACTCATGGTCTACCAAACACACTCAAGGATGATCAGCTTAGTGCCAAACTCTTCCCACCAAAAATATTATTTCAGAGAGATGGTGACACAGCACGTGTGGAACTGTGGACATTTAAAGCCAGTCACTATAAGAGTATCTTACTGATTATCATTTACTGATTTTAACTTTTTTTGTTTCTTTTAAATTGTGGTAAGATAACATAAAATTGACCATCTAATACATTTTTAAGTTCAGTAGTTTTAAGTACATTGACAATGGTGTATGGCCTCATTAGCATCCATCTCCAGAACTTTATCTGCCCAAACTGAAACTCTTGTATTTAATGAAATAATAACTCTCTATTCTACACCCCGCCCCCTCAGCCCTTGGCAACTACCATTCTACTTTCTGCCTTTACGAATTTTACTACTCTAGGTATCTCACATCGGAGAAGGCAATGGCACCCCGCTCCAGTACTTTTGCCTGGAAAATCCCATGGATGGAGGAGCCTGGTAGGCTGCAGTCCATGGGGTCGCTAAGAGTCGGACACGACTGAGCGACTTCGCTTTCACTTTTCACTTTCATGCATTGGAGAAGGAAATGGCAACCCACTCCAGTGTTCTTGCCTGGAGAATCCCAGGGACGGGGGAGCCTGGTGGCTGCCGTCTATGTGGTCACACAGAGTCGGACATGACTGAAATGACTTAGCATAGCATTGGTATCTCACATAAGTGAAACATATTATACAATACTTGTCTTTGGGGGATGAGCTCATTTGATATCAACTTTTGATGTAAATTAGTTACAGCAGGCAGATAGCTACATATCAGCAGAGAAATGGGGGCAGGAGCCAGGTGGCAGGAAATCACACAGTGGGGGCCCATAGGCAGACAAAGGAAAGCAGGGAATGACAGGAAATTGGGTGATAAGAGTTTAGCAAAGAAAGGTCGGGAAAGGTGGGAATCTCTCAAGTCCAAAAGTAACCTTTTGCTCACTTTGCTGTCCTTGCTGCTGCTGCTAAGTCACTTCAGTCGTGTCCGACTCTGTGCGACCCCATAGACGGCAGCCCACCAGGCTCCCCTGTCCCTGGGATTCTCCAGGCAAGAACACTGGAGTGGGTTGCCATTTCCTTCTCCAGTGCATGAAAGTGAAAAGTGAAAGTGAAGTCGCTCAGTCTTGTCCGACTCCTAGCGACCCCATGGACTGCAGCCTACCAGGCTGCTCTGTCCATGGGATTTGCCAGGCAAGAGTACTGGAGTGGGGTGCCATTGCCTTCTCCTTACCTTTCTCATAATGCACCAACACCATGACACTTCTTTGTGTGTTAGTCACTCAGTTGTGTCCAAGTCTTCGCGACCCCACTCTGTGATCCCATGGTCTGGGATCCCATGGACTGTTGCTTTACAGTCTCCTCTATCCATGGAATTTTCCAGGCTAGAATACTGGAGTGGGTGGCCATCCCCCTCTCCAGGGGATCTACCCAACCCAGGGACTGAACCTAGGTCTTCCACATTGCAGACTGATTCTTTACCATCTGGGCCAGCAGGGAAGCCCAGGACATTTCTGATTTAAGCTAATGGGGGCAGAAATCCCTCCTCCCATCAGGAAAATGGAGCTGGGATGAAAATCAGGGAAGTCGACCCCCAAACTCCGCCTTCACCAGTGAGTATTCCACCCCTTCATTGTATGCCCCTCATAACTAGCTTGCCAAAGAAACTCAATGTGGCAGCTCCTCACCCGCCTGCCTGCTTTCCCTCTAAGAGTGTATCCTTGGTTAAATAAATTTTCACTTTATCTCTCTGCTTCATCTCCCAATTATTTTGTGATGAAGAAAGAACCTCAAATTCACCACCAACAACAATTTTTTTAGGTGAATGTGTAAAACTGGAGGAGAATCACAGTTCTAATTATGGGCTATTAATAGACAACCACTTAGTTTTAGAGAATTTACTTCTCATTGTAGGAAATAAGGCCTGAAAAGGAGAGTTGGAGCTGATTTCTGGGTTGCAAATATTGTCTCCTTTACCACTTCCTTCAAGCTGGCTGTCTCTTTCTTCACTTCTCCCTTATTTGTCAACGATGTTAACATCCTTCAAAGTCTTAGTGTCTCCATCTAAATTGCAAAGGGTTTTGTTTCTTAGATTATTGTAAGAGAAGAAAAGCACGTTTTTGTCTCCTACTAATAAAACAAAATATCATTCAGGTAACCAGCTAACTCTTCCATTGTTGAGTATTTAATGAATTTTTTTTTTTTTTTGACTAGGCAGCACCTTTTTTTTTTTCTTTGACTAATCAGCAGAAGGAGAAGGGGACGACAGAAGATGAGATGGTTCGATGGCATCACCAACTTGATGGACATGAGTTTGAGCAGGCTCCAGAGTTGGTGATGGACAGGGAAGCCTGGCATGCTGCAGTCCATGGGGTTGCAAAGAGCTGGACATGACTGAATGACTGAACTGAATCAGCACCTTATTTCTGCTTTATTTATCCTCTGTTCACACTTTGTACTAGGAACATTTTGCCTAGATATGCAAATCGTTGCAGGCTGACCTTGATAAATGGTCTGTGTTTGTGTAATTTATATTAGTTCAGTCATTGTTTGGAACAGAGGCCAGAAATCTTCCCAAGGGTATTAAACATTCACTTTCAGGACTTGGTGGTCTGAGGAAGGGAAGGTGAGACCAAAGTTGCTTTACCATCTTTGCTCCAAGGTCATATCTCCTCTTGCTGCCTACAAGCAGCTGTCTTGAATCCATCAGCTGGAAGCAAGCTGAAAAGAAGGGAGTGTTCCCTGGATTTTCCAAGATGCTAAGATGTGGTAAAGCTGGCTAACCTTTAGAAAAATAGCAAAGCCAAATGAAAAAGGTGATAAAAGTGGTCCTGTGGCTTTTAGACATGACTAGCAATCTGCTGTGGTTCTGCTTTAAAGAGCTGGTTCCCCAGAAGAGTTCTTGGGAGACTAGTTGGCTGACTGCTAGCTTTGCAACCTATTTTTAAGTTTGTTTTCTTATATAGAACTATTTCTTTTTTATCTTTTAAAATATCTAAGGGCTCTCACCAACAGTGAATACCAGAAGGATTAGGATAACCTCTAAGAATCCTGAGTTTTTAAAAATTTATTTTATTGAAGTATAGTTGATTTACAATGTAGTGTTAATTTGTGCTGTACAGCATAGTGATTCAGATATATATATATATATATATATGTATATATATACATATACACACACACACATTCTTTTTCATGAAGGTTTATTACAGGATATTGAATTGGTTCCCTGAGCTTTGCAATAGGACCTTGTTGTTCATTCATTCTGTGTATAACAGTGTGTATCTGCTTATTCCAAACTCCCAATCCCCCCATTCTGCACCTCCAACCCCCTTGGCAAACACAAGTCTGTTCTCTATGTCTGTGAGCCTATAGAATCCCAAGCTTGATCTCTTTCCCTTTGCTCCCCTTACCTGACAGGAGGCTTAGTCCTGAACAGCTTTCTGAATGAGAGAATTCACTACTGACCACAGCAGCCTCCTCAGAAAGCCTTGCTGCTTAGCATTTTTTTCTTCCATCAATCCAAAGCTGTTTCCTTTAATATCCTCCCTGACGCCATCCTATCTCTTGAGCCCACAGCCAACACACTCTCATTCCTTTTCACACTCTCTTTCATGAGCACTGCTGTAATTTCTACCCCAGTTCCTCATTCAACTAGCTATATAACATATCCGGATGCCTGTTCTGGCAAGACTGCAAATTCCTTTGTGACGTGGTTACTTTTTCTAACATGTTCTGGCTAGCTCACAGACCAATCTTAGAAGGTAGTGCCTATATCTGAACCAAATGCCAACCCAGTTCATCCCCTCAGGAAAGAGTGTGACAAACACCAACCCTGTTCTAGATGCTATGCTGCTTTTAAAATATGAAAATGTGCATATGGTCAAAAATTCAAACATGCCTATAGACATATGTGGTAGTGGCTGTTTAGTTGCTAAGTTGTGTCTGACTTTTGCAACCCCATGGACTGTAGCCCGCCAGGCTCCTCTGTCCATGGGATTATCCCAGCAAGAACACTGGAGTGGGTTGCCATTTCCTTCTCCAGGGTATCTTCCCAGATGTGGGATTGAACCTGCATCTCCTGCATTGGTAGGTGGATTCTCTACCTATGAGCCACCAGGGAAGCCTATAGGCATATGCTGCTAAGTCATTTCACTCGTGTCCGACTCAGTGTGACCTCATAGACTGCAGCCCACCTGGGCTCCCCTGTCCCTGGGATTCTCCAGGCAAGAACACTGGAGTGGGTTGCCATTTCCTTTTCCAATGCATGAAAGTGGAAAATGAAAGGGAAGTCGCTCAGTTGTGTCGGACTCCTAGCGACCCCACGTACTGCAACCTAGCAGGCTCCTCCGTCCATGGGAGTTTCCAGGCAGGAGTACTGGAGTGGGTTGCCAGTGCCTTCTCCTTAATGTTTACTACCCATTTACATTATCAACTATGTCTTTTACTCATTTTTCTCCTTAATATATTGATTTCACCTAGAAGTGATTCTGGTGTTAAATATTTAGGTTGAGATCCAATTCTATTTTTTTTTTTTTTTTGCAAACACCTAGCCTGTTACCTCAGCAGTTATTGAATAATTTATTTTTTCCCCACTGATGTGAAATATCAACTTCATTTTACATTAGATTATTTCTATATATCTTTTAGATGTGTTCTAAATCTCTACCTTAATCCAGTGAATTTCTATTACTTCTTAATGCAGAAACTATTTTAGTTATGGTTTCATGATGTATTTTAATATCTGGCTCAGATATTCACAGCTAATTTTGCACATATATTTTTTTCATTTTAAATGTAGAATTGTCAGGTCCAAAAAAATCTTGTTGATTTGGGGAAAAAAAAAATATATATACTGTAATACATGTATTATATATTTATATATCTTACATATGATTAAAAAACATTAAAATACTGGTGATATTGAACCTTGCTATTTAAAACAGAACATGTTTTTTCTTATATATATTTATAAATTATATGTTATATATTTATGTTTATTATATATCATATATAATTAATTATTATATAATATATAAATATATAAAAACCTATAATATCTAAACATATTTGTTTTATTAATATTAACAATATATATTTATTTATATATTATTATTAAAAATATATTTACAACATGTAAACATATAATTATATTTTATTGTTATAAAATATTTATAATATACAAAATATTATAATTATTATATAATTATTAATATAGAAATATTATATAATTAATTATATAAAACTATACATTACATTTATTATTAATTATATATGAATATATGAATAATTATATTCATATTATATATAATTTATAAATATATATAAGAAAAAGCAATGTAAAAACATGTCCTGCTTTGAACGTGTGCTCAGTTGTGCAGTCGTGTCTGACTCTTTGCGACCCCATGGACTGTAGCCCACCAGGCTGCTCTGTCCATGGGATTCTCCAGGCAAGAATACTAGAGTGGGTTGCCATTTCCTTCTCCAGGGAATTTTCCTGTCCCAGGGATCTAACCTGAGTCTCCTGCATTGCAGATAGATTCTTTACCACTGAGCCACCAGGGCAATACACTGATACAAAATAAGATGTTTATAAAAGAAGAAATTGAACATTTTTTTTATCTTGATGGCAAAATCTTTGTATTTTGAGTAATAATACACCTGTAGGTTTTCAGTTTGTCCTATCAATCACCTTGACAATGATGGCTGGAGGGACAATCTGCTGAAGTAGGCAGGCAAAAATCCTTAACTCAGGAAATGGAAGCCCCTGAAATCCCACAGCCTCCCCACAACACTGCCAAAGCTTCCTGACCTTGATTCCCTGCACAGTCGATTGGGCCACATATGAAA
>NW_011495031.1:112941-127601 GCF_000754665.1 Bison bison bison
TCGTGTCTGACTCTTTGCGACCCCATGGACTGTAGCCCACCAGGCTCCTCTGTCCATGGGATTCTCCAGGCAAGAATACTGGAGTGGGCTGCCATTTCCTTCTCCAGGGGATCTTCCTGACCCAGGGATCAAATAAGTGTCTCTTGCCTCTCCTGCATTGGCAGGAGGATTGTTTACCACTGTGCTACCTAGGAAGCCTGCTTTGAATAGCAAGGTTCAATATCACCAGAATTTTAATATTTCTTATATATATTTCTAGCACGAATTTTCAAGACCTTCTTCACAGAAACATTTTTATTAACTTTATGGGAGTTGGTATATCTTTTGTTGTGGTGGTTGCACTTATAAATGGGATAACATTATATTGTCTAAGTGGTTACTGATTATAGAAAAGCTATTTGATTTCTATATATTAATTTTAAAACCAAATATATTTCTAACACTGTTTCTAGTTTTGTTTGTGCTGATTCTCTTGGTTTTCTGAGCATATGACCCTATTAACCAAAAACATGATAATTCTGCTTCTTTCTTTATACTTCTGATTTCTTTCTCTTGGTTAATTTCTTTGGCTACCATTTCCTGAGCAGTGGAATTATAGTACAGCAGATGTTTTAGATTGTTCCAATCATGGCCATTTCATTCCCTTTTTAAAATGACTTATCGCTTGCTAGAGGCTAGGAAACTAAGCCTTTAGCTTAGTTCCTTAGATCCAACCTATAATCTAGCTCACACTGAAAAGAAGAAAATGTCTCCTCATGAGATTTGGAGGGTGGAAGCGAGGCAAATTGTGCTGTGCTTCTGGTCTGTCGATACTGTAAACCAGGAGCACCATCATAGACGTTCTGCGGTTTTCTCAATCATACAGAGACCCTGTGTCTAATGCCTTCTTTTGTAGGTATTGAGAGGTAGCGGGCAGAGCATTTGTTTTGCTGTCATAGGTCATACCTGAGATGGTGTGGTCGTGGAGCCAGCTGTTGAGATTGCTGGATTTCCCCTACTTCGTAATCCCAATGGTGGCAGCAGCTCTCCTGGCAGGCCAGTTTTAGACTGGAATTCTGGGTGACGGACTAAGCTAAGCCTAGATCTTGCTCCACAGTCTTCAAACCATTTCATAATCACTTCTGCCATGTGACCATATCTAAATACTAATATTAGTTAGAATGGCTTCTGTTATCTGCCAACCAACTCTAATGATAGAACACCCTTATCTTGTTCCTAAATTGAAAGGAAATGCATTTAGAATTCTAATATTTAGCCATTAAGTATGTTGTTGGCTTTTGAAAATGTGTGTGCCTATGTGCACATATACAAATATATTTGCACAATGCTTTTGAAATACTTTTGAAATTCCTTTAATTTCCTCTATATTCATGGTTATTTACTCTTCTTATTTATAATTTTATGGTCTATTTTTTCCTCCTTAGTTCCTTTAGCTTCCTGCTTTGAAAAAGCCAATTTATAGTAAATAAATATCCACTATCCATCCACTGTTTTAGAAAAATGTTCTATATTGATACATGTTACGTTAAAACCTGTTTTCCACCATCTTTTTCATGTGTGTCTCTGTGTGCACACACACATGTGTGTTTTTAAAGAGTAGAAGCCACCTTTTACTTCTGTTAAGTTTCATCTTGTTAGATTTGGGCTAGAGTTTTATAATCCAATATATTATCTATACCTTTCAAGTTAGTTTCATCTGCAAATTTGACCAGAATGCAATTTACTTAGAAAGAAGTTAAATAGGAGAGGATTAAAAATAAAAGTCTGCTGCAAACCTTTAGAAATCACATTAAAGACTGACATTGATTTTTTTAATTAACATATTAAGTCCAATCTTAAATCAGTTCTGAACCCACTAAGCTATGCTCACACCTATCCCACATTTCTTTGCCTTAATTTAGATCAAGATGTTGTGTTAAATTTCTCAAATAATTCACAATTTCCTAGGAGGTCAAGACCCGTTTTATAAAATAATTGTTTCAATACATTTTAAAAAATGCTTATTATAAAAATATTTTAAAAACAAATTTCTACAAATCTCAGTTCTAACGTAACACCTATAGTATCCCTTAAAATCAAAAATTTATCTATTTTAAATATTGCCAGCATTTCCCCATCATAGATCAGTGGTTCTTAATCATTCATAGCTGCCTTCTCTGTTCTGTCAGTTGCAAAGGAATGAAATATTGTTAGACTGCACATATATTTATCAACACTTAATTTATACAATTTTGTCCAAACTATTTTGCACTTCTCAACGCCAAAATATTTTGAATGCCTATGTGTCTATATAAAGCATATATCTAATAAATACAATAAATATATTTACACATAAACACATAACTCAATTATAAGATGTACTAACAACTTAATAGTCATTTTTATGATGAAAAGAATATAGGAATAAAGTATTAAGTGTACCCACTGGCTTTTGAGATACAGTTAGATGTGAGATGTGGGTGTTAGAATGGCATACATGCTGTGACTCTGACTCCTAAGGATCTCTTGCAAGGCTGGTTGTCCCCATCTCCATCAGGAGATATATTATTTTCCTTTGCAGACAAATGTGTGATTTGGTCCTTTGGAAATACAGAGTCAGGTTTCCAGTCTACAGCAGAGGGTGTCTCTCAAGGATGGAGGCTATGATTGACAAGAACTGGGATCACCCCCTCCAGCTCCTTGTGCCTCTTCAGCCCCTCCCAGCAGCTCTGGTACATTCTTATTCTACTGGATGCCATGAGGTGTTTTCTACAAGTTCCCACAACCACAAAGGAATATTATACACAGCAGAAAGGAGTAGAAGTTACTGAAGGGGTTGAGTTTCAAATAATAACTTAAAAGCTCAAAAGGGGACGACAGAGGATGAGATGGCTGGATGGCATCACGGACTCGATGGAGGTGAGTCTGAGTGAACTCCAGGAGTTGGTGATGGACAGGGAGGCCTGGCGTGCTGCGATTCATGGGGTTGCAAAGAGTCGGACACGACTGAGCGACTGAACTGAACTGAACTGAAACATTTATAAAGTATAGTCATAAAGTGCTCTTACTCAGGTACTTACCAATATGTACTTACTCATGAGTGATATCATATTTTACATATAGACCTTATTGGGAAAATAAAGGCTTAGTTTAAAAAGAAAAGCCTTTAAAATGTAACTTTCAAGCTTTTCCAATGCCTAATGGAGTGCTTTAAAACCCAAAACCAGGAATCTAGGAATTATTTGCTTCTGGTTTCCAATAAAACTTCATTAATCAACACAAATCACTAAAAATCAGTAAAATGTCATAAAAGCTTGCATTCTATTTTCCTGAAAAACTAACTGTGTGATATCTATAGTGATGGTTAGAAAATGAAATGGATTAGACATGTCCTAAAATACAAATTAGTAGTTCATGGCAAATAGGAAACAC
Organism: Bison bison bison; assembly: GCF_000754665.1. Classification (NCBI taxonomy): domain Eukaryota; kingdom Metazoa; phylum Chordata; class Mammalia; order Artiodactyla; family Bovidae; genus Bison; species Bison bison. Next base: position 116,353 of record NW_011495031.1, read on the forward strand.
ATGTATGTCTGTACCTAGGTATAAAATATATGTACAACAGTTGTTTAGCTTGCATGAGAACTTTTTATTCCTTATCATCAATTCATTTATTTATTCCTCTATTTTAAAAGAATCATAAAGTTTATTATTATTACTATCCACTTTTTACAAACAAAGACAATAGGACTTACAGAGGTTAAGAAACTTGCATAAGATAACAAATTAGTAAATGGGGATCAGGGTTTATCCCAGCAAATCTGAGCCCAGGATCTGTCCTCTTCAGCACAAATACTACATGGACTACCCTAAAGTATTTGGCAAGAAATTGTCACCTGCGTTGTTCTCTGGCCAAAAATTATGAATCAGCTAACAGAACTCAAGAAATTAAGTTAAACATGTTGATTGCCATGTCTTAAATTCACTCTATTTATAGGAAAACATATCCCCAGGTGGTGCAGTGGTAAAGAATCTGCCTGCCAATGCAGGAGATGTAAGAGATGCAGGTCCAGTCCCTGGGTTGGGAAGATCCTCTGGAAGAGGAAATGGCAGCCCACTCCAGTATTCATGTCTGGAAAATTCCATGGGTAGAGGAACCTGGCGGGCTCCTCGTGAGGTCACAAAAGAGTGGGACATGACTTAGTGACTGAGCATGCATGCATAACACTGCTACTATTTAATAAATTTTAGTTTTAACTTTAATGATACAGATTTGAAATTCAGAAATTCTTCCTTTTAATCCTGACTCTGCATTACCTAGATGATCCTGAACATGACAACTAATCTCTCTGAGTATCTGTTTTTCTGTAAATGGTACTCCACCTGCTTGAACTGCTAAGATGATCAATGAGGTAAAAGAAATGGGCGTGAGTTAGATAATAAGAACATGATTTAAATAAAAAGTATTATTCTAAAATGACCTTGTTCATTGTCTTACTTCTTTTAGACTTTATTCTATCCTAAGAGGGCTTCCCAGGAGGCACTAGTGGTGAAGAACTCACCCACCAAGGCAGGAGACTTCAGAGACACAGGTTCAGTTCTGGGTTTGGAAGATCCCCTGGAGGAGAGCAAGGCAACCCACTCTAGAATTCTTGCCTGGAGAATCCTCATGGACAGAGGAGTATGGCAGGCTACAGTCCATAGCGTTGCAAAGAGTTGGACACTACTGAATTAGCATGTACGTACTATCCTAAGAATCTACCTTAAACTTCTAGAAACTTTATTATGAGCATGTAAGTTTCATGTTCAATGCCACCAGAGGCCCACATTACTAAATCCATCAAATATATGTGCCTCTAGGTTTTTTCTTTATTAAAATATTTAAACACAACTGATGTAAAAAATTTAAAAAAGTCTGAGTCAAAGCTGGTATAAATTCTGAATCAAATGAGTGGCTTTTTTTCCCCCTCTATCCCTTAACTCTTTGTATTTCTAATCCTTACTTTCTTTTAGGGATTAAACTAGATTAAAAATCTCTTCAAGAAAATCAGAATACCAAGGGAATATTTCATGCAAAAAACATAATAAAGGGAAGAAACAATATAGACCTAACAGACACAGAAGATATTAAGAAGAGGTGGCAAGAATACATGGAAGAACTATACAAAAAAATCTTAATGACCCAGATAACCACAATGGTGTGATCACTCACCTAGAGCCAGACATCCTGGAGTGTGAAGTCAAGTGGGCCTTAGGAAGAATCCCTACAAACAAAGCTAGTGGAGGTGATAGAATTCCAGTTGAGCTATTTCAAACCCTAAAAGATGATGCTGTAAAAATTCTGCACTCAATATGCCAGCAAATTTGGAAAACTCAGCAGTGCCCACAGGACTGGAAAAGGTCAGTTTTCATTCCAATCCCGAAGAAGGGCAATGTCAAAGAATGTTCAAACTACCACAAAATTGCCCTCATTTTACATGCTGGCAAGGTAATGCTCAAAATCCTCCAAGCTAGTATGTGAACCAAGATCTCTCAGATGTACAAGCTGCATTTAAAAAGGGCAGAGGAACCAGAGATCAAATTGTCAACATCCTCCAGATCACAGAAAAACATCTACTTCTGCTTCCTTGACTACCCTAAAGCCTTTAACTGTGTGGATCACAACAAATGGTAGGAAATTCTTAAAGAGATGGGAATCCCAGAACACCTTACCTGCCTCCTGAGAAACCTGTAAGGAGGTCAAGAAGTAACAGCTAGAATCAAACATGGAACAACGGACTGGTTCAAAATTGGGAAAGGAGTATGTCAAACCTGTATATTGTCACCTTGCATATTTAATGGAGGAGCCTGGTAGGCTGCAGTCCATGGAGTCGCTAAGAGTGGGACACGACTGACCGACTTCACTTTCACTTTTCACTTTCATGAATTGGAGAAGGAAATGGCAACCCACTCCATTGCTCTTGCTTGGAAAATCCCATGGATGGAGGGGCCTGGTAGGCTACAGTCCATGGGGTCACTAAGAGTTGGACACAACTGAGCGACTTCACTTTCACTTTTCACTTTCATGCATTGGAGAAGGAAATGGCAACCCACTCCAGTGTTCTTGCTTGGATAATCCCAGTGATGGGGGAGCCTGGTGGGCTGCCATCTATGGGGTCGCACAGAGTTGGGCACAACTGAAGTGACTTAGCAGCAGCATATTTAACTTATATGCCGAGTACATTCTGTGAAATGCCAGGCTGGATGAAGCACAAGCTGGAATCAAGATTGCTGGGAGAAACATCAATAACCTCAGATACGCAGATGACACTGCCCTTATGACAGAAAGTGAAGAGGTACTAAGGAGTATTTTGATAAAGGTGAAAGGAGAGTGAAAAAGCTGGCTTAAAACTCAACATTCAAAAAACCAATCATGGCATCTGGTCCCAACACTTCATGGCAAATAGGTGGGGAAACAAAGGAAACAGTGACAGACTTCAGTCTTTTAGGCTCCAAAATCACTGCAGATGGTGATTGGAGCCATGAAATTAAAAGACGTTTGCTCCTTAGAAGAAAAGCTATAGCAAACCTAGACAGCATATTAAAAAGCAGACACATTACTTTGCCGACAAAGGTCTGTATAGTCAAAGCTATGGTTTTCCCAGTAGTCATGTATGGATGTGAGAGTTGGACCATAAAGAAGGCTGGGCACTGAAAAGTTGATGCTTTTGAACTGTGGTGTTGGAGAAGACTCCTGAGAGTCCCTTGGGATATAAGATCAAACCAGTCAATCCTAAAGGAAATCAGTCCTGAATATTCATTGGAAGGATTGATGCTGAAGCTGAAGCTCCAATACTTTGGCCACCTGATGCGAAGAGCCGACTCACTGGAAAAGACCCCGATGCTGGGAAAGACTGAAGGCAGGAGAAGGGCATCACAGAGGATGAGATGGGTGGATGGCATCACTGACTCAATGTATAAGAGTTTGAGCAAACTCCAGGAGATGGTGAAGGACAGGCTAGCCTGCAGTCCATGGAGTCTCAAAGAGTTGGATATGACTGAGCAATTGAACAATAACAACTTTCTTTTGTTCCCATGCTGTACTTAAAGGGGCTTGCCTCATGGCTCTGACAGTAAAGAATCTGCCTGCAGTGCAGGAGACCTGGGTTCAATCCTTGGGTAAGGAAGATCCACTGAAGAAGGGAATGGCTACCCACCAGGACTTTTTCTTGGAGAATTCCATGGACAAAGGAGCGTGGTGGGGCTACAGTCCATGGAGCCACAAACAGTCAGACATGGCTGAGTGAGATAATGCTCACCTATTTAATTTTCTGTCAAAAGATAAGGCCACTCAAATGACTCATTATTTATTGTGATCACCTTCCTTCTAAAGCTTCTCCTAACTTGCCTTATTACGGTTTTTGTGAGCTTTCTTTTTCTTGAATGAAAGATTCTTTAAATTCTAGGCACTTGAAAAGATGTTCAACATCACTAATCAGCAGGGAAATGCTAATCAAAACCACAATGAGATGTTATCTCACACCTGTCAGAATGGCTATCATCAAAAAGAATACAAGTAATGAACGTTGGCAAGGATGTGGAGAAAAGGGAACCCTCCTACTATGCTGGTGAAAATGTAAATTGGTTCAGACACTGTGGAAAACTTTATGGACGTTTCTCCAAAATGTAAAAATAGAATTTCCATGTGACCCAGCAATTCCACTCCTGGGTTTATATCCAAAGAACTCCAGAAAAAGTTACATGTACCTCAATATTCATGGCAGTGTTATTTACAACTGCAAAGTATTTAAGCACTTTAAGCATCCATCAACAGATAAATGGACAAAGATGTGGTATACATCCATACACACACACACATGTACACACAATGGAATGCTACTTGTCCATAAAAAAGAATGATATTTTTCCTTTTGCAGCAACATATACGGACTTGGAGGGCACAGAGGAGCCTGGTGTGTTACAGGCCATGGGGTCGCAGAGTCAGACGTGACTGAGCGACTAACACTTTTTCTTTCACTTTCACAATAAGTAAGATAGATCAGACACTTTATAACATCACTTGATATCACTTTATGATATATGGAACCTAAAAAATAGTAAATAAAACAAAAAAGAAGCAGACTTCACAGATGCAGAGAACAAAGTAGTGGTTCCCTGAGGGGAGAGGAAGGGGGGGGGAATATTAGTAGAGGATTTTTAAAAAGGATTATTATAGGATTATATGAAATCATATGTATGAAACTTCTAAAAATTGTAAATGGCTCCTCTTGATTTTCAAGACCCTTCATAACTTGACTTCAGGCTTCAGTTCCCACCACTAACTACCATGCATCCTGCTGGACACACTCATTATCTTCCCATGTGTTCTGTCTATTCCTTTTTCTACTCTGTCAACTCTCTTTCAGTTTTCATACCTCATTTTATGATGCCCTTCTTATAGTATCTGATTTTTGATTGTGTTTTAGTCTTGCTCTCTTCACTTGACTATAACTTCCTTAAGGTGAAAGTTCAGCCTACATGGTTTTTCAGAACATTTTTATGGTGCTAAGCACATAACTGGTGATCTTTTTTCTGTCTTAGGTGATACACCAAATACTCTCTTGGCAGTGTGGTGCCTATTAAATGTCAGGCACTGTGTCAAGCTCAGATGTGAGGGGGGTACTATTCGCCTGCTCACAGAGAACATAGTGTGGGGAAGGTTCAGTCCTGTGCACACACATTCAGTAAACAGTGGCCTGTTCTTTTTAGGGGGCCTGGGGGACTGACAACAGACCAAACCTTGGGTACTCAGAGCAGGTTTCTCAGAGGAGGTGACCCTTAAGTTAAGAATCCCAGAAAGAATAAGAGTCAACCATGTGAAACAGGCCCTAATTTAATTTTTCAGCTTCCTATGATGATTGAGCTAGAAGGGATTTGGAATTGGCCTGAGGCCCAGAGCTGCACCCTGACTTTTCAAGCATCTCAGTTGCAATCACATTCTCCTAGCTCTTAGTTTGGTGGGTTTTCCATTAAGACACATGACTTTACTCAGGCAAGCTAATGACATGTATAATGCTATTTTCCTAAAGTCAATGAATCCATGCCCTTAATTACACTCCTGGTCAAACACTTGACTTGAAATAAAATGTGGTAAATTGAACACCAGTATTTCCACCACAGGTAAAATTCTATATTGTAATTACCTGTCTTTGACTTGGATAGAATTTGTAAGAATATTTAAGAAGAAGAATGCAATTTTTTTTAGGTGTTAAGAAAAAGTTTGTCATCAAAGGAGCAATGGAGAGAAAGGACGCTATTATTTACTTAGTGCTTGTTGTATGCCAGGCACTAACAAATCTAGTTTACAGTCTTAAAGAGCTGTGTTGGGGTAAATACAACAAAGTCCTTTTATAAATGAGAAAATTGAGATTTCAGATAATTTAAGCAATCTATCTCAGGACAAGGAAGGCATATTTGAAAATCAAGCTTATATCCATGCAAAGCCCTATGTCTTTCCCTATAGTACCTTCTTCACCTAGTTGATTGGTTAGAGAGGTAATCTGTAATCAAGCTCTGCAGATCATACCAGGTCCTGCCTTTCAACATTCTCATATCTTCTTGTACTTTTCCATAAGAAAAATCACCATAGTTTGTTCTTTTGTATATATTTCTATACTTCATTGATTAATACCTAGTTCTGCCACTAGACTCCAGGCTCCAAAAGGGCAATGCCATTTTTATCCACCACATGTAATGCCCCAGGCCTGGCATATTGTTGGCATTTAATAGGTACTTATCAAACAAGTGATCTGCGGTCTGAAGCAAGAAACTTGGGAATGGTTGATCAGAGACACTTCCAGTAAGAACAACACAGTCTCAGAGAGGTGAAAGATGTGCAAGTTGCCTGAGCTGTTTTTGACAACACAATTGTTTGTTGGTTTGGAAATATTAAGCAACACTCTCTAGTAATCTATAACACTTATCAATTATAATAAAAATATATATAACATGATAATAAAACTGTCAGTACACAAAGACCTATTTTAAATTTGCTAGTATCAGTTGCAATTGAAAAGGTATAGCTTTACACAAAATTATTTTTAAGATAATTTAAAGTTACAGATATTTAAAATCCTCTGGTATTAGTTAAAACTATGTATACACACACTCAAATGCCTGACTAGAAATAAATAGTATTCAATATAAATGGAATATCAATATTTCCATAGTGATATAATTCTACATTTATGTATGGTGGTGGTGTAGTCACTAAGTCATGTTTGACTCTTGCAACCCCATAAACTGTAGCCTGCCGGGCTTCTCTGTCCATGGGATTCTCCAGATAAGACTACTGGAGTAGGTTGCCATTTCCTCCTCCAGGGGATCTTCCTGACACAGGGATCAAACCCAGGTCTTCTGCATTGCACGTAGATTCTTTACCAACTGAGCTACGAGGGAAGTCCAAGTATATACATTTATGTATATGTAGTTTAATATCATTTTTACAAGCCTTTGGCTATAAATTCATTCTGCCTAAAAGAAATTTCATAGGATTATGTTAGTGCCTGAGATCCTATATATTAATGATGCTGGGGTCATAAATTTTAACTTAAACTACAGTAGGGTTCTACAGAACAATTTCATTAGTGGTCATATTATTAAAAAATATTTAAAGACAGTCTTAAATAAGCACATTTAGTTTTAGTTTCATTTGGCCCAGTTCTTTGATACAGAACAATCTGGTATAACACAGTGAAAGACTGGCTCATTAGTCTAAATGAGGAGATTTTTTTTCACCTTCTATTAAGAAGTGAAATGCTCTGCAAAAACTTATTCCATTTCTGCAAAGTGAAGAAAAGAAGAAAAGGGATTAAAATAAAACATTACGTAATTTATTTCTTACAGCAACACTTGATAGCAGGTTGCTGACCCCATCATTTAACTAAGGGGAGCCAGAGCCCAGAGATGTTCCTTATGTTCCTCATTGCCCCAGGGCTGGGAAGGGACCCATGCAGAGTGTGCCTTCACTGGGCCTCAGTTTACATACATGTAACAGAAGAATAATCAGTGCCTGATTTATGTGATAAGTTAGTAACTGTGATGCCTCCAGCACAGAGTTGATTCTTGGTTGCTGCTACTGCTAAGTCACTTCAGTTGTGTCCAACTCTGTGTGACCCCATAGACGGCAGCCCACCAGACTCCTCTGTCCCTGGGATTCTCCAGTCAAGAACACTGGAGTGGGTTGCCATTTCCTTCTAGGCCTGGAAAATCCCATGGATGGAGGAGCCTGATAGGCTGCAGTCCATGGGGTCGCTAAGAGTCGGGCACGACTGAGTGTCTTCACTTTCACTTTTCACTTTCATGCATTGGAGAAGGAAATGGCAACCCACTCCAGTATCTTTGCCTAGAGAATCCCAGCGACAGGGGGGCCTGGTGGGCTGCTGTCTATGGGGTTGCACAGAGTTGGACACAACTGAAGCGACTTAGCAGCAGCAGCAGGCATTCATATAATTATTGAGTTAATATTACTTTAATGAGCTAAATCTATTTTTGGAAGCATAGGTAAAACCCATGTGCCCAAGGTGATAAGAATGAAAAATTTCCTTGTCAGTCCATGGGTAAGTGTCATTGAGCATTGTGGTGGAGCTGGATGCCCTGAGGGACAGAAGCATGGCAGCAGGCAGGGATCTAGTCCCCAGACAGCTTCCCTCTGGATGGGAGGGAGAAATCCAGTGTACAAGAAAGGGTATCTGACACTGTGAGTAGTAAAAAATGTTGACTTCTATAGGAAGGGTAGAAAGGTAGTCAATACTGTCTGTTCAATTTCAATGAACCTCACTGCATCATTAATTCATGAACAATTACCCTGTGATCCAAACTGTCAACAGTTAAGCTTAAATTGACAAGAGGTTCCTTCTTAATTGTTTAAAAGCTCTTTAACTGTTCGGCATGCAGGCTGAACATAGAAAAAACAAATATGAAACCCTGAGGAACACTGAAATGGGCTAGAGCTTAACAGCTATTAGTGTTAGGCTGGCCCCAAAGGGGACTCTTGGCTCATGAAATATTTGTATTATTAAAGTTGACAAGGATCTCGGACGACCTACTATGTCATGTGACAGTTTCTGATTTGGCACCCATGGTGCTGTGTTTATACTATAGTGCCTTTGCTTCTGCAGAGATTAAAAAGACACTTAGACAATCAAGAAATTTGAAAGGCACCACTTCTGTGACTCGTTGGCTACAGGAAAAAAAGAAAAAGGAAAGGACAAGCTTAAAATAAGCATGCCAGGACTTCCTGGTAGTCCAGTGGTTAAGACTTCGCCTTCTAATACAGGGGGTCCCAGTTTAAATCCTGGTTGTGGAGCTAAGATTCCACATGCCTCATGGCCAAAAAAACAAACAAAAAAAAAACCCAGAAGCAATAATGTAGCAAATTCAACAAAGACTTTAAAATTTGTCCAAAGAAAAGAGAAATCTTAAAAATCATGCCAATAGGGGAAAAATTAGGCTTTAGCCTTTATTTGATCTACAAATCAAATATTGAAGAAGTCACCTCTATACAGAAACTGACCAATTCACAAATGGTATGATTCCAAACTTTGTTTATATACTGGTTCCTGGGCAATCAAAGAATTTGTGGTTCATACTAGCTGAACCACATTTTACAATTTAGCTGTTGAGATACTATGAGTTTTAAAGAAATGTAAAATAGTATAAAATAGTACTGTGACCTTACAGTAACATAACGAAATGGAGACCCTCTGGCTGCTATTGTCCAGAAAGAGGTTTCCTTTGACCTGCGAGTATGGCAGCAGGCAGGGTTATGTGCGGTCAACATGTGGATGGTGGCAAGGTGGTAATATGTCCTCATCTACCCAAGAGCTGCCCATGTATACGGGATTTCTGTATATTCAGTTCAGTAGCTCAGTCATGTCTGACTCTTTGTGATGCCCATGGATTTCAGCATGCCAGGCTTTCCTGTCCATCACCAACTCCTGGAGTTTACTCAACTCATGTCCATCGAGTCCGTGATGCCATTCAACCATCTCATCTTATGTCATCCCCTTCTTTCCCTGCCCTCAATCTTTCTCAGCATCAGGGTCTTTTCCAATGAGTCAGTTTCTTCACATCAAGTGGCCAAAGTATTGGATTTTCAGCTTCAGCATCAGTCCTTCCAATGAACGTTCAGGACTGATTTCCTTTAGGATGGGCTGGTTGGATCTCCTTGTAGTCCAAGGGACTCTCAAGAGTCTTCTCCAACACCACAGTTCAAAAGCACCAATTCTTTGGTGCTCAGCTTTCTTTATGGTCCAACTCTCACATCCATATATGACTACTGGAAAAACCATAGCTTTGACTAGATGTACCTTGGTTGGCAAAGTAATGTCTCTGCTTTTTAATATGCTGTCTAAGTTGGTTATAGCTTTTCTTCCAAGGGGCAAGCATCTTTTAAATTCATGACCACAGTCACCATCTGCAGTGAGTTTGGGAGCCCCCAAAAATAATGTCTCTCACTGTTTCCATGTATTGATAACTGGTTGTTCTTGTCTTCAAATTTTTCGTAACTTTAGTGAGTATTTAATTATAATCAAGAGCTTAGACCTATACAATATGTAGCCCCTAGCTATTGGGGGCTAATAGCCCCAAGTACTCATGGGGCTATTGAGTATTTGAAATTGGGACAGTAAGAATTGAGATATGCTATTAGCAGAATTAAGAAAGAAGGCTGAGCACCAAAGAATTGATGCTTTCGAACTATGGTGTTGCAGAACACTCTTGAGAGTCCCTTGGACTGCAAGGAGATCAAACCAGTCAATCCTAAAGGAAATCAGTTCTGAATATTCATTGGAATAACTGATGCTGAAGCTGAAACTCCAATACTTTGACTGCTTGATGCAGAGGGCTGACTCAATAGAAAAGACACTGATGCTGGGAAAGATTGAAGGCAGGAGGAGAAGGGGATGAAAGAAGAAAAGATGGTTGGATGGCATCACTGACTCAGTGGACAAGCTCAGTGGATAATGAGTTTGAGCAAGCTCCAAGAGATGGTGAAGGACAAGGAAGCTTGGCGTGCTGCAGCCCATGGGGTAGCAAAGAGTTGAACATGACTGAGCAACTGAACAGCAACAACAAATCAGTAGAAACTAAACACTAATGACTTAGCATTAAAAAGGAATATAAAACATCTTAAGTTTTATATGGATTACAAGTTAAAATGATAGTTTTCTAGATATATTGTATTCAAATATATTATTAAAATTAATTTATATATTTCTTTTTAAAAATATGGCTACTATAAAACTTAAAATTATATAGATCATTCACATTGTATTTCTATTGGACAGAGGTGTCTTACAGTATAGGAACTTACTGTAAGTAAGAACTAACCTCCCTAGGAGGTTACAGGAATCCTAGCGTTATTAGGAGGCAGAACTCTAAATAACTCAGAAATAAAGCTTTTCTTTTAACTGATACAAAAATGTTTATAACTTTAAAGAAAAACAAGAATGGCTCATCATGCAGTTCAGTTCAGTTCAGTCTTTCAGTCATGTCCGACTCTTCGCGACCCCATGAATCGCAGCATGCCAGGCCTCCCTGTCCATCACCAACTCCTGAAATTCACTCAGACTCTCGTCCATCGAGTCAGTGATGCCATCCAGCCATCTCATCCTCTGTTGCCCCCTTCTCCTCCTGCGCCCAATCCCTCCCAGCATCAGAGGCTTTTCCAATGAGTCAACTCTTTGCATGACGTGGCCAAAGTACTGGAGTTTCAGCTTCAGCATCATTCCTTCCAAAGAAATCCCAGGGCTGATCTCCTTTAGAATGGACTGGTTGGATCTCCTTGCAGTCCA
>NW_011495031.1:127701-128542 GCF_000754665.1 Bison bison bison
GGAGTAAGCATCTTTTAATTTCATGGCTGCAGTCACCATCTGCAGTGATTTTGGAGCCCCAAAAAATAAAGTCTGATACTGTTTCCACTGTTTCCCCATCTATTTCCCATGAGGTGATGGGACCACATGCCATGATCTTTGTTTTCTGAATGTTGAGCTTTAAGCCAACTTTTTCACTCTCCTCTTTCACTTTCATCAAGAGGCTTTTGAGTTCCTCTTCACTTTCTGCCATAAGGGTGGTGTCATCTGCGTATCTGAGGTTATTTATATTTCTCCCTGCAATCTTGATTCCAGCTTGTGTTTCTTCCAGTCCAGCGTTTCTCATGATACTGGAGGTCAGTGGAGAAATAACTCCAGAAAGAATGAAGGGATGGAGCCAAAACAAAAACAATACCCAGCTGTGGATGTGACTGGTGATAGAAGCAAGGTCTGATGCTGTAAAGAGCAATATTGCATAGGAAACTGGAATGTCAGGTCCATGAATCAAGGCAAATTGGAAGTGGTCAAACAAGAGATGGCAGGAGTGAATGTAGACATTCTAGGAATCAGCGAACTAAAATGGACTGGAATGGGTTAATTTAACTCAGATGACCCTTATATCTACTACTGTGGGCAGGAATCCCTCAGAAGAAATGGAGTAGCCATCATGGTCAACAAAAGAGTCCGTAATGCAGTACTTGGATGCAATTTCAAAAATGACAGAATGATCTCTGTCTGTTTCCAAGGCAAACCATTCAATATCACAATAATCCAAGTCTATGCCCCAACCAGTAATGCTGAAGAAGCTGAAGTTGAACGGTTCTATGAAGACCTACAAGACCTTTTAGAACTAACACCCAAA
>NW_011495031.1:128642-129362 GCF_000754665.1 Bison bison bison
CGGCTCCCCGTCCTGGGATTCTCCAGGCAAGAACACTGGAGTGGGTTGCCATTTCCTTCTCCAGTGCATGAAAGTGAAAAGTGAAAATGAAGTCGCTCAGTCGTGTCCGACTCTTAGCGACCCCATGGACTGCAGCCTACCAGGCTCTTCCGTCCATGGGATTTTCTAGGCAAGAGTACTGGATGCCTCTAATTTAAAAACAATCCCTCCCCTCCTTCAAAGCCTCTAGCCCACATCTCCCCCCAGCACCGCTCCACCGCCTCCACTGCCCCTCCACCACCCCAGCAAAGGCAACTACATGGTATCTCTTAAGAAAACAAATTCTTTACATGCACAGCTAAGTAATTAAATGGCTAGAGATGAGCTGTTTCTTCCTCAAGCCTCATATATTTTAACAGGAAAGGCCTTCATAGCTGGAAATTGGCTAAAAAGTGAGTAGGCAAATGTGCTAAAATAGAGTTGTGGTGATACTGGCTAACCTTTCCAGAAAAGTAGCAATTACAGCCAGATTACAGTGTTCATAAATGAGGTCCTATGGCCTTTATATCTGATGGGCAAAAAATGAATGATCTTTACTTTGATTGTTTTTTCCTAAGTTATGAGTAAAATTGAATCTCCTTTAATGTTTACTGCTGCTAAGTCGCTTCAGTAGTGTCTGACTCTGTGTGACCCCATAGACAGCAGCCCATCAGGCTCCCCTGTCCCTGGGATTCTCCAGGC
>NW_011495031.1:129462-132499 GCF_000754665.1 Bison bison bison
CGAACTAAAATGGACTGGAATGGGTTAATTTAACTCAGATGACCCTTATAGCTACTACTGTGGGCAGGAATCCCTCAGAAGAAATGGAGTAGCCATCATGGTCAACAAAAGAGTCCGTAATGCAGTACTTGGATGCAATTTCAAAAATGACAGAATGATCTCTGTCTGTTTCCAAGGCAAACCATTCAATATCACAATAATCCAAGTCTATGCCCCAACCAGTAATGCTGAAGAAGCTGAAGTTGAACGGTTCTATGAAGACCTACAAGACCTTTTAGAACTAACACCCAAAAAAGATGGCTCATCATTAGGGAATGCAAATGAAAACTACTTTACATCTATTACAAGGAGTATTATCAAAATCCCCCAAAACAGCAAGTGTTGGAGAAGATTTGGGAAACTGGAACCCTTGGGCATTATTGATCGGAACTGGAAATGGTACAGTCACCGTGGAAATTGATATGGTAGTTCCTCAAAATATTAAATTAGAATTACTATATGATATGGCAATTCCACTTGTGTTATATATACAAGATAACTGAAAGGACTCATGTAGATATTTGTCCACCCATGTTCACAACAGCACTATTCACAATAACCAAAAGGTAGAAGCAATTCAAGTTTCTGTGATGGATGAATGGATGAACAAAAGTGGCATATCCAAACAATGGAATACTGTTGTAGTTCAATCGCTAACTCTATCCAACTCTTTGTGACCCCATGGACTGCAGCACACCAGGCTTCCCTGACCTTCACTATCTCCTAGAGTTTGCTTAACCTCATGTCCACTGAGTCAGTGATGACATCCAATTATCTCAACTTCTGTCACCTGCTTCTCCTCCTGCCCTCAATCTTTCCCAGCATCAGGGCATTTCCCAATGAGTTGATTCTTCTCAAGGGAATATTATTCAGTCTTAAAAAAGGGGAATTCTGACATGTGGTGCAACATGGATGAACCTTGAAGATATTGTATTAAGTGAAAATAACCAGTCACAAAATGCAAAATATCATACGATTTTACTTTTATGAAATATGTAGTGTAGTCAAGTTCATACAGACAGAATGTAGCATAGTGGATGCCAGGAACTGAGGTGAGGTGAGAATGAAGAGTTATTGTTTAATGAATATAGAGTTTCAGTTTTTCACATGAAAAAATTATGGAGATGGATAATGGTGATGATTGTGTTAGCAAAAAAAATATTCTGATGCTATTAAAAGGGCAGCTTTATTCAGAACTATTGCAGTAGGTGCCAAGACCAGCATAATAGGGAAGAGATATTGGGCACAACTCTAAACACAGTAGAGACAAATGGGAATTCATATCTAAGGAGCAGAGTGGTTGGGGAAGAGGGTGGGACGTGGTGTCAGTGGATGGAAAATTATTAATAGGACACATCAAGGATATGGAATTCTTACTAAACCAATTTAACAGGATCCTTGAAGAAGGCAGCCAGGGGTGATTAGATAAAGGTCAAGCAGTCACTCTAAGCTGACGTAGTAGGATTTTTGCTATAAAGGGCTAGGCAGGCTTGAGCATAAGGCCAAGGCAGGAAGTCTAGCAGGGGAGAGCTCTTAGAGAAGGCTTACTAGGCTCTGGTCAAGGAGAGTGGGTGCTATGTGTACGCTAAGTCACTTCAGTTGTGTTTGGCTCTTTGCGACCCTATGGACTGTAGCCCACCAGGCTCCTCTATCTGTGGACTTCTCCAGACAAGAATACTGGAGTGGGTCACCATTCCCTCCTCCAGGGATCTTCCCAACCCAGGGATGGAAACTGCATCTCCTGTGACTCCTGAATTACAGGCAGATTCTTCACCGCTGAGTCATGGGGAGCCCGGTCAGGCAGAGAGTCTTTGTCAATTGTACAATAATGTGAATATAGTTAAAGCCACAAAACTATACATTTGAATGGTTAAATTGGTCAATTTTATGTTATCATTATTTTGCCACAATAAAAAAAATTACCAGAAAAACCAAGCTATGACTCATACCCATCATGGACTTCTCTTCTCTTTTTCTCATAGTCTGAATTTTAAAAACTTCAATTCCATCTCTTAATAAGGCTAAGGACTTTGTCTTTAAGACAAAATCTCTGTCTTATATCAGTGTCTCAGTATTTTAAGAAAATTAATTTGGTTGAAAACTTTCTCTTCCAGGTTTTGTATTAATCTTTACTATCCTCGACAAGTTTTCTGAAAATGTTCCAGTTTTACAGGAATTTTTCTGAACACAATTCTGGATAAGTCAGCTGAGCAGTTCAGACTAGAACTGAATTTATCATGTCAAATTTGAATTGATATTTCTTTTAGCATAGCCCTAGTTCCTATTAAGTTTTTTTGGTTTGTTTGTTTCTTGGCAGCCATAGCATGGTGATGGTTCATATTCAGCAATAAGATGTTTTCATGCCTATTGTTACTAAGTCTCTATTCTGTATGTTTGCAGCTTGATTTTTCAAAACCCTTACACTTCTTCATAAATAATTTAAAATTACGTTTGTCTACTGTTCTAAAGGTGTGGTGTTCAAATATTTTGAACAGTGAAACTCTGAGAGATACTGTATAGGAATATGCAAACAAACATAACATTTTCCATAACAAAATGGAAGGTGTTCTGATTGAGGTGGATAGTCCCACTTCCATTTACCACCAGTTTTAAGGTCTTGGTCTCCCCCTCAGTTGCCTCTGTGACATATCTGCAAAGCTAGAGTTTTGGAAATGCAATTGTGTCTATATATATTAAGATATATTTTCTTACTTCTGACATCATATCATTCCCCTAAATTCCTTAAGCAACTCACTCTGATTTCAAGAGTCATCGAGGTAAGGCATCATGGATGCAACAGACTTTGTTCATAATCTCTCTTTTAAAAAGCAAAAGAGACACTGATGTATAGAACAGTCTTATGGACTCTGTGGGAGAGGGAGAGGGTGGGAAGATTTGGGAGAAAGGCATTGAAACATGTAAAATATCATGTATGAAACGAGATGCCAGTCCAGGTTCGATGCACGATACTGGATGCTTGGGGCTAGTGCACTGGGAC
>NW_011495031.1:132599-151613 GCF_000754665.1 Bison bison bison
ATGGGGAACACATGTATACCTGTGATGGATTCATTTTGATATTTGGCAAAACTAATACAATTATGTAAAGTTAAAAAAAAAAAAACAAAAAACTATTTCTGACTTTCCCTTTACCTCGTAACACTGGGCTTTTTAATGGTCTCTGAACTCCCTGGTAATGAGAAGATCTTTCTATGAAAGGAAGATTCTAGAATTCACTGAAAACAAATGAGCTGAAATGGTAGCAAAAATTCAAGATGCACATTAGGGAAAAATGATCCATATCTCAAGCAAAGATAGCTTTTAGTTATGGATTATAACACTGATTATGACATTTGTTTTGCCTGGCTAGAATTAGAATGTCTAGTCTGCTATAACAGTTTTCCAAAAGTAGCTGAATGAATGAACTATAAGAGCTAATAGTTTTCTCATAGCTACATTTACTTACTGGCTGAATAAAATGCACTGTTCCTTAAAGCTTCAAACTCTATGTAGAACTGACAGGGTTAGTTTTGCTGAAATTCTTGGTAGTTTCCATAATCCATGGCAAATGAAGTTAATTCAACTCAGTATATATTTATGGGAACTCTTACTGCATCACATTGGCTAAATGGTGGTGATTCTAAGATAAGTATGATGGCTTCCGCCTTCTAGTGCACCCTGCACTGCTTTGGAACTTGCAAAGGAAATCAGCCTTAGCTAGTACAATTAGTATCAACTTTCAGGATATTCTACAGTCAAAGCATAAAAGGGTTCTTAATCACCTTGAGAAAAAGCTCGGGTTTTTGATCAACTAGAGATAATGTCAAACTGCATTAGAATGACAAGTCTACTAGTTAGAAATTATTTAGCTGGCTCACTGCTTTACAGAGAAAAACACATTTTTTTTTTCCACAGAAGTTTACAGAACTTTTCACAGAAGTTCAGGCTTGGGTCTGGCTAATTAACTCATGTGTATAATGTTGAGGAATGCATTTTTCTTAATGGGCATTTCATGACAGCTCTCTAGCCAACTCTGAAAGTGTGGAGATATGGGATTAAAATATTGAGACCCTCTGACCCCCAATTGTGGGTTTCTTACTGACTCGGAACTTCAGCTTCACAGCACACTGATATCTGAAGGAGTGACTCCAAATACAATAATACGCTTGAGTAATTTGCTTCTAGAAAAACTACAACTCCTACTTCAAACTGCTGTGCAACAATAAGAAAAAATTTTCTTCTAAACAGTGGAAAGGAAAATTATCCATTAATGGCCACAATGAAATATAAATATAACAGATGCTAAAATACGTAACATGCTCATTATCCCGACATTCACTGATTAATTATGCACATTCTCTTTTGTTATGCAAAAACATGCAGCCGCTTTATTGAACATTATAAGGATTCCTAAGCAAGTAAAAATGAGCATGTCTTTCAGTTAACATGCTGTATGACACCAATCAAATTTCCAATGGAAGCATAAACATCTTCCACTTAATCATCTCAGCAAAAATTATGCATTTGATTCAGAACACAATGCTGCTACTCTTCTATATAAGTCAGGAAAATTTAATTATTTTCCTTTATACTTATCCTCTTAAACATAGTTTTATATCTGAATGCACTATAAATTCACTTGAATTTCAGTAACTGTGAAAATGTGAATTATGCAGTTGTGATCCTTGCTCCAATTTTTAAATATTCACTAAACTTTTCCATTTAATTTTCATTAATTCCTATATTCAGAAATGTTGAGAATCTTAGAATAAATGATATGTATTTTATTCATCTTTGTAGCCCCAGTACCTAGTCTATACCTAATAAATATTAACTACATATTAACATATGCAAGAGCAGATAAACACATCTTTGAGTGTTTCAATGACTTTTTTCTGAGTAAGGTCACAGTGGTGAGACTTCAGAAAAAAGGTCATGTGAGAAATGGACTCCCAAGGATTCTGGGCCATTTGGCTCAGGGCAGAGGGAAGGGAAGATCTCTGTTAATAGATCGGACAACTTGTGAAACTCAGGTTTGAGAAGGAGGAAAGACTCATGAACCAGTCTAGAGTTTTGAGAAAATTCAAGCCCTCGTTTGGGCAGCACATTGATGACTGTGGAAAGGGCTCGCAGGAGTAAGTGTGAGGCTGCCGGATGAGGCTGGGGTTGGGAGGGCTCTCATAGGATGCAGGGTTCTCCTAAAGACAACCAGAGCCATAAGAGATTCCAGAGAAGTGACATGATGAGAGATGCTGTGTAAAAGGAAATTCAAGGTGGGAGATGGATCTGATGCTCTGAACTTCAACACACTCTTCTTAGTACAGCCTTCTGGTACAATGGAGAATGGTTACATGCTTTGTTCCACTTGACAGTGGAAGATAACCAGTATGTTCCTTCCTAAAGTCTATGCTTTAAGCCAAACATCCCATTCCCTCCATCATTCCTTTGTCATTCTGGTTCTCGCAACATCCTGGTTGTTGACCTTTGGGCACGCTCTCTGGTTTGTCAATGTCTCCTGAAACACAGTGCCCACAGTTTAGCATCAGGCAGAACCCACAAAGGAAAAGATTGATAGATTTCACCAGACCTAAAGTGAAAATTGGGAGAAGGCAATGGCACCCCACTCCAGTACCGTTGCCCGGAAAATCCCATGGGTGGAGGAGCTTGGTGGGCTGTAGTCCATGGGGTCTCTAAGAGTTGCACATGACTGAGCGACTTCACTTTCACTTTCCACTTTTATGCATTGGAGAAGGAAATGGCAACCCACTCCAGTGTTCTTGCCTGGAGAATCCCATGGACAGAGAAGCCTGGTAGGCTGTAGTCCATGGGGTTACGAAGAGTCGGACACGACTGAAGTGACTTGGCAGCAAAGTGAAAATAGCTGCAAATTGAACAAACTCAGCCACAAACAAAAATGTGAGTCTCTGATTACCTGCATCAGAATCATATTTGGGCCTTCTATGATTCAGACTCCAGAATCTTATCCTTACCTTTTATATTGTATTTTCTATGAGCAGTGCTCAGGAATTTTCATCAAACATGCATGTGCACACACACGTATGCATGCACACACACAGCCACTCCTCACCACATGCAGACATGCTAGGTGATTCTTGAGCAGACTCAAGTATGACAACACCAGCAGATAATCGTAGTAATAAAACTCAGGACAAATATTTATGATACATGTAACAAGAAAAGAGGTCATATCTTCAATGTGCAGACAGCAATTGCAGCCAATGAAGAAAATAGTAAGCATCTTAATAAAAAGTGAACAACCAACTTATAAAAAGAATAAATATAAACATCCAATTGAGAAGGAAAAAATGACCATCCTTACTACATGTCTACCATCCCTTATATTCAATAACGAAGTAGAAAAGCTCTGAAAATAAAGATTTTTCCAGCATTGATACAGTAGTAAAATTTAATCTGACTTGAGCTCATTTGGTGGTAAAACCTGTCATGAAGAGAGGGTATTGATGGTCTCTGTATGTTGTACTCGTTGTGGATATTCATCTTTCACTGCAGAGAGATGCAGAAGAATGTTTTTGTTTATAGTTGACTATGCTATCTAAGGCCCCTTAAGGTGGTTGGAGAATCAACAGTTCTGTATTATCTTGCTGAAAGTCAAAAAGAAATCCCAGTTTTAAGAGTTGAATGAATGATCATGGACATATGTAATTAAAGCAATGTATATAAAAATAAAATACTCTTTTTTGCCAATCAAATTGGAAACTATTAATACAAATCCAATATTCTTTGCTGTTGAGGTGAGTGGTCACCTTCTGGTGCTTATTATGGGATTATAAAGAAAATAACTTACAGAGGGCAATTTAGCTGAGCATATTAGAAGTCATTATAACATGCAACACTTTTTGCCTAGCAATTCAACTTCTGAGAACTTATCTCAAGGAAATAATCACTATGTCATGTTCATTGAAGCATCACAAATAGTAATAAAATGGAAACAAATGTTTAACAATAGGGAATCTGTTAATACCATCACTGATAAAATTATAATACATTAATTAAAATAATTTTTTGAAAGAACATGTAATGATATGGAAAATTTTAATAATATCGTGAAGTAAAAAAGCATTTTACCAAACAATAATAATGCAGAGGATGATTCTGTTTGGGGTATATAAGTTAAAGTCTACAAATAATGATGAATTTATCTGTAAGATTATATTATAAATGATTTTATTCTTTATTCTGTTCTGTGCTTTCCAGTATTTTTTTTTTTTCCAAAAACTTGTAACCTTTTTGTAATTTAGGAGTCTATACTTGAGGAGTGGAGATTGAAAAGGTGGAGTAGAAGGACATGGAGCTTACCTTCTGCCACAAATACATAAAAAATATGTCTACATAGGGAACATTCTCACAGAAAACCAACTGAAGCCTGGCAAAAGATCTCTTACACAGCCAAAAAGAGTCACTGTAACTGGGTAGGATTCCTCCCACCACCAAGAGAAAGGCATCATGGTAAGACCTATGCCTGTGGAAGAGATCTGTGGAAGAGGAAAGGCTCCCTTGCTCAGGGAACGCCCCCTGTCAGGTGAGAGGCCTCCAAGGACAGATAGTGACCTGGTGGGGACTGAATCTGCTCACACAGAGTGTGCAAGTGCTGGCTTGCCCAGAGGGATGGGCACTGATGGCTGCCGGGCACTGTACTTCCAAGTTGGAAACCAAAGATGGGCGGGACTGCTGATATGCACAGGTGTTAGGTGCTGAAACTCAGGCTTCAGTGGATATTCCCTGGGAGAAGACTCAGTCTAGCTGCACAGAGACAGCCAGAAGGGCCTAGAGTGTGGTCCTGGGCCGTCATTGTTAACGTGTGCAGAGTGGGATGCAGTGCCACTATAGGAGCTCCAATATCACTGGGCACAGGAGAGGCATGGGTCTGCCATAAGAACCCCTTTGTCAGCGTGCTCACCAGGCCTGGCTCCAGCAGCAGCAAGCTTTGTGAGCTCACATAGGATGGAAGGGGGCTGACATCTGAGCCGATCATCGTCTCTGCTAGGGGGAACGGGTCCAAGGGCAGGTCCAGCAGTGGCAGACATCGTTGGTGTACACACTGAGTGGCGGGCAGCATCACAGAATTTCACATCCTAGAGACAGACCCTGTAGAGGTGTACTCAGCCATTCCTTTCCCTACAGGGGTACTCCAGTTCCACTGATCCCATACTGCGGCTTGGAGCCAGATCTGGGGGCTTCTATTCCAACTGTGGGGCCAACCCTAACCCCAACAGATCTGTAACAGCCACAGAATGAAAAGATCTTGCCCAATATCCAGTTCAAGTTCTAGTCACCATAATACCAATCAATCACAGCCCCTATCAAGGGGATAACAGCCAGCATACTCTGAGGAAAGACACAACAGGCATCACCCTCAAAAACAACCTTCACATCAAAAATATTGGACTCACACAGTCTATGCTGGGGTGTGTGTGTGTGTATGCTAAGTGGCTTCAGTTGTATCCAACTCTTTGAGATCCTAGCTCATCAGGCTCCTCTGTCCATGGGATTCTCCAGGCAAGAACACTGGAGTGGGTTGCTGTACCCTCCTCCAGGGATCTTCCTGACAGGGATTGAACCTGCACCTCTTATATCTCCTGCACTGGCAGTGAGGTTCTTTACCACTAGCACCACCTGGGAAGCCCCTACAGAGGGATGCTGCCACATAAAAACAGCCCTTCAGGACCATAGTAGATAATTGTTTCTCCTAAACTCATAGAGACATAGAAACTTGAGTAAAATGAAAAAAGCAGAGAAACTACTCCTAATCAAAAGAACAAGAGAAATTCCCTGAGAGAACAAAGAGTAAAATAGGTCTCATCAGTCTACCAGATGCCAAGTTTAAAAAGGAGGTAATAAAAATGCTAAGGGAATTAAGGCAGATTTTTTTTTTAAAAGGAAGATTCTTGACATAAATGCTGATCACTGTAACAAGGAACTAGAGACTATAAAGAGAAACCAATCAAAATTAGACAACTCAATTGCCAAGATAAAAAGTGAGCTTAAAGCAATGAATAGCAGACTAAATAATGCAAAAGAATGAATAAGTCATTGGGGACATGCAATAATGGAAACCACCCAATCAGCAGCAGACAAAAAGACAAATTAAAAAAAAAAAGTAAGATATGAGATCTATAGGACAATATAAGGTGTGCCAACCTATGTGTAATAGGGGCTCCAGGAGGTGAAGAAAGAGAAAAGGGGATCAAAAATATATCTGAGGAAATTATGGCTGAAAACTTACCAAACCCAAAGAAGGAATTGATATCCAGGTACTGGAAGCATGTGTGGACATGATCAGTCATTTCATTTGTGTTTGATTCTTTGAGACCCTATGGACTGTAGGTTGCCAGGCTCCTCTGTGCATGGGATTCTCCAGGCAAGGATACTGGAGTGAGTTCCCAGGCCCTTCTCCAGGGGATCTTCCTGACCCAGAGATAGAACAGCGTCTCCTGCATTGCAGGTGGATTCTTTACCCACTGAGCCACCTGGGAAGCCCTACAGAAAGCACATAGTGTCCCCAGTAAGATGAACTCAAATAGACCCACACCAAAACATATCATAATTAAAATGGCAAAAGTAAAAGAAAAGGGGATTCTACAACAAGCACCTACTATACCTACTACATAGCACAGGGAGCTCTACTGAATGCTTTGTAATAACCTATATGGAAAACGAATCTGAAAAAGAACAGATATATGTATATGTGTAACTGAATCACTTTGCTGTACACCTGGAACTAACACAACATTGTAAATTAACAATACTCCAAAATAAAATAGAATATTAAAAAATAAAAACAAACAAAAGAGAGAAAAGATTCTAAAAGTAGGAAGAGAAAACAAAAAGTCAGCTACAAGGGAACTCCCATGAGGCTATGTGCTTATTTCACTACAGAAACTTTGCAGGCCAAATGGAAGTACCAGGATATACTCAAAGTCCTGAAAGGGAAAATTCTGCCACCTAAGATACTCTATCCAGCAATAATATGATTTAGAATAAAAAGAGAAACTAGAAATTTTTCAGACAAACAAAAACGAATAGAGCAATGCTAAACCTGCTCTAAAAGAAATATTGAAAGGTCTTCTTGAATAGAAAATAAGCAAGAATCTATAGGAAAGATCCCACATTAGACAATATGAAAGGCAAATATATAAAAGGACTGAAGATCACTTAAATATCAGGGCCAAGATTGAAAGACAATCAAGAATTTTAATGTAATTATAACCATAATTAACATCAAAATGATAAACATGAAGATATAAAATAGGACATCAAAAATCACAAAATATGGAAGTAAGGAGTAAAAATATAGATCTTTTAGAATGTGTTTCAACTTATATGACTATCAGCCTTAAAGCACGTAGATATAGTTATGGGTTAAATTTGAAAATCAGGGTAACCACAAATCATAAAGATACAATGGATTCACAAAACCCTAAAAGGAACTTTAGCACAATACAAACCATCAAATCACAAAAAGAAAAAAGCAAGAACAACCACAAAATCACCTGGAAAACAATGTTTAACATCACAAGAAATACATGTTTATTAAAATTTACTTTAAATGCCAATGAACAAAATGATCCAATCAAAAGAACCTGTAATATGCTGCCTACAAGAGACTCACTTTGGAGAGAAAGACACATATAGACTGAAAGTGAGGGTATGGGAAAAGGTATTTCATGCAAATGGAAATCAAATATAAGCAGATAGAAATTATCTCAAGTATCTTTGCTGATCACAGTGATGTGAAATGACATCAACTGCAAAAAGAAAAACAAGAAAAAAATGATTACATGGAGATAACACAACATTCTACTAAAAATCAATGCTTCAATGATGAAACCAAAGAGGAAATCAGAAAATACCTTGAGACAAATGACCATGAAAACACAACGATATGAAATCTGTGGCATCCAGCAAAAGCAGTTTGAAGAAGGAAGTTTGTAGCAACAAAAGGATTTCCTTAAAAAAGAAGAAAAATTTCAAAAAACAACCTAATCTGCCACCAAGAATAACTAGAAAAAGAGGAACAAACAAAGCCCCAAATCAGCAAAGGATAGATTTAATAAAGATCAGAGAAGCGATAAATAGAGAACACAAAACAAGAGAAAAGATCAACAAAACCATGAGCTGACTTTTTGAAAAGTAAAATTGACAAATGTCTAACCAAGAATAATACAGAGAGGACCCAAAATAAACACGAAAAGAGGGAAAATAATAAATATTACAGAAGTCCTCTTCCTGTCTCACAGCCTTGTTATGGCACAGGGACTTCTGTAACTCAAAGAAGCTATGAACCATATCATGCAGAGCCACCCAAGATGGACAGGACATAGTGAAGAGTTCTGACAAAACGTGGTCAACTGGAAGAAGGAATTACAAACTGCTCCAGTATTCTTGCCATGAGAACCCCATGAACAGTATGAAAAGGTGAAAAAAAAAGACACCAGAAAATGAGCCCCCCAGGTTGGAAGGTGTCCAGTATGCTACTGAGGAAGAGCAGAGGGCAATTACTAATAATTTCAGAAAGAATGAAGCAGCCGGGCCAAAGAAGAAATGACGCACAGTTGTGGATATGCCTGGTGGTGAAAATAAAGTCTGCTGCTGTAAGAATAATATTGCATAGGAACCTGGAATGTTAGGTTCATGAATCAAGGTAAATTGGACATGGTCAAGCAGGAGATGCCAAGAGTGAACACTGACATTTTAGGAGTCAGTGAACTAAATTGGACAGGAAGGGGCGAATTTCATTCAGATGACAATTATATCTACTACTATGGGCAAGAATGCCTTAGAAGAAATGGAGTAGCTCTCATTGTCAACAAAGGAATCCAAAATGCAGTAATGGGGTGCAATCTCAAAAACAACAGAATTATTTCAGTTCATTTCCAAGCAAATCATTCCAAATCACAGTAATTCAAGTCTAGGCTCCAATCACTGATGCCAAAGAAGCTGAAGTTGTCTAATTCTGTGAAGACCTACAAGGCCTTCCAGAATTAACACCAAAAAGATATCCTTTACATCATAAGGGATTGGAATGCAAAAGTAGGAAGTCAAGAGATACCTGGAATAACAAGCAAGTTGGGCCTTGGAGTACAAAATAAAGCAGGGAAAACGCTGAGTTTTGTTAAGAGAACACACTGGTCATAGCAAACAACCTCTTCCAATAACATAAGAGATGACTGTACACATGGACATCACCAGATGGTTAATACTGAAATCAAGTTGATTACATTCTTAGGAGCCAAAGATGGAGAAGATCTATACAGTCAGCACAAATAAGACCTGCCACTGACTGTGGCTCAAATCATGAGCTCCTATTGCAAAGTTCAGGCTTCAGTTGAAGAAAGTAGGAAAACCACTAGGTCATTCAGGTATGACCTATAACAAATCCCTTATGAGTATAAAGTGGAGGTGATGACTAGATCAAAGGGATTTGATTTCATAGACAGAGTGCCTGAAAACTATGGATGGGGGTTGATAACACTGTACAGGAGGCAGTTACCAAAAGCATCTCCAAGAAAAGGAAATGAAGAAGGTAAAATGACTGTCTGAGAAGGCTCTACAAATAGCTGAGGAAAGAAGAGAAGTGAAAGGCAAGGGAGAAAGGGAAAGATATACTCAACTGAATGCAGAGTTCCAGAGAATAGCAAGGAGAGATTAGAAGGTCTTCTTAAATGAACAATGCAAAGAAATAGAGGAAAATCATAGAATGGGAAAGACTAGAAATCTCTTTAAGATAATTGGAGATATCAAGGGAACATTTCATGCAAGGATGGGTATGATAAAGGACAGAAACATTAAAGATCTAACAGAAGTAGAAGAGATTAAGAAGTGGCAAGAATACACAAATTTATACAAGAAACGTCTTAATGACCAGGATAACCATAATGGTGTGGTCACACACCTAGAACCAGACATCCTGGAGTGTGAAGTCAAGTGGGTCTTGACTTCCTTGTAGGAAGCATTACGACAAAGCTAATGGAGGTGATGGAACTCCAGCTGACCTATTTAAAATCCTAAAAGATGATATTGTTAAAGGGCTGTATGCAATATGTAAGCAAATTTGGAAAATTCAGCAGTGGCCACAGGATTGGAAAAGGTCAGTTTTCATCCCAATCCCAGACAAGGGCAATGCCAAAGAATGTTCAAACTACCATGGAATTGCACTCATTTTACACGCCAGCAGGTTATGCTCAAAATCTTTCAAGCTAGGCTTCAGCAGTACATGAACCAAGAACATTCAGATACACAAGCTGGGTTTAGAAAAGGAAGAGGAACCAGAGATCAAATTGCCAACATTCTTTGGATCATAGAAAAGCAAGGGAATTCCAGAAAAAACATCTACTTCTGCTTTATTGACTATGATAAAGCCTTTGACTTTATGGATCACAATAAACTAAGGAAGATCCTTCAAGAGATGGGAATACCAGAATATTTTACCTGTCTCCTGAGAACCTGTATGCAGGTCAAGATGCAACAGTTAAAACCAGACATGGAACAATGGACTGATTTAAAATTGGGAAAGGAATACAATAAGCTGTATATCATCATTCTGTTTACTTAACTTATATGCAGAGTGCATCATGTAAAATGTTGGGCTGGATGAATCATAGGCTGGAATCAAGATTGCCAGGACAAATGTCAATGACCTCAGATATGCAGATAATACCACTCTAATGACATAAAGTGAAAAGGAACTAAAGAACCTCTTGATGAGAGTGAAAGAAGAGCATGAAAAAGCTGGCTTAAAACTCAACATTAAAAACCCTAAAAAAAAATAATAATAAAAATAAAAACCCTAAGATCATGACATCTATTCTCATTGCTTCATGGCAAATAGAAGGGAGAAAAATGGAAACAGTGATAGATTTTCTTTTCTTGGGCTCCAGGATCACTGAAGATTGTGACTGTGGCCATGAAATTAAGAGGTGCTTGCTTCTTGGAAGGAAAGCTATTACAAGCCTCAACAGCATATTAAAAAGCAGAGATATCACTTGGCCAACAAAGGATTATATAGTCAAAGCTATGGTTTTTCCAGTAGCCATGTAGCGATGTGAGAGTTGGACATAAAGAAGGCTGAGTACTGAAGAACTGTGAATTTGCTTTTGAACTGCTTTTGAATTGTGGTGCTGGAGAATACTCTTGAGAGGCCCTTGGACAGCAAGAAGATCAAACCAGTCAATCCTAAAGGCAATTAACCCTGAGTATTCATTGGAAGGATTGATGTTGAAGCTGAAGCTTCAAGACTTTGGCCACCTGATGCAAAGACCCTGATGCTAGTAAATATTGAAAGCAAAAGGAGAAGGGGGTGTCAAAGGACGAGATGGTTAGATAGTATTACTGATTTATGGACATGAATCTGAGCAAACTCCAGGTGACAGTGAGGGATAGATGAGCTTGGTATACTGCAGTCAATGGGGCTGCAAAGAGTCAGACATGACTTAGTGACTGAGCAATAATAACCACAGAAATATAAAAAAATTGTAAGAGAATATTATGAACAGCTATATGCCAACAAATTGGACAATGTAAAAGAAAAGGTCAAGTTTCTAGAAACAAACTCTCTGCCAAGACCGAGTCAAGAAGAAACAGATAATTGAAGATATTAATAGCTAGAAGTGAAGTAGAATCTAAAGTAAAGAAAAACTCCTCCAGAACCAGATGGCTTCACTGGGAAATTCTACCAAATATACAAAGAACATATATCTATCTTTCTCAACCTACCCAAAAAGACTGAAGAGGAGAGAACACTCCCCAAATAATTCTATGAATCCACCATCTCCCTGATATCAAAATCAAACAAACCCACTCAAAAAAAAAAAAAAAATTGCAGGCCAATATATTTGGTGAATATAGATGCCAAAATCTTCAACAAAATATCAGCAAACTGAATTCAACAATACATTAAAAGGATTATACACCATGATCAAGTGGGATTCATTCCAGAGTTGCAAGAATGATTCAACATATCCAGATCAACCAACTTGATACAGCACATTAACAAAAGAAAAGACAAACACCACATCATCTGAATAGATGCAGAAAAAGCAAGCACTTGAAAAAAAATTCAACAGTGATTCACAATAAAAACTCTCCCCAGTGGGTATAGTGGGAACATATCTCAACACAAAAGCCCTTAATGACAAACCCACAGTCAGCATAATACTGAAAAATGAAAAGCTGAAAGCCCTCTTGCCACTAACCCAATACTGTAAATCAATTTTATTTCAATGGAATAAAGTCAATACATTTTTTAAAATTTATTTTTTTTATTGAAGGATAATTGCTTTACAGAATTTTGCTGTTTTCTGTCAAACCTTAACATGAATCAGCCATAGGTACACATATATCCCTTCCCTTTGAACTTCCCTCCCATCTCCCTCCCCATCCCAACCCCTCTAGGCTGATAGAGAGCCCCTGTTTGAGTTTCCTGAGCCATACAGCAAATTCCTGTTGGCTATCTATTTTACATCTGGTAATATAAGTTTCCATGTTACTCTTTCCATAGATCTAACCCTCTTCTCTCCTCTCCCCATGTCCATAAGTCTATTCTCCATGTCTGTTTCTCCATTGCTCCCCTGTAAATAAATTCTTTAGTACCATTTTTTTAGATTCCATATATGTGTATTAGAATACAACGTTTATGTTTCTCTTTCTGACTCACTTCACTGTATTATAGGTTCTAGGTCCATCCACCTCATCAGAACTGACTCAAATGTGTTCCTTTTTATGGCTGAGAAAACGAAGATCATGGCATCTTGTCCCATCACTTCATGGGAAATAGATGGGGAAACAATGGATACAGTGTCAGACTTTATTTTTCTGGGCTCCAAAATCACTGCAGATGGTGACTGCAGCCATGAAATGAAAAGACGCTTACTCCTTGGAAGGAAAGTTATGACCAACCTAGATAGCATATTCAAAAGCAGAGACATTACTTTGCCAACAAAGGTCCGTCTAGTCAAGGCTGTGGTTTTTCCTGTGGTCATGTATGGATGTGAGAGTTGGACTGTGAAGAAAGCTGAGCACTGAAGAATTGATGCTTTTGAACTGTGGTGTTGGAGAAGACTCTTGAGAGTCCCTTGGACTGCAAGGAGATCTAACCAGTCCATTCTGAAGGAGATCAGCCCTGGAATTTCTTTGGAAGGAATGATGCTAAAGCTGAAACTCCAGTCCTTTGGCCACCTCATGTGAAGAGTTGACTCATTGGAAAAGACTCTGATGCTGGGAGGGATTGGGGGCAGGAGGAGAAGGGGATGACAGAAGATGAGATGGCTGGATGGCATCACTGACTCGATGGACGTGAGTCTGAGTGAATTCCAGGAGTTGGTGATGGACAGGGAGGCCTGGCGTGCTGCACTTTATGGGGTCACAAAGAGTCGGACACGACTGAGTGACTGAACTGAACTGAACTGAACTGAATATTCCATTGTGTATATGTACCACAACTTCTTTATCCATTCATCTGTTGATGGATATCTAGGTTTCTTCCATGTTATAGCTATTGTAAATAGTGCTGCAATGAACAATGGGCTACATGTGTCTTTTTCAGTTTTTGATTCCTCAGGGTATACGCCTAGGATGGGATTGTTGGGTCATATGTTGGTTTTAGTCCTAGTTTTTTAAGGAATCTCCATGCTGTCTGTGTGGTTGCACAGAGTCAGACACGACTGAAGCGACTTAGCAGCATACTGCCTTCCATAGTGGCTGTATCAATTTACATTCCCACAAACAGTGCAAGAGCTTTCCCTTTTCTCCACACTCTTTCCAGCATTTACTGTTTGTAAACATTTTGATGATGGCCATTCTGACAGGTGTGAGGTGATATCTCATTGTGGTTTTGATTCGCATTTCTCTAATAATGAGTGATGTTGAGCATGTTTTCATGTGTTTGTTAGTTATCTGTATATCTTCTTTGGAGAAATGTCTGTTTAGGTCTTTTTCCCACTTTTTGATTGGATTGTTTGGCTTTCTGGCATTGAGTTGTATGAGCTGCTTGTGTATTTTGGAAATGAATCCTTTGTCAATTTTTTCATTTGCTATTATTTTCTCCCATTCTGAGGGTTGTCTTTTCACCTTGCTTATAATTTCCTTTGCTGTGCAAAAGCTTTTAAGTTTAATCAGGTTCCACTTGTTTACTTTTATTTTTATTTCCATTAGTCTAGGAGGTGGATCATAGAGGATCTTGCTTTGATTTATGTCATCGAGTGTTGTGCCTATGTTATCCTCTAAGAGTTTTATAGTTTCTGGTCTTACATTTAGGTCTTAAATCTATTTCAAGTTTATCTTTGTGTATGGTGTTAGGAAGTGTTCTAATTTCATTCTTTTACACATAGCTGCTCAGTTTTCCCAACACTATTTAATGAAGAGGCTGTCTTTGCCCCATTGTATATTCTTGCCTCCTTTGTCAAAAATAAGGTACCCATAGGAGCATAGGTTTATTTCTGGGTTTTCTATCCTGTTCCATCGGTCTATATTTCTGTTTTTGTGCCAGTACCATACTGTCTTGATGACTGTAGCTTGGTAGTATAATCTGAAGTCAGGAAGGTTGATTCCTCCAGTCCATTCTTCTTTCTCAAGACTGATTTGGCTATTTGGGGTCTTTTGTGTTTCCATATGAATTGTGAAATTTTTTGTTATAGTTTTGTGAAAAATGTCATTGGTAATTTGATAGGGATTGCACTGAATCTGTAGATTGCATTTGGCAGTATAGTCATTTTCATAATATTGATTTTTCCTACCCAGGAACATGGAATATCTCTCCATCTGTTTATGTCATCTTTGATTTCTTTCATCAGTGTCTTATAATTTTCTGTGTACAGTTCTTTTGTCACCTTAGGTAAATTTATTTCTAGACATTTAATTCTTTTTGTTGCAATGGTGAATGGGATTGATTCCTTAATTTCTTTCTGATTTTTCATTGTTAGTATATAGAAATGCAAGTGATTTCTGTGCATTGATTTTGTGTCCTGCAACTTTGCTATTCACTGATTAGCTCTGGTAACTTTCTGATACTATCTTTAGGGTTTTCTATGTACAATATCATGTCATCTGCAAACAGTGAAAGCTTTACTTCTTCTTTTCCAATTGGGATTCCTTTTATTTCTTTGTCTTCTCTGACTGCTGTAACTGGGACTTCCAGAACTATTTTGAATAATAGTGGTGATAGTGGACACCCTTGTCTTGTTCCTGATCTCAGGGGGAATGTTTTCAGTTTTTCACCATTGAGAATAATGTTTGCTATAGGCTTAGCCTATATGATCTTTACTATATTGAGGTAGGTTCCTTCTATGCCCATTATTTGAAGAGTTTTAATCATAAATGGGTGCTGAATTTTGTTAAAGACTTTTTATGCATCTATTGAAATTATCATATAGTTTTTATCTTTCAGTTTGTTAATATGAT
The DNA here is from genome assembly GCF_000754665.1 of Bison bison bison. Taxonomy (NCBI): domain Eukaryota; kingdom Metazoa; phylum Chordata; class Mammalia; order Artiodactyla; family Bovidae; genus Bison; species Bison bison. The sequence goes on from NW_011495031.1 coordinate 147,996, forward strand.
GTATTGCATTGTTTGATTTGCATATATTGAAGAATCCCTGCATTCCTGGAACAAACCCAACTTGATCATGGTGTATGAGCTTTTTGACGTGATGCTGAATTCTGTTTGCTAAAATTTTGTTGAGGATTTTTGCATCTATGTTCATCAGTGATATTTGTCTGTAGTTTTCTTTTTTGTGTTGTCTTTGACTGGTTTTGGTATCAGGGTGATGGTGGCCTTGTAGAATGAATTTGGAAGTGTTTCTTCCTCCACAACTTTTTGAGAGTTTTAGAAAGATAGGCATTAGCTCTTCTCTAAATGTTTGATAGAATTCTCCTGTGAAGCCATCTGGTCCTGGGTTTTTGTTTTTTGGGAGATTTTTGATCACAGCTTCAATTTCAGTACTTGTAATTAGGTTGTTCATAATCTCTATTTCTTCCTGGTTCAGTCTTGGAAGATTGAACTTTTCTAAGAATCTGTCCATTCCTTCCAGGTTTTCCATTTTATTGCCATATAGTTGTTCATAATAGTCTCATAATCCTTTCTATTTCTGCATTGTCTGTTGTAACCTCTCCTTTTTCATTTCTAATTTTGCTGATGATTCTTCTCTCTTTTTTTCTTGATGAGTCTGTCTAAAGGTTTGTCAATTTTATCTTCTTAAAGAACCAGCTTTGAGTTTTATTAATCTTTACTATTGTTTCTTTCATTTCTTTTTCATTTATTTCTGCTCAAATCTTTATGATTTCTTTCCTTCTACTAATTTTTTTTTTTTACTTCTTTTTCCAATTGTTTTAGGTATAAAGTAAGGTTGTCTACTTAATGATTTTCTTGTTTCTTGAGGTAGGCTTGTATTGCTATAAACTTCCCTCTTAGAACTGCTTTTGCTGTATCCCATAGGTTTTGACTTGTCATGTTTTAATTGTCATTTGTTTCTAGAAAAATTTTTTATTTCCCTTTTGATTTCTTCAGTAACCTGTTGGTTATTTAGAAACGTGTTGTTTAATCTCCACGTTTGTGTTTCTTACAGCTTTTTTCTTGTAATTGATATCTAGTCTCATAGTGTTGTGGTCAGAAAAGATGCTTGATACAATTTAAATTTTCTTAAATTTACTGAGGTTTGATTTGTGACACAAGATGTGGTCTGTCCTGGAGAATGTTCCATGTGCATTTGAGAAGGTATATTCTTCTGCATTCGGATGGAATGTCTTGAAGGTATCAATGAGATCCATCTCATCTAATGTATCATTTAAAACTGTGTTTCCTTATGAATTTTCTGTTTTGATGATCTGTCCATTGGTGTGAGTGGTGTGTTAGTCTCCTCCTATTATTGTGTTACTGCAAATTTCTCCTTTTATGTCTATTAAGGTTTGTCTTATGTATTGAGGTGCTACTACATTGGGTGCATAGATATTTATAATTGTTATGTCTTCCTCTTGGATTGATTCCTTGATCGTTATGTAGTGTCCTTCCTTATCTCTTATAATCTTCTGTATTTTAAGGTCTATTTTGTCTGATATGAGGATTGCTACTCCAGCTTTCTTTTGCTTCCCATTTGCATGGGATATATTTTTCCATCTTCTCATTTCAGATTATATGTGTCTTTAGGTCTGAAGTGGGTTTCTTGTAGACAGCATATATATGGATCTTATTTTTGTATCCATTCAGCCAGTCTATGTCTTTTGGTTGGAGCATTTAATCCATTTACATTTAAAGTAATCATTGATATATATGTTCCTGTTGCCAAAAATGGCAAAAATTGAGAAAACTTAATTGTTTGGGGTTGATTTTGTAGATCTCTTTTCTTCCCTTGTATTTCTTGACTATATAAGTCCCTTTAACATTTGTTGTAAGGCTGGTTTGGTGGTACTGATTTCTCTAAACTTCCGCTTGTCTGAAAAGCTTTTTATTTCTCCATCAATTTTGAATGAGCTCCCTGCCAGGTACAGTAATCTTGGTTGTAGATTTTTCCATTTCAATACTTTAAATATATCCTGCCATTCCCTTCTGGCCTGCAGAGTTTCTGCTGAAAGATCAGCTGTTAAGTGTATGGGGTTTCCCTTGTATGTTACTTGTTGCTTCTCCCTTCCTGCTTTTAATATCCTTTCTTTGTGTTTAGTCTTTGTTAGTTTGATTAATATGTGTCTTGGCGTGTTTCTCCTTGGGTTTATCCTGTATGGGACTCTTTGTGCCTCTTGGACTTGATTGACTATTTCTTCTTCCATGTTGGGGAAATTTTCAACTATAATCTCTTCAAAATTTTTCTCATACCCTTTCTTTTTCTCTTCTTTTTCTGGGACCCCTGTAATTTGAATGTTGATGTGTTTGATATTGTTCCAGAGGTCTCTTGAGACTATCCTCAGTTCTTTTCATTCTTTTTAATGTATTCTGCTCTTCAGAAGTTATTTCCACCATTTTATCTTCCAGTTCACTAATTCAGTCTTTTGCCTTAGATATTCTGCTATTGATTCCTTCTAGAGTATTTTTAATTTCAATAACTGTGTTGTTTATCTTTGCATGTTTATTCTTTAATTCTTCTAGGTTTTTGTTAATTCTTGCATTTTCTTCATTTTGTTTTCAAGGTTTTTGATCATCTTTACTATCATTATTCTGAATTCTTTTTCACTTAGTTTGCTTATTTTCTCTTCATTTATTTGGACTTCTGTGTTTTTATTTGTTCCTTCATTTCTGTAGCATTTCTCTGCTTTTTCATTATTTTTGTAAACTTACTGTGTTTGAGGTCTCCTTTTCCCAGGCTTCAAGTTTGAATTCTTTCTTCCTTTTGGTTTCTGCCCTCCTAAGGTTGGTCCAGTGCAAGCTTCCTATAGGGTGAGATTTATGGTGAGTTTTTGTTGTTTGTTTTTCCTCTGATGGGCAAGTTTGAGTGAAGTGGTAATCCTGTCTGCTGATGACTGGGTTTGTATTTTTGTTTTGTTTGTTATTTAGATGAGTGTCCTGCACAGGGTACTACTGGTGGTTGGGTGATGCTGGGTCTTATATTCAGGTGGCTCCTTTGTGTGAGTTCTCCCTACCTGATACTCCCTACTGTTAGTTCTCTGGTAGTCTAGGGTCTTGGAATCAGTGCTCCCACTCCAAAGGCTTAGGGCTTGATCTCTGGTCAGTAAAGAAGACTCTACAAGTGGTTTGTTATGGCATTAAGTGAGATTAAAACAAACATCCAAAAATGAGAAACCAAAGATGAACCCCAGACAAATGGCAGTCACAAAATCAGTCAAATGATAATTAAAATAATGGGATATACACATACACATATACACCCATGAGCAAAGTCAAAACAGTCCAACAAAAATAAATACAGGAGATTGATCCAGCAAACAAAGGTAATAAAAAATTATATTTACCAGTTAAGAACAAAAGTAACTAAAGCACAAACTGAAAACAAAACTAAAGCAAGGTGCCAAGTGGGGAATAAAGCAATGAAAACAAAATTAACAAATATGTTGAGAGGACAGGAAAGAAAGAAAAAAAATAATAGATATGCAAAGTTAAATAGAGGTACATGGAGATTTATATACATTAAAGACTAACCTCAAGTGGAAAAGAACAGTAGGAAAGGCAAACAAAAGAATAAATGTAGGGAAAATATAATAGGTTTAAAAAAATTAAAATTAAAATTACAAA
>NW_011495031.1:151713-156173 GCF_000754665.1 Bison bison bison
AAAAAGAAAACACAGAAGAAGAAAGAAAATCAGGGAAAAAAAGGAAAACCCCCCAGAACTGCAAAAGTCTAATGTAGAGAGGCAGAGGTTTATAACAATAAAAAAATGTGACTGAGAAAAAAAAAGAAAAAAAAATTCAAAAGCTTAATTAGATTTCATAGTGCCAATAAAATCGACAACTCCAACAGCAGGGCGGGGGTGGCGGGTGATTTGAGGGAAAAAAAGAATCTACAGAACACGTCAAAACACAAGAATAATAAATGTATTTCTTGAGTCACTGCTGTCAGAGTCCTTTCCCTTGCTGCGAGTCACAGTCCACCTCACCTTCCTAGGATGCCCTCCAACACTGTGCTGATTTCTGGACCTGCTGTGGGGGCAGCTCAGATTCTAATCTGGTCCTGCTCCTGTGTGTTCTTGCCTCCAATGTCCACAGCTATCAGAACTAGCGCGTTTTCTTTTGTGGGAGCTTGCAATGATTTTTTATATATTCCAGAGACACAGAGTCTGCCTAGTTGATCATGTGAATTTAACTTACAGCTCGTACAGCTGGTGGGAAGGTTTTGGGCTTTCTTCCTTAGTCACACTGCCCCTGGGTTTCAATTGTGGTTTTATTTCCATCTCTGCATGTGGGTCGTCCACTGGGGTTTGCTCCTGAGGCTACCCTGGAGGACTTGGGTTTGTCCCTGTGAGGCCCAGGGTTTGTCCCTGTGAGGCCCAGGTGTGGAGGTTGTGCAGCTGCTTGGGTTGCAGGGGTTCTGGCAGCATCAGGTACTCTGGGGAGTTGTTGGCTAGGGCAGCAGGAAACACAGTGCTCTAGAAGGATTCCCTTCTAGTGACCAGTATTGGCCAATACGCTCCAGTATTCTCGCCTGGAGAATCGCCCTCCCTGACAGAGAAGCCTGGCAGGCCACAGTCTACAGTGTTGCAATGAGTTGAACACAACTGAAGCAACCCTGCACGCATAGATGTAAGACTTGTTTTGCCTGTGGTAGCTCTGCCCCAGAGAGAGTTGAGTGTGAAGGTGGTGCAGCTGCTTGGATTGTGGGGACCCTGGTGGTGCCAAATGTGCAAGGACAGGGACTGCCTCCACCACAGGAGTTATGGCCCTATCACAGTCTTTTTTCGAGCCTCTTGTAGCTGGTGATCAGAAGGCCCTTTTGGCCAGTGTTTCTCCTTAGCTCTGCCCATGCAGGCACTTAGAGGGCTTCCTTGCCTGGGGTCCTTCTCTGTTGTTTGGCACATCAGGCACATAGAGGGGCCCCCCCTGGCTGGGGTCCTATCCTGTAGATCGGCACATCAGGCACTTAAAGGGGCACCCTGGGTGGGATCTACTCTGCAATTCAGTGCTCAGGTGTTTGATGGGCCAGCCTCTCTATTGTTAATTTACCAATGCTGGCTTGTCGGGGGAGAGAGTCTATGGTGATAGCTTCACCCCCTACGTGGGACTCAGCAGTATCCCCTCGCTTCCATAGCTGCCTGACTTTCTTCCACAGGTATTTCCCACCACAGTCTCCTCCCCCACATCCCCTCGATCCATCTCTTCACAGTAAATAGCTGTCCTCACCTCACTGGGACTTCTCCACAATCCCCAAACTCCAGCTCCCAGCCACTGCACCTTCCAGGGGACCTGCGTCCCTGTCCGGGGTATGTATGGCTGTGGCAAGGACTGTCTGATTCTTGTTCCATTTAGGCGGCCACAGACCAGCTGTTTCATTATCAGTCTGACTCTGACAATTGCCCCAATGTGGGGATAGGACCCCTGCTTCAGTTCCCCGACCCCCGCCGAGGGCAGGTACAGTCCTGCTAACACTCCTGTTTTTCCCCCCAGTTCCTTTGTCCTACCGAGTTTTGCGTGGGTCTATACACACTTTTCCACTGGTCAGGTGTTCTTGTCTGCTCTCAGCTGGTGTTCTGCATGCACCTCTGTGTCGGAAGGTGTATTCCTGATGTTTCCGTGGAGAGAGATGTACTCCATGTCCACCCACTCCCCTGCCACTTTGTTCTCAAGTCAATACATTTTTAATATAGTACCCCAAACTTAACCCAATTCTGCTGAAATACACTGACCATTAAAAAATAACACGTTTTATCTTGTATACTTCTATTAGTATAGTCTAAGTCAACATAACAACAGATGAATTAACAATATATTTATAATTTGGTATACTACACACAGGCTTTCATATAAAGCATAATTATGATAATGATGGGCTTCTCTGGTAGCTCAGCTACCCACTCTACTATTCTTGGGCTTCCTTGGTGGTTCAGACAGTAAAGAATCCATTTGCAATGCAGAAGACATGGGTTCGATCCCTGGGTTGGGAAAATCCTCTAGAGGAGGGCATGGCAACCCATTCCAGTATTCTTGCCTGGAGAATCCCCATGAACCAAGGAGCCTGGCAAGCTACAGTCCATAGGGTTGCAAAGAGTGGACAAGACTGAGCAACTATGCACACATGATAATGATAGTCATAGTAATAACGATAAAACATTATAGGAAAATAAAGCTAATGAAATTACAGGCAACCAGAAGCTATGCTGCCAACAACACTTCTCCAGGGAGAAGTGCTTCTCATGTCTCACCTCCTCTTCCTCCCATAATGACAGGAATGGCTTAAAGATGTGGGAAAACAAAAACAAAAAAAAAACCCTCTAATTTTAAAAGATGGGGGTAGAGAGGTTCTACCTCAAAATAGAAGTTTGATAATATGAGCATTTTCGTTTACTCTCTAAACACAGAGATTATTGACCGTATGCAAAAATTGTGTACAGAAACAGGAGTAACAAGGCATGGAACAATAGAGCATAATACAAATAGCTCCTTTATGATTCCAGAGCACAACAAAAGTCAGAGACTTTTAATTTATTTATAGGGCTAACATAACCAAGATAAAAATTAGCAGGAAGGAAAGGATACACACATCTCACTTACAAATATACTTGCAAAATTGACTGCAGCGGTATATTATAAATAATGCACTATCACAAAGAGCAGTAACTCTAGTGGTGTAAGGATGGGTCAAAGTAAGAAATATTCTCATGGTTTACTACATTAAGAGTGCAAACTAAAAAACATACTAAGAAACAGCACCTCTATGACATTGAAAAGTTGCTTTATTTTATAAAACATTCACCATAAATTCCTAGGCTTCCCAGGTGGCACAGTGGTAAAGAACCTGCCTACCAATGCAGGAGACAGAAGAGGCTTGGGTTTGATCCCTGGGTTGGGAAGATCCCCTAGAGGAGAGCATGGGAACCCACTCTAGCATTCTTGCCTGGAGAATCCCATGGACAGAGGAGTCTGGCGGGTGACAGTCCATAGGGTCGCAAAGAGTCAGACATGACTGAAGCAATTTAGCACACACACACACACAAATTCCTGATTAAAAACTTAGCAAATGCTTTTCTTAATGTGTTAGACACCAAAAGCAAAAATGAAACAATGATCAAACAAATCTGTAAGAAAAAAAAAACAACAACAACAACTAGAACCTCAGTAATGACTAGTATCAGCTCATGTTTTTGATGTTCATAAAACAATTTTAGTATCGATCAAATATCTAGCAGAAGGAAATAAACTCAATCTAACTAACAATTTAAAAAACTGAAACACAATAAGGTATTTTTGACCTATGGACTAGCAAAAAGATTTAAAAGAGCAATAATATCCCATATTAGCAAAGATTGGAAAAAGATGTTAGTTTTCTATCACTACTTATTAAAAAACTACTAAAAACTCATGCCTTAAAACAATACAAATTTACTATCTTATAGTTCTGGAAGTCAAAAGTTCAAAATGGTTCTCATGGAGCTAAAATGAAGATGTTGGCAGGCCTGTCTTTGTTTTGGAAGCTCTAGGAAAAATTCACTTCCTTGTTTTCTGATCCTAGAATCTGCCTGCATTCCTTGGCTTATTGGCTCCCTTCCTTTACGTGCAAAGTCAGCAACACTGGGCCAACTCTTTTTCAAGCTGCTATCCTTCTGGTTCTGCCTCCCTCTTCCTCTTTTAAAGATCTTTGTAATGACATTGGGCCCTCCTGGGTGTTCTAGGAAAATCTCCCTATTTTAAGGTCAGCTGATTAGAAACCTTAATTTTAGTGCAAACTTAATTTCTCTTTGCTGTATACCTTTACATGTTTGGAGGTTCCAGGGATTAAGATGTGGATATCTTTGTGTGTGTGTGTGTGTGTGTGCGTGTGTGCTGGGGTGCATTTTCTGCCTACCACACAGGGTATCTTCAGTCACTGTTCAGTTCAGTTCAGTCGCTCAGTCGTGTCCGACTCTTTGCGACCCCATGAATCGCAGCACGCCAGGCCTCCCTGTCCATCACCAACTCCCAGAGTTCACTCAGACTCACGTCCATTGAGTCAGTGACGCCATCCAGCCATCTCATCCTCTGTCGTTCCCTTTTCCTCCTGCCCCCAATCCCTCCCATCATCAGAGTCTTTTCCAATGAGTCA
>NW_011495031.1:156273-164295 GCF_000754665.1 Bison bison bison
TGAGGTGGCCAAAGTACTGGAGTTTCAACTTTAGCATCATTCCTTCCAAAGAAATCCCAGGGCTGATCTCCTTCAGAATGGACTGGTTGGATCTCCTTGCAGTCCAAGGGACTCTCAAGAGTCTTCTCCAACACCACAGCTCAAAACCATCAATTCTTCGGCGTTCAGCCTTCTTCACAGTCCAACTCTCACATCCATACATGACCACAGGAAAAACCATAGCCTTGACTAGATGAACCTTTGTTGGCAAAGTAATGTCTCTGCTTTTGAATATGCTATCTAGGTTGGTCATAACTTTCCTTCCAAGGAGTAAGCATCTTTTAATTTCATGGAGTCACTGTTGGGGGTGTATAAATGATTATAATCTTTCTGGCAGATTGACTTTAAAATGTCCCTGTAGGTTACTGTGCATCATGGGACTATAGTTGTATATTAATTAGATTTGCAAGTTCCTTTTAAAGCAGAGCTTTAAAACAGATCTCAAAAGAATTGTTGAAAATATTTACACTGGCCCTCCTCCACCTAGTTCAGGGGCTGATGATCTACTCTTTCTGACTCAAAAACAAGTTACAATCATTCAGATAAGGGAATAATTTTCTAAAACATTCAAAAACACATCAGACTTATTCTTACTGAGGGGTGAGGGCATCAGAAAGCCATTTTAGTGTTGAGATAAAGTGTCCGAATGAATTTGAACAGAAAAGGTGAGAGTGTTCAACACTCTAGATCTCTGGGAGTCAATAATTTTAGAGAAGTTTCATTATACATTTAGGTATTTATCTTTTGGGGGACCATCTCAGAAAATACACATTGTATTACAAGAGAACTCTAGCAGTCAAACAGAAAAGGTTTCTGAGCTGCTAATCATACAAATGCAGACAGAATTAACACCTGGACCATGCTGAAGATGATAAGTTTAGTGTCTTCTCCATGACAAGGCTTGTCTCATAAACTTCAAGTAATTTTATTCTAGTGAAATTATTATCTTTTTATATTTCATTATACTCTATCTCACACAGCTGTATATATTTCCAGTTAGAACATCTCATTTTATTAGAATTCCTTTTTCAAGTTCTCCCACTTTACATTATTAAAATCTACAATTTTTCCCTCTCTTCATTAAAATAAACCATAACTTTTCAATTATAATTTTATTATAAATAAATATAGCATAATTTTATTATAAAATATAGTAAACATACATTTAAAGGTATGTTTGTTACTAAGTTTGAACCTTTGTGTGATTCTATATTAAATACCAAGCAGACTTATGTCATTATTAACATTATGTAGTAAGGAGTTGAAAATAGATTATTGTTATTTTTATAAATTAATAAATTATCATGGATTCTCTATGACTACATTTAGGATTACGAGCTTTTAAAATTTTAAGTATTAATTCATTTTGTATAGTCTTCTCACCCTCAATAACAGACATTTTTACCTAATGTGAAAGCAAGTTGTTATCTATCTATCACTCCATTCTCAAGGAAGCCCCTCTGCTAAGTCATGGCTCAGTCATAATATTCTTACCTCTTTTCCTTCTTCCAGGAATTATAAAATATAAAAAAGGTTTGTCATGCTCAGAATCTCTCTCTGATGACTTTTAAATCAGAATTTTTCTAACCTATTTCATAATACAGGGAGGAACAATCATAGCACCACATTTTTTCACTCTTTCAGCCTCTTTTCCAGCTGTCTATAAGTGGTATATTAATAGTGGTCATGGAGGACACCAGTTTCAGATAGAAGAGTTTACCCATGCAAAAAATGGGCTCAGGGAAAAACACAGTAAAGTTAGAACAAAGACTCTGCTCTGGATTTGGATTGTGCCCTGCAAAATAGAACCCACAACACATTTAATGTATAAGTTGTCTAATGTCAACAGGACCTTAAAGAAACCCTGTAAAAACAAACATTTTGCTTTTTGATCAATAGAAATACAATTCTCATGTAGAAAATTTATGCTAAGTTGCTAAGTTGCTTCAGTCATGTCCGACTCTGCGCGACCCCATAGATGGCAGCCCACCAGGCTCCCCGGTCCCTGGGATTCTCCAGGCAAGAACACTGGAGTGGGTTGCCATTTCCCTCTCCAATGCATGAACCTGAAAAGTGAAAGTGAAGTCGCTCAGTCGTGTCTGACTCAGCGACCCCACAGACTGCAGCCCACCAGGCTCCTCCGTCCATGGGATTTTCCAGGCAAGAGTACTGGAGTGGGTTGCCATTGCCTTCAGCTCATAAAAGTACACTGGCCCCAGAGCCTAAAAAGATAATAAAATCACTTCCATTTGTAAATACTGTAAAACTTTTCATTTAAAACATGATTAATGAGTCCCAGTAACTTGTCAGGTACTGATCTAGGTGCTGGTCTGAGTTTAACCAACACCTCTTGAATATTCTCTATATTTGACTTAAGTATGTCATGTAATTCTCACAACTTTTGAAATAATTAGATAGTTATATACACACAAATGAATAAACACAATGCAATAGGGGAGTACCTCTAGCTGAAATTTATAAAAATTGCCTTGGACATATAAGAAAAGAAGCACTTAGGTTTATCTGAGAGAGGCAGATGAGGCTTCACAGAGAAGACTACTTAAGCTGAGGATTGAAAGATGGCTAAGGGCAACCAGACATGCACACTGAGGAGAGGCCTTTGCATTGCATGTACAAAGGCCTGCACCATGAACAAAGACATCATGGTTTTGGTAATCAATAGGTATTTAAGAATTAAAGGAATATAAGCTGTAAAAGGTGGGGGATGGGAGGGAAGGGAAGGTAAAGGCCAGGAAGAAGCCAGCAGCAGGGCATGGATTAGATGATAAAAAGCACAGTAGAGTATGCAAGGCAATGGCACCCCCCTCCAGTATCTTGCCTGGGACGGGGGAGCCTGGTGGGCTGCCATCTATGGGGTCGCACAGAATCGGACACTACTGAAGTGACTTAGCAGAGTGTGCAAATGAATTTCTATTTGAAGAATTTTGAGGAACAAATTTTTATGTGAAAAATATTATTTTGGAGAAATGGGATAAGCCTAAAAAAAGAGAAACGGTATTGTACTCATATAAGTGAAAGTTGATGGTAACCCAAACTGAAGCAGGAGCTTCCGAGGTGGTACTAGTGGTAAAGAACCTGCCTACCAGTGCAGAAGACATAAGGGACTCGTGTTTGATCCCTGGGTTGGGAAGATCCCCTGGAGGAGGGCACAGCAACCCACTCTAGTATTTTTGCCTGGAGAATTTCCGTGGACTGAGGAGCCTGGCAGGGTACAGTCCATAGGGTTACAGCGTTGGACACGACTAAAGTGACTGAGCACATACACTGAAGCAGAGGTTTATATAAGGGTGTACAGGAGAAACAAATTCGAGAGATGTTTAGCAAAAAGAAGGCCTAAGCTTGACTGTTGGCTGGAAGGTAGGTGAGAGAGAAACATCTTTTATATTTCCCAGTTTTGTTTTTTTTTTTCACTTGAGTGACTAAGTTGATAGTAGTCTGAGGGAATCATGATTGGTTCGTTTTAAATATGATAACCCAGAGAAGTTCTTGGAACATGTAGGAGTATATAGGTAGTGGGCAGTTAGATATCCAAGTCTGACATTCAGCAGAGGCATCTGGATTTGAGAAAGATTAGAGAAAGACCAGCTTAGATGGAGGACTTGATGCCATGATGGGGAGGAAACTGTCTTGGAAAAATAGCTGGGAAAAAAAGATAAAGAGGCTAAGGAAGAACCTCAGGGTATACTGATATATCAAGGCCGTGAAAGGAAACAAACATAATTTGTCTGTGCGCTAATAGGTAGTCCCATGGAAATCAAACAGGAAAGAATTTCAACATTCAATAATTAAGAAGCAGTCATAAGATAAAGTGAATGTCCCCATCAGATCTTATTTCTGCACTTACTCATTACATGTAAGGACCCACTAATTTTCATATATGTATAATCAGAATATACCTTGGCCTCCATGACCTTGTCTTTCCCCTGAATCTTGTGCAGAAGACCATCTTGAACTGAAAATAGGAGGATGGGACTGGGGGAAAACAGTGCCAAAATGATTAGAGAATATTATATATATTTTGAAATTTCATTGAGAAGCTGGATATAACACTGAATATGACAGAACCAAACTTTCCAGAAAATCCTCTCTCTCTCCTAAGTTCTGTTAGCTGTAGCAGCTGCCATCTCTACGTCTTCTCTCTTTCTTTTCCCACAACAACTCCTTCTAACCCTCTGGCTCCTACCATCCTACTGCACATGCAGGAAGTTCCTCTATGTCCCCGAGTTTCCTAATTTTGCATCCATACTATCATCCTATTCATTAAAACAAAAGATATCTTGGCATCTAGTCCCTTTAGAAGGAATGAAAATAATTATGAACAACCAATTTTCATTACTTTCCCCAGGCATACTTTTGTGTAGAAATTTGTTATAAAATTGAGAAATTTATACTTCTTTGGTTTCATGCTATTCTATTCTTCTCAACTTGCCAATTAAATGTACTCAGCTATCAAACAAATATTAAACAAATAAATGGTAAGCATCTCAGAAATACATTTTTCAGCAAAGGGATATTTAAAAAATATATTTTCATCAAAAATTAGGTAAAAATGCAATTCATACATATTTGATGTTAACTGTTCAACTTTTCACAATATACACCACAAGAATGATTTATTTTCATAGGGGAAATGCAAAATTCAGAATAATTCCCCAAACTTCATCAAATGTGATAAATTCTGAGTACCATCTGGCAATGTGAATTTTCTTAGGGTTCTTTTATGTAATTTTATGTATAGCCATCTGAATTGTAGTAACTACAGACATTCACTTATAACTAGGACATTACCTTAGTGCAATCAGTTTCAGAGAAATCCATTTGAACAAATAAAAACTCATATTCATAGGCCAAATCCTCTAGCTATAAGAAAACGAGAAAATCTGCATTTTTAAGTGGCTCCCAGGTGACTGGAGTCACAAGAGTCATCTGTAATGCCTAGTAATCCCTCGGTTCCATTGTATATTTCTAAATGAGAAACTTCTGGCAATCTCCCTATAGTCAGAGAATTCACACTTTTGTAAGTTTTGGTGATTCTTCCAAACAGGTAAGGGTTTAAGTCATCCCCTTAGTGTACATCTCTATGAGCAGATTATGGATGCAATGCACTGAGACTTTAGCCTCTTTATGTATCATCACATTACTATAGTTTTCTGTGTATGTGTACTCAGTAGTTCAGTCGTGTCCAACTCGTTGCAACCCTATGGACTATAGCTTGTCAGGCTCTTCTGTCCATGGCATTTTCCTGGAAAGAATACTAGCATGGCAAAGATAAATTCAGAATGTATTAAAGACCTAAATGTAAGACTAGAAACTATAAAACTCTTAAGAGGAGAACACAGGCAGAATATTTTTATGATATAAATCCCAGCAAGATCCTCTATGATCCACCTCCTAGATTAATGGAAATAAAAACAAAAATAAGCAAGTGGGACCTAATTAAACTTAAAAGCTTTTGCACTGCAAAGGAAATTATAAATGAGGTGAAAAGACAACCCTCAAAATGGGAGAAAATAATAGCAAATGAAACAACCGACAAAGGATTAATTTCCAAACCATACAAGCAGCTCATACAAGTCAATACCAGAAAAACAAACAACCCAATCAAAATGTGGGAAAAAGACCTAAAGAGACATTTCTCCAAAGAAGACATACAGATGACTAACAAACACATGAAAAGATTCTCAACATTGCTGATTATTAGAGAAATGCAAATCAAAACTACATTGAAATATCACCTGACATGGGTCAGAATGGCCCTCATCAAAAAGTCCACAAACAATAAATGCTGGAGAGAGTGTGGAGAAAAGGGAATGCTCTTGCACTGTTGGTGGGAATGTAAATTGATACAGCCATTATGGAAGACAGTATGGGGATTCCTTAAAAAACTAGAAATAAAACCAACATATGACCCTGCAAACCTACTATTAGGCATATACCCTGAGGAAACCAAAATTGAAAAAGACACATTCTAGTTCATTACAGTAATATTTACAATAGCTGGAACATGGAAACAACCTAGATGTCCATTGACAGATGAATCTTAAAAAAGCTTTCATCATATATATGATGAAATATTACTCAGTATAAAAAGGAACATATTTGAGTCAGTTCTAATCTGTGGATAAACCTAGAGCCCATTATACAGAGTGGAATAAGTCATAAAAAGAAAAATATTGTATACTAACACATATATTTGGAATCTAGATGGCACTGAAGAAATTATTTGCAGGGCAGAAATGGAGACATCAGGAGCATATTGGGCAACTACTGACTTGGGCAGTTCATCTTTCAGTGTCCTATCTTTGCCTTTTCATGCTGTTCATGGGGTTCTCAAGGCAAGAATACTGAAGTGGTTTGCCATTCCCTTCTCCAGTGGACCACATTCTGTCAGACCTCTCCACCATGACCCGTCCGTCTTGGGTGGCCCCACACGGCATGACTTAGTTTCACTGAGTTAGACAAGGCTGTGGTCCATGTGATCAGATTGGCTAATTGTCTGTGATTGGGGTTTCCATCTGTCTGCCCTCTGAGCCCTCTCTCAGTGCCTACCATCTTACTTGGTTTCTCTTACCTTGGACGTGGGGTATCTCTGCATGGCTGCTCCAACAAAGCATAGCTGAAGACTTTAAGGGACTAGATCTGAAAGACAGAGTGCCTGATGAACTATGCATGGAAGTTAATGACATTGTACAGGAGATAGGAATCAAGACCGCCCCCAAGAAAAAGAAATGCAAAAAAGCAAAATGGCTGTCTGAGGAGGCCTTACAAACAGCTATGGAAAGAAAAGAAGCGAAAAGCAAAGGAGAAAAGGAAAGATATACCCATTTGAATGCAGAGTTCCAAAGAACAGCCAGCAGAGATAAGAAAGTCTTTCTCAGCGATCAATGCAAAGAAATAGAGGAAAACAATAGAATGGGAAAGACTAGAGATCTCTTCAAGATAATTAGAAATACCAAGGGAACATTTCATGCAAACATGGGCTCAATAAAGGACAGAAATGGTATGGACCTAACAGGAGGAGAAGATATTAAGAAGAGGTGGCAAGAATACACATGCAAATCAAAACCACTATGAGATACCATTTCACGCCAGAATGGCTGCTATCCAAAAGTCTACAAGCAATAAATGCTGGAGAGGGTGTGGAGAAAAGGGAACCCTCTTACACTGTTGGTGGGAATGCAAACTAGTACAGCCACTATGGAGAACAGTGTGGAGATTCCTTAAAAAACTGGAAATAGAACTGCCTTATGATCCAGCAATCCCACTGCTGGGCATACACACTGAGGAAACCAGAAGGGAAAGAGACACATGTACCCCAATGTTCATCACAGCACTGTTTATAATAGCCAGGACATGGAAGCAACCTAGATGTCCATCATCACATGAATGGATAAGAAGCTGTGGTACATATACACAATGGAGTATTATTCAGCCATTAAAAAGAATGCATTTGAGTCACTTCTAATGAGGTGGATGAAACTGGAGCCTATTATACAGAGTGAAGTAAGCCAGAAAGAAAAACACCAATACAGTATACTAATGCATATATATGGAATTTAGAAAGATGGTAACAATAACCCTGTATACAAGACAGCAAAAGAGACACTGATGTATAGAACAGTCTTTTGGACTCTGTGGGAGAGGGAGAGGGTGGGATGATTTGGGAGAATGGCATTGAAACATGTAAAATATCATATATGAAACGAGTCGCCAGTCCAGGTTCGATGCATGATACTGGATGCTTGGGGCTGGTGCACTGGGACGACCCAGAGGGATGGTATCAGGAGGGAGGTGGGAGGAGGGTTCAGGATGGGGAACACATGTATACCTGTGGCGGATTCATTTTGATATATGGCAAAACAAATACAATATTGTAAAGTTTAAAAAAAAAAAAAGAATACACAGAAGAACTGTACAAAAAAGAACTTCATGACCCAGATAATCACAATGGTGTGATCACTC
>NW_011495031.1:164395-164580 GCF_000754665.1 Bison bison bison
AAATATCAATAACCTCAGATATGCAGATGACAGCACCCTTATGGCAGAAAGTGAAGAGGAACTAAAGAGGTTCTTGATGAAAGTGAAAAAGGAGAATGAAAAAGTTTGTTTAAAGCTCAACATTTGGAAAGCTAAGATCATGGCATCTGGTCCCATCACTTCATGGCAAAGAGAAGGGGAAACAG
>NW_011495031.1:164680-165313 GCF_000754665.1 Bison bison bison
TACAATATTGTAAAGTTTAAAAAAAAAAAAAGAATACACAGAAGAACTGTACAAAAAAGAACTTCATGACCCAGATAATCACAATGGTGTGATCACTCATCTAGAGCCAGACATCCTGGAATGTGAAGTCAAGTGGGCCTTAGGAAGCATCACTATGAACAAAGCTAGTGGAGGTAATGGAATTCCAGTGGAGCTATTTCAAATCCTGAAAGATGATGCTGTGAAAGTGCTGCACTCAGTATGCCAGCAAATTTGGAAAACTCAGCAGTGGCCACAGGACTGGAAAAGGTCCGTTTTCATTCCAATCCCAAAGAAAGCCAAAGCCAAAGAATGCTCAAACTACCACACAATTGCACTCATCTCACACGCTAGTAAAGTAATGCTCAAAATTCTCCAAGCCAGGCTTCAGCAATACATGAACCGTGAACTTCCTGATGTTCAAGCTGGTTTTAGAAAAGGCAGAGGAACCAGAGATCAAATTGCCAAAATCTGTTGGATCCCAGAAAACATCTGTTTCTGCTTTATTGACTATGCCAAAGCCTTTGACTGTGTGGATCACAACAAACTGTGGAAAATTCTGAAAGAGTTGGGAATACCAGACCACCTGACCTGCCTCTTGAGAAACCTATATGC
>NW_011495031.1:165561-167319 GCF_000754665.1 Bison bison bison
AGTGGTTGGGTGGCATCACTGACTCGATGAACATGGGTTTGGGTGGACTCCGGGAATTGGTGATGGACAGGGGGGCCTGGCGTGCTGTGGTTCATGGGGTCGCAAAGAGTTGGACATGACTGAGCGACTGAACTGAGTTGAACTGAATGGAGACACAGACATAGAGAACAGATTTATTAACACTTTCTGCTTCCCTGCTTCCTTTTCTCTCTTCCTCCTTGTTTTCTTTTTAGCCCAGTTTTCTTTACACCTCAAATTCTAAACTTCTTCATAGCTTGTTTGTCATTTCCACCAAGAAAGGTTCTTACTATGGTAATGGACCCAATCTCTAGGATCACTAGACTAGACTGGACTTTGAGCCACTATCTACTCAATATTCCTTAAGGCTCATCTTGCATGTTAAACTCCAAAGTGAATGGACATTTGACTTAGAAACTACAGCTGCAGGGGGAGGAAGGAGTGGGTGGGATATATGTAGAGAGTAACATGGAAACATATGCTCACTTCAGTCACTCAGTCGTGTCCAACTCTTTGCAACCCCATGAATCACAGCACGCAAGGCCTCCTTGTCCATCACCAACTCCCGGAGTTCACCCAGACTCACGTCCATCGAGTCAGTGATGCCATCCAGCCATCTCATCCTCTGTCATCCCCTTCTCCTCCTGCCCCCAATCCCTCCCAGCATCAGAGTCTTTTCCAATGAATTGATAAAGGACAGAAATGGTATGGACCTAACAGAAGCAGAAGATATTAAGAAGAGATGGCAAGAATACACAAAGAACTGTACAGAAAAGATCCTCATGACCCAGATAATCATGATGGTGTGATCACTGACCTAGAGCCAGACATCCTGGAATGTGAAGTCAAGTGGGCCTTAGGAAGCATCACTACAAACAAAGCTAGTGGAGGTGATGGAATTCCAGTGGAGCTATTTCAAATCCTGAAAGATGATGCTGTGAAAGTGCTGCACTCAGTATGCCAGCAAATTTGGAAAACTCAGCAGTGGCCACAGGACTGGAAAAGGTCAGTTTTCATTCCAATCCCAAAGAAAGACAATGCCAAAGAATGCTCAAACTACCACACAATTGCACTCATCTCACACGCTAGTAAAGTAATGCTCAAAATTCTCCAAGCCAGGCTTCAGCAATACATGAACCGTGAACTTCCTGATGTTCAAGCTGGTTTTAGAAAAGGCAGAGGAACCAGAGATCAAATTACCAACATCCGCTGGATCATGCAAAAAGCAAGAGAGTTCCAGAAAAACATCTATTTCTGCTTTATTGACTATGCCAAAGCCTTTGACTGTGTGGATCACAATAAACTGTGGAAAATTCTTCAAGAGATGGGAATACTAGACTACCTGATCTGCCTCTTGAGAAATTTGTATGCAGGTCAGGAAGCAACAGTTAGAACAGGACATGGAACAACAGACTGGTTCCAAATAGGAAAAGGAGTACATCAAGGCTGTGTATTGTCACCCTGTTTATTTAACTTCTATGCAGAGTACATCATGAGAAATGCTGGACTGGAAGAAACACAAGCTGGAATCAAGACTGCCGGGAGAAGTATCAATAACCTCAGATATGCAGATGACATCACCCTTATGGCAGAAAGTGAAAAGGAACTAAAAAGCCTCTTGATGTAAGTGAAAGTGGAGAGTGAAAAAGTTGGCTTAACGCTCAACATTCAGAAAACGAAGATCATGGCATCCGGTCCCATCACTTCATGGGAAATAGATGGGGAAACAGTGGCAACACT
>NW_011495031.1:167419-177506 GCF_000754665.1 Bison bison bison
CAGTGGCAACACTGTCAGACTTTATTTTTCTGGGCTCCAAAATCACTGCAGATGGTGACTGCAGCCATGAAATTAAAAGACGCTTACTCCTTGGAAGGAAAGTTATGACCAACCTAGATAGCATTTTCAAAAGCAGAGACATTACTTTGCCAACAAAAGTTCATCTAGTCAAGGCTATGGTTTTTCCTGTGGTCATGTATGGATGTGAGAGTTGGACTGTGA
This sequence comes from Bison bison bison, assembly GCF_000754665.1. Classification (NCBI taxonomy): domain Eukaryota; kingdom Metazoa; phylum Chordata; class Mammalia; order Artiodactyla; family Bovidae; genus Bison; species Bison bison. Next base: position 167,642 of record NW_011495031.1, read on the forward strand.
AGAACGCTGAGAGCCAAAGAATTGATGCTTTTGAACTGTGGTGTTGGAGAAGACTCTTGAGAGTCCCTTGAACTGCAAGGAGATCCAACCAGTCCATTCTGAAGGAGATCAGCCCTAGGATTTCTTTGGAAGGAATGATGCTAAAGCTGAAACTCCAGAACTTTGGCCACCTCATGCTAAGAGTAAAATAGATAACCAATGGGAATTTGCTAACAACTGAGAAGGGTGGGATAAGGAGGGAGATGGGAGGGAGGTTCAAGAGGGAGAGAACATATGTATACCTATCGCCGATTCATGTTACTATTTGGCAGAAACCAACACAATGTGTAAAGCAATTAAAAAATCAATCAATCAACACATTTTTTTTTTTTTAAAGAATACTAGAGTGGGTTGTCATTTTCTCGTCCAGGGGATCTTCCTGACCCAGAGATCAAACCTACGTCTCCTGACTCTCCTGCGTTGCAGGCGCATTCTTTCCCTTGAGCCAAGTAGCTAAGATCAAAAGAAGCCGAAATGACTAATTGTAATTCACAGCATAAGTCTGAAATACTTCTTAACCAAATTATTTTCTTCTAACCAGATTATATAATTTCAATATTTAAAAATATCACACTTCAAGTGCCTTTTTAAGACCATCATAAAAATAACATGGGTCAGGAAAACATTGTCATGCTGTAGATGAGAAAAAATGAAGTGACTTAACCAAGATCACACTTTAGAGTCCTGTCTCTAGTCTGTTGCAGGAGTGTTCCCTTCATTCAGGAAGCTTTCTGCTCTATGTCAAGTGCTTTGCTTTGGACATTACTGGAGTATATTTGTGTATATTAATTCATTTGATAGGCACAATACTATAAGATCTGAAAAACCTATGGGCTTTGGAATTATGATAGCTGTGTTTTTTTTTTTTTAATCCCAATTCTGCTGAAGTCAGACTCTGTGTACCTTGGGCAGTTCCCACTTTGCTCATTTGTTAAATTATAGACAATAACACTATCAATCCTGTAGGAGGGGTTGAGAAGATTAAATAAGATACTGTGTGCCTAAGCATCCAGGTCTTTGCCCAGAATGTAGTAAGTGCTCAGTGAATGCTAGCCTTTTACATTAGTTTCTACCCAGTATTCCTCAAGATTCATCTTGCATGTCCAACTCCAGAGTTAATGGACCTTTGACTCAGAAACTACCTATCACATGGTCTCAACTACTCTTTGCTCTCTCAAGACTGCCCCTTTGAAAATGGCTTGCAGTATGGGAATGGAGATATACAAACACAGAGGAGCAGAGAGGAGCCTTTCAATTGCTAGATCCCACTTGTGGGTCAACTGGTGGAGTCAAGTCCTCTTCATGAGGACGTCTTATCAGTTTGTTGTTCTACAACTAACCTATAAAACTCTGACCAGTAGTATAATACTTCCAGTTTGAAACTTGCCCCCGTGAAGCTGAGGGCCTGATGAAATGACTGTGTTAGTCTTCAACATTATACTTTGTTTTATCATGTATAATTGATGCAATGACAAATGGCAACACAATACTTGAGGCCCAGGGAGAACCATGACATATACGCACAAAGATAGGGTAGGGGCCAGGGCTGGAACACTCTTTAGGGGCGATGATCAAGCACTGATCGTTCCACAGCACCTGGAAACAATGAATCCATTGGAAAAATACTAATTTAAGGGAGTTCTGTTTTGCTGCCTCAGTGTGGCTTTGAAAAAATTACTTGTAATGTGCAATAGTGTAGAAGTTATATCTTCCTAGTTTTTAAAAATCATATTCTGGCTCTTTTTTAAAAAAACAAAATACCTCGGGGTCTGAAGCATTTAAGGGGGCTACCACTTGAATGTCTCTATTTTCCACTTGCTTAAACAAATCTTATAATTCCTTCAAGCTACCTTCTCCCCCACATTATCCATAAAGACTTGCGTGATCTTTCCTGCTCACAGTAACCCCTCATAGACCTTCCCACTTGTTTTATTTTTTTTTCTCTGTTAATCTTTTATTGACTGAATTCATAAGATCCAGATGCTGAATCTAAGAGGATAAAACAAAATATTTTCCTTCTTAACATCTTAGTAAGGTGTTTGGGGACTTCTTGCCCAGTGATCTAATGTCTGAAGTGGTTGGCATCTTGGTCTGATCAATGTGAAGAGGCTGTATCTATGCCCAACTATCCCCTCTAGGTCCACATTTTAAAATGGCATACTTCTGGTCAGCAGGTTGGCAATGGTTTTGGCCACTTTTTCCTGGCAGGTTAGCCCAACCTAAGGCCTAGACTTTCAGGAGAAAGCTGGATCCAGATCTTCATCTCATTTTCAGTACCCTTTACTAGGGCCTTAATTTTTCTTGCTGTTTTATATTTCTATTCATTTTCTGGTCTAAGATGATTTTCATCTTATATTTGACACTGTTTTCTTTTTGAAAATTTACTTGTTGGCATCCTGATTCAAAATTCTCATTAATATGTTTGACCTCACATTTTAGATGTAGCTTTCAGACCTCTTAATCATTTTTTTTTGAAACTCTTAATCAAAAGCATATAATTAGCAATAGAACCAAAGAATTTAGTGTGGCTTCAGCAAATTTGTTAGTGTTAAAAAGCACGCACATGCTATACATCAAAGAGGAACATTAGCGTTATCATAGCTTAATACATAGTGCCATCCTGGCAATGTAATCTTGTGTTCTAGAGCTATCTACCATCTCCAGTATTATACTGCTTAAGTAAACAATCTTGCTATCTCCTGTGAGGTTTATTTAATAATAAATGCATATAGAGATAATGAATCAAATGACTACAGATACATAGATATATTGCCAAACTCACTCAAAAGCTGGACATAAATGAGATTAACAAATATTTTAATACACATATATGTAAAAAAAAAACTCTCTTGGAATATAAGTCATATGTGCCCATTGCTTTTCATCATGTTTGACTCTCACCAGAAAAATTTTAAGCCAAATAATGGCCCCAATCTTGCTGGTGACTTTCACAATTTCAACTCATGCAGATTGGGTGGTATGTGCTTTATTGAAATGGTTGCTCGTTATCATTAGTCTTATAATGATACTCCCAGAATTTTTAATGTAAATACAGCTATCATTATTTTCACTTGTGTAAACTATATTACTAGGTTTGAGGATGAGTTATTTTTTTTGGGGGGGGTGAAATGTTCAAAATGGTTTCACAGAAGTCAATATTTTTGCAGTTTCTGGTTATTCTTAGTTTGGTCTTTAAAGCCTAAGGATATAGGCAACATGCACATTACTAAGAAAAAATGCTCCTGGCTTCTTTCCAAGGCTCAAAATGTAAGTAATTCTAACCCACTTGTTTTAAAACTGTGATCTATTTCATACGCTAGCCAGAGTGTTAGTTTTGTTTTCAAGTGAGTGTGTTTGTCATACACTTGCAATTGAATTCTAAATTTTATTTTGCCTGATAACCCCAATGCTTCCAGTTTACCTATCACCTTCTGCCAAAATCTGTTCTCTGGCACCTCCTGCCTGCTTGGTTGGCCTCTGTCATGCTGCATGGACATGACTTATGGTAAGTCTGTCTGCTATTTGGAGACCAGTTTCTGGGACTACTAATTAATATACTGAGGTTCCCCTCTGTGATTATCCTCTAACTTTTCTTTTTAAACAAAATACCTCGGGGTCTGAAGCATTTAAATGGGGCTACAACTTGAATGTCTCTATTATCCACTTGGACCACCAATGATGTCAGAAGCACAAAATGGTGACAATAAAGCTGCGATTCGATCTCCTAGACACATATCATGAAGAGAACCAGCATCTATGGCTAATCTAGGTATTATTTAAAGGATAAATCCTTATTTCATATCATCATGTCGACCTATGACAGAAATTACCTTTACTGTGTTTTCAAACAGGAGTGTAGAAATTGCATAAGGTAAATAAAAAGATATAAAATGAGTGCGAAGAGGAGTTTTAAATACTTTGAAGAAAGTTATATAAAGTATTTCCAAAGCTGAAGAAGATGCTAAAACTGGAGGACAGACATTTAAACAACCCTTTCTAAGTAAGCTGTAAACAAAACAGTTGAAATAACTCATCCTAAAAATATATGCCAACTTATCAAAACACTATGGCTATTTAATTAAAATAGCTTAATGCTTGTTGTTCTGCCCCATGTTCTAAAGGAACTGATTCCACTCTCAAAACAAGTGCCCTACTAAAGTCAGGTGAATGGAGTTTTTAAATAAAGTCTATCAAGAGATACAATGTCTATTTTTTTTAATAGTCAGTGATGCATGGAACAGAAAAAAAATACAATTTAGATTTGTAAATGTAATTCAGTGAAATGATTGTTGAATGTAATCTTCATAATTACTTTTTCAGTGCATTAATAATTACTTTTCAGGACATATTACTTCTCTCTAAGTGCTTTCCAACTAGACCAAAGAGTCCTTTTTAATATTTAACTGAGCATTTTATTCAGATTTTTATTTGGATATTTAATTACTGTAGGATCATACTTCAGTGGAAACGACCTAATCTGATAGTATTGATGGTTCATTCTGCTGTTCATAAACATTTTACTTCTTGAAAAATTTCATATTCTTTGGCTTTCCTGAATAATGTTATGTTTTCTTAAACATAATAAAGGGATTATGTTTATCCCTTTATTTATTCTTTCATTCAGCAAAATATTTATGGTAAAGCTGCAATATACTGAACATAAATTAGCTGTGAAAATGAAAAAATACATTTCCTCTCCTTGAGCTCACATGTTACAGGAGGAAAGTAGGTATGTAGGTATGAAAGTAATAGGCAGGTGCATAGATAATTACAAAAAAGAGAAGCACTGATGAGATGCATCAACAGTGTTTTCACACATATTCACCAAAATATAATCCTTAAATCTCTCTTTTTCCCTTTAAAAGTCTCTCTTTTAAAAGATTTCTCTCATCACCCTGAAATACATAAAGCTATTACATACACAATGAATATTTCATCCATATTATCTATCTATATGTATATTATATATAATATACATATCAATCTAAGAATCACACAAGGTATTGAAAGAAGATTTCTAGAGGACAAGCTGTTAAAGAGAAGAAAAGTTCAAGGAAACAAATATGTGTTCAAAACCTCCCTGTATTTACCTGTAAATTCTAGCAATTTAACTCATGACTTTTCCACCTCCTGGGCACTTTGTTCAACAGATGTTATCTTGATGCTAGGCTATACCAATCCAGGTGGGAAGCTCAACAGTTTTTTAATCTTCCCACACCAATCCATCCGAGTTCAGTTATGCGAAGCATTTATGATAAATGAAGAATAAATGAAAATTTAACAATAGATATATCACCTCACACACTAGCAAAGTAATGACTCAAAATTCTCCAAGTCAGGCTTCAACAATTCATGAACTGTGAATTTCCAGATGTTCAAGCTGGTTTTAGAAAAGGCAGAGGAACCAGAGATCAAATTGCCAACATCTGTTGGATCATCGAAAAAGCAAGAGAGTTCCAGAAAAACATCTATTTCTGCTTTATCGACTATGCCTAAGATTTTGACTGTGTAGATCACCACAAACTGTGGAAAATTCTGAAAGAGATGGGAATACCAGACCACCTGATCTGCCTCTTGAGAAACCTATATGCAGGTCAGGAAGCAACAGTTAGAACTGGACATGGAACAACAGACTGGTTCCAAATAGGAAAAGGAGTACATCAAGGCTGTGTATTGTCACCCTGTTTATTTAACTTCTATGCAGAGTACATCATGAGAAACGCTGGACTGGAAGAAACACAAGCTGGAATCAAGATTGCTGGGAGAAATATCAATAACCTCAGATATGCAGATGACACCACCCTTATGGCAGGAAGTGAAGAAGAACAAAAGAGCCTCTTGATGAAAGTGAAAGAGGAGAGTGAAAAAGTTGGCTTAAAGCTCAACATTCAGAAAACGAAGATCATGGCATCCAGTCCCATCACTTCATGGGAAATAGATGGGGAAACAGTGGAAACAGTGGCAAACTTTATATTTTTGGGCTCCAGAATCACCGTAGATGGTGATTTCAGCCATGAAATTAAAAGACAGTTGCTCTTTGGAAGAAAAGCTACGACCCACCAGGACAGCATATTAAAAAGCAGAGACATTACTCTGCCATCAAAGGTCCATCTAGTCAAAGCTATGGTTTATTCCAGTAGTCATGTATGGATGTGAGAGGTGGACTATAAAATAGGCTGAATGCTGAAGAATTGACACTTTTGAACTGTGGTGTTGGAGAAGACTCTTGAGAGGCCTTTGGACTGCAAGGAGATCCACTCAGTCAATCCTAAAGGAAATCAGTCCTGAATATTCATTGGAAGGACTGATGCTGCAGCTGAAACTCCAATACTTTGGCCACCTGATGCAAATAACTGATTCATTTCAAAAGACCCTGATGCTGGGAAAGATTGAAGGCAGGATGAGAAGGGGTCAACAGAGGATGAAATGGTTGGATGGCATCACTGACTTGATGCACATGAGTTTGAGCAAGCTCTGGGAGTTGGTGATGGACAGGGAAGCCTGGCGTGCTTCAGTCCATAGGGTTGCCAAGAGTTGGACAGAACTGAGCAACTGAACTGAACTGACAGCATCATTGGCCTCTGTGGTCATCACCACTGCCTAATCCTGCCCACCTCCACCCACTCACACACACTGGAAATTTTTATTGGCTCCTCCACTCACTCCTGCCTATATCTATCTTTCTAGCCTTTCACCTCTCCTCTGCCTTGTCTTCCTTCTTTCACTCTGTCTCTCTTCTTGTCTAGTAAAAACAGACAAGAATGCCAGAATGTTCTCTAGCTTATCAAGAGGAATTTCCTTCTCCTAAAGCCTTCATATCAGCAACTAGATCTTGGGAGGGTAGGTTAGTTGAATTTAAAAGGGTCAAGGCAGGAATTTTTACTTTCAATCTGAATAATTCATCTAAATACAGTCTTTTTCAAATATCTCTATTTTTCTACTCATATCTATTCCATTAAATTGTGAATTCCTCTCTGCAGCTACAGACTCCTGTGCACTGTGTTACTGATCTTTGATCTCCTTTCCCCTATCCTCTGTCTCCAGCACCTGGTAAGATGAACACTAGAAATGAATTTTTGAATGTTTTCTTATCTTAATGGAACAAAACTGAGTTCTCACATTGATGACTATGCTACTACTCCTAGTTGGAAAATTTTTCTTGTTTCCTGTTCTGCCTTCTAAAATTCAAGATGCCTGTTTTAATTTAATCTCTTCTCTGAAGCTCCTCTGTACTGTTCTGTCTACACTGCTCTCTCTCTTTTGCTTATTTTTCTTTTTTGGTGAACCCCTAAGACACATTTTGTTCTTTGCTTACTGTGTGTGTGTGCTAAGTTATTTCAGTTGTGTCTGACTCTTTGAAACTCTAGGGACCATAGCCCAGCATGCTCCTCTGTCCATGGGATCTCCAGGCAAGAACACTGGAGTGGGTTGCCATGTCGTCCTCCAGGGGATCTTCTCCACACAGGGATCAAACCAACATCTCTTATGCTTCTTGCATTGGCAAATGGGTTCGTTACCACTAGTACCACCTGGGAAGCCCTTGCTTACCAGACAACATATATTTTTAATTCTTATATGTCTTAGGTATATCTTTTCTTCAATATAGCAGAAAAGATGAGTAGCTGGGATTTTGTGCTTAGTCACTCAGTTCTGACCGATTCCTTGTGACCCCATGGACTGTAGCCTGTCAGGCTCCTCTGTCCATGGGGATTTTCCAGGCAAGAAAACTGGAGTGGGTTGCCATGCCCTCCTCCAAGGGATCTTCCCAACCCAGGGATTGAACCCAGGTCTCCTGCACTGCAGGTGGATTTTTTTACCACCTGAGCTGTCAGGGAATCCCAGGTGGAATATAACTGCAGATTAAATACTTAATGAAGGAATTCAAGGCGTATATAAAAGTTAAATGACATAAACAAATTTGAGACAAGATTTCCTCAGAGGGAGGGTTCTTTACAATTTACTTCTTGTGTTCTACAGTAATGTGTGATTCATGAGTCATGTTATAGTTTACTGGCATCTGTTTATGTCTTAGTTCTAGTGAATTTACCAAAACTCAGAAAAATGTGATACAACAAATAGTATTCACAAAAATGTAGAAAAATTCTATTTAAAAGTCATAAAAATAAATAATTGTACTTTCTCTGAAAATATTCAGAATGGGCCTACTAGTCCTGTTAATATAAAATCTTTATAGCCATACTATAAGATTCTAATGTGTTTTTTTTTTAACCAAGCATTAAAATATCTTTCAATCATAGAAGTTGAATTTTCCTACCATTAAAAAAGCCTAGAATCGATTACTTTTAAATCACTTAAACAATTCTAATGAGGCAAAACATTTTAGTAAAACTACTTCTTCATTTCCACCAATTTCTCTACTTTTCTATTTCTCTTTTGTTAGAAATATGTGGATATGAAGTGGATTCGATCAGAGCTTAGTTGGTTATGGACTTGTTAGGACGTTTGTGTTAGATATTTTTAAAAGCTTGAATATACATGCCTTCTGAGGCTCTGATTCCTTAAATCCACTCTCTCACCACATGTAGTAGTTCCTTGAACTTCAACATGATGCTCCCAGAGGGGGACCAAGTTTGCATGAAACTCGGTGCCAAAATGCCACTACTTTATCCTCATCAAGCAGTTATTACTCTGAGTCTTTTGCTGCACATGTAAGGCTCTGTGCTAGAAAGGCTCCAGGGATAGATAGTTACAAGCAATGGCTTATGCTCTACGGAGCAGGAAAAGGTGTAATGCTGATTTGCAGGTTGGGTAAAATGTGCTTCAGGAGTTGCAAGGAGGAAGTCATCCCGTGGCTTTAGTGAGGGGGCATTGGAATGGTATTCAATGGTCAAGTCAAAACAAGCAGAACAGGACAGAGAGACGTGATCTGGGAAAGAAACAGAGGATCACAGACATCCTGGAATAAAGCTGCTGGGGTCAAGTAACAGTCCTCAGGGCTGGGGCAGAGCCAGATCATAGAAGATGTGAGAGAATACACAGATAAGGTCAGACCACATAGGGCACTAACAGAGAGCTCCTGGAGTCTGGACTTCATTCTTTGACAACAGGAGTCACTGACAATATTTTTGGTTGAAAAGTGACATATACAGCATGATGTTTCAGACTGGAAGCTTAGGAGGGTGAGTTGTATAGGGCATATGGGCCAAAGGGACATCTGGAGGCAGAAGGTTCAACTGAAGATTAGTTTACAATAGTACAGAGGAGAGTCAGGACTGGAATGGTGGCAGAGGAATGAGAAGAAAAGATAAGGTTGCTAGAGGCATGCGTGCTCAGCCACTTCAGTCATGTTCAGCTCTTTGCGACCCCAAGGACCGCAGCCTGCCAGGCTCCTCTGTCCATGGGACTCTCCAGGCAAGGATACTGAAGTGGGTTGCCATGCCCTTCTCCAGGGAATCTTACTGACTCCAGGGATTGAACCCTCAGCTCCTGTGTCTCTTGCACTGCAGGCAGATTCTTTACCCACTAAGCCACCTGGGAAGCCCCACAAGAGACATAGCAAATGATGAATCAGTATGCCTGGCTGGCTTACTAAGGGTTGAGGGAGACAGCAAAGAAGTTAATCAGACCTCCTCTGGGGGGGGCCTCATCTTCGACTCCTCCTTGTATTAGACACCTATTAATCTGGTTTTTGAGGCCCAACTTATCCCCCATTTATCTTTAGGACTGCTTCACTCCCAACAGGACACAGACAGATGCAGGACAATCTAGTCCCTGCCACTCCTTCCCTGGAATCCAGAGGTAGACCCAACAGCCAGAGAGCAGTCTCTCTCTCAGATGCTGACTGTGGCCATCTTCTTCCATGTGA
>NW_011495031.1:177606-187037 GCF_000754665.1 Bison bison bison
GAAAGTAGAGAAAATGCTCTGCAGCAACGAAGGCCCAGCACGGCCCAAAATAAATACAACTGCAATAATTACAAGGAAGTGGAAAAACAGCAAGTGATAATTCTACCAAGTTATGACAGATGTCAACTCACCAGTGAAAACACCTGCAAGTCTCCTGCTTTACAGCAAAAGAGAATAAGAAAGTAGAAGTGAAGAAAAAAAAGAGAGCTGGAGAATAAGAGCTTGGTCTGGGCTTCCTGTTACACTTTAGTCTCTGCTTTCATATGCCACTGAAATGCTACTGCATACTTCCTCTTTAATTCTGCAGGACAGCCTACTCATGCAGCCATACATTTCCCCCTTTCCCCTTTGACTGCGTTGGCCTGGCAGGGTTATTGTTACTTATAGCCAAAACAGTCCAAACTGATATATTCCTCAGCAGAAACCCTCTATCTTCAGTCAAGGTGTTTTGGGCACTCTCTGAACACTTCAGTATTTACTGACTCCACACTTTCATGCCATTTCCTGCTTCTAGAATGCCTTTCCCTTCCAAATCCTGCTGACTCTGCATGCATAAATCCTGATTATCCTTCCTTTCATCTCTCTCTTTTTAAATACTCTTTGAGTGACCCATAACATCTGCAAATTGTAGTATTACATTTTCCCACTTCAATCCCTGATTTTAGCGAAACTATTGGAAGAATAATTAAAACTATATAAAGAGGGTAAAAGGTGGTAGATGGTAGTAGAAAATCAAGACATTTATGCTCTGACATATACAAATGAAAAGATAATGGTCTACTTGGCTATGGATACTTCTGACACTAAGATGGGTTCAAGAGCTCCAGTAGGCCACTTGGGCAAAGTAGATATTTTACAAATGATAGTATATTCATTAAGAGGGGTGTTAGATGAAAGAAAATAAAAATCGTCTTTAAACAACTAATGCATGACACATTATTGTGTAAGTGCTATAAACTCAATTTTACAAATATCCAGAGGAGGTCCTACAGCAAGTGAGAGACAGGGAACCTTGCAAGGGCTTCCCTAGGGCTTTCTTCACTATGCTAAACTATCACATAGGAAATAAAAAAATGTATGTCAATTTTTAGATGAGACAATAATTCAATTTTATTTAATTCTTAAAAACTATTATGTATTTTAAATTGTCACCCATTAAAATAATACTATTTGCTGGTGGCCCAGACAATAAATAATCCTCCTGCAATGAAGGAGACCTAAGTTCGATCCTTGGATTGGGACGATCCCTGGAGGAGGGCATGGCAACCCACTCCAGTATTCTTGCCCGGAGTACCACCACGGACGTAGGAGGCTGGTGGGGTACAGACCATGGGGTTGCAAAGAGTTGGACACAATTGAGTGACTCAGCACAGCACAAAATAATAATATATCCTAAGAACCATCTTGAGTCTCATGCCTGGGCTATGTTATATACCAAAACAAAGAAACAAAAACATAACCCCCCTCAAAAACAACACCAATAACCACAAAGCAAAACAGATTGTTATTCTCTTTCAAAATACTAAAGAATATCTTTTATAAAGGCATCTCTTTGCCTCTAGAAATGAGAAAACCAGTCTAGTATCCTGTGAAATCTCACATAAATTCTGAACATAATGAAGTTTATTTTCCCTTCAGCAATGGAGCCTTTGTTCTGGTGACTTACAATGCCTCTGGAGAGGAAAACACAAAACTGCCTTATGAAAGCAATAAGAAAATGTCTAGCAAATGGACGGACATTTAATGAACAAGACAAAGTGCCAAGTAATAGTTAATGTCTCTTTCTGCTTGACTCAAAGGAACATCCCTAAGACCCCAAAGCATTCACACCAGAAGATTACATGAGTAGCACCGGTTAGCACAAAGCCACTGTACAAACAATCTGTTGCTAAGCAGGGCAGAAATACTGTTTACATAAAAATGGAATGATCTCTTGTGGATACTGAAAGAAAGTGATAATTTCCATAACCAGAAAAAGCATTTTTATATTATTCTATTTCAACTGCTCTAAAACCCTGAGTTGCTTTGGCAATTGCTTATCCTGGCTTCGTTGGTTTTATATCATCCTCATCTCTGCAGCTTTCTATTTACTAAATGACAGTGATTTTTTTTTTTTCCCCTGAAGCTTTAGCAAAAAACAAAACTGTTCTGTATGGTTTCCAGGGCCTCCTTGCAACGGTCATACAATGACTTTTTGGTGCCCCTCTCATAAAAGCCCATTTGGCTTATACGCCTAGTAAAAGTGCTGAAAATATGATTAGAGAAGGCTCCATTAATAGCAACTGCAAACTATGCATTTCTTTAGCTTTATGGAGCCTTTCACTGAATAATGTTTACAATACAGAGAACAAAGCTTGGGGTGGCTTCAGGAGAGGAAGAAAATACAAACACACTTACCTGCATTACAATAAGGAGGTCAAAGACCAAGATGAAAGAAGCCAGAAAGGCTCTGGAAACTTCATCACTGGGCAAAAATCCCCGATTCAGCTTGTCCCAGCTGATCCAGTCAGTTGTAATGACAAGTACAACCACAGACGTCAGAGTAAAAAGAACCGTCCTGCAAGGAACATGACAGTAAAGAACACTAGAGTAATAATATAAACAGTGGGGAGTGCACATGATCTGCTATATTAAACATCTACCCTTTGCCAAGTACTTATCCTAAGGCATAGTCCCCAAAAGGAAGATGAAAAAAGAAGCAACTTGAGCTTTCTTTCAAAAGTAATTAGAAAAAGGTATGATAGTATCTCTTTGAAGAATTTTCCTAAAGAAAAATAAGGCACTGATTATAGAACAAATAATTACAAGAAAATATTATAAATAACCTTACTTAGTGCACTATATATTCCAAAGAGAGCATTGGTTGTAACCCTCATTATATATATATTGTTTTACTGAAGGTGGCAGACATACACAAAGCAGATGGGTAAGAAAGTCCTTGAATTCCATGATCATTCTAAAAAGAGAGAATATAGATAGATGGGTCTCCTTCATCGTCCCCATAGCCTGACGAGCTCTGTAGAGGAACCACTTCATGCCGAATGCATAGTCTCTTCTCATGGGACTCATATCATAGATCACTTGGGGCCTAGTGACCTATCCAGGTCACACAATGTCTGATTTCCCCATCCCTAGTTATAAGATATTGTGTGTGTTAGTTACTCAGTTATGTCCGACTTTGTGAACGCATGGACTGTAGCCCACCAGGCTCTTCTGTCCATGGAATTCTCCAAGCAAGAATACTGGAGTGGGTTGCCATTCCCTTCTCCAGGGGATCTTCCCAACCCAGGGATCAAACCCAGGCCTCCCACATTGCAGGTGGGTTCTTTACCATATGAACTACTAGGGAAGCCCATAAGATATTATGGGCCTGAGATTTTTCTTTTATATATTTTTGTAGCCTCCATAAAATCCTACACAATTATATAAAGAAGGAGTTCAAAGAACATTTGTTGAAACTGTAACAATTATCAAATAAAGTCTTAAAGAAAATACTTCAATTGGTCTTTAATATTGATATTCAAAGTGAATCTGAAATGTGGGCAGTGAAAAAGCAATCGGCCAGAGAATTGTCCATAATGTAGTAGAGCCTCTGCTTTCAGAGTGATCTTTGTACAAAGATATTGTTTTGAATTATAAGAAGAAGAATGAAAAAGAAAAATATTCTGAAAATGATTTTAATGTAAAGGAATAAATAGAATAGAGAAAAGAAAAATGGAATAATATTAATCATCCTAGAATTCTCTTAACAACTGAACAAAATACAAATTTCTAAACTAAAACTTGGAATTTCCTTTTTACAACTTTCTATTTGGAACAGGTTATATTTTGATAAAATGAATATAATGAATATAATGAACTCTTCTTTAGATTTTTACCCTATGGATAGAAAAGATACATTTTTTTAATTTTAGAAAATAAAAATTTATTAAAATTGCAGATTCTAAAGAACTTGACTCATTATCTCCAAAGTATATAAATTAAAAATTATCTATGCTACTGTTTAGAACATCTTTGAGCATTTCCTGAAATCCAAATGGATTAAATGAACATGAGAGAAATCCTAAATAATTATTAAACTACAACAGAAAGAAATTGCAAATATTATATAGTCAAACATAAGAACAATGGAATTTTAAACAAATTTTAAGTCAATTTGTTTTTGTCTTTTTGAGTTTGAGAAACTTTAAGCAAATTTGAATCAAATTACAATTTCTTTTGTCAACAAAAATTTAACAACTTTCATGAAGAATAGATAGATATTGACTATTTTTTGAAGCTCTTTTTTGGTAATAAAGGTATTTCCTCACCACTCTTGGCTTTTTATATGTGTGTTTCACAAAGATGCTATGAATATATATACTTCTTAGTATACACTGTATAACAGTTGTTCAGTCACTCAGTCTTGTCCAGCTCTTTGTGATCCCATAGACTGCAGCACGCCAGGCTTCCCTGTCTGGTACAAGGTTGGTAAATGGTTGGGATCCCAATTCTCTCAAGCTCGTCCTTTTCTGCCTATTTCACAAGGCTCCCCCACCTTCCTGTTATCCAGTACGAGAGGGTGAAGTCTTGGTGAAACAGGGTTACGGCTCCAAGGCTAGCATCCATCCTGTTGGTCTGAGCCTGGTTGATAGGTTAGTATTTTTAATGTCATTGCTGCACTTTCCCCAAGAGACACCTGAAATCTTATTTTTGTGAAGACAGTTGATTACATAGGAATTCATATTTAATGTTACCCCATTGGTCTAAGTATGTAAACTGATACTGTAAAATTAAATATTAATGCAGAGGCATATTTTTAGGTGACAAAATATGAGATTTTGAAATAAGTGTTTGATGAATAATCACAAGCCTCACCTATTAAAAAATTCACAAGAGTTATTTTGTTTTTAAATGTATTTTATTGAAGAATTGTTGATTTACAATGCTGTGTCAATTTCAGTTGTACAGCCAGGTGATGCAGTCACACATACACACCCCCACACACACACACATATATATATATATATTATTTTTCATATTTTCCATTATGGTTTATCACAGGGTACTGAATAGAGTTCCCTGTGCTATACAGTAGGACCTTGTTTTTTATCCACTGTATACAAAATTGTTGCATCTGCTAATTCTGAAACTCCCAGTTCATCCCTCCCCTTTCCTTGTTAACCACAGTCTGTTCAAGGGAGTCATTTTTACTCATGCTAATAATCTCACTGTGAATTAAGTCACTAAAAGTAATCATTAAAACTCTTTGGTAATTAGAACTTATCATAATATCTGTTGTAGAGCTTCAGAGCTTTATAGAACTTCCTGAGACCAGAATGTCTCAGAGCTTCTTGAGACCAAATGTATACCAATTCATGTCTTAGATGTTTAGTTTATTTTATATATTTTATTTAGCCAATAAATAATAATACTCTTCCTAAGAGCTTTTCCTAGGTGCTTTCCTGGCTTTATTAATTACTTCTGTTTTGACAAAGAGTATTGCTACAAATCTCGAGAAAGTTACTGATAATATTTTATTACTCCAAAGAGAAATTAAAGGAAGTATTCTGCCTGATATTTAATATTTAATACTATAAAAAGAATAAAAATGGCAATCATTAAATATGAATGCATACAGCTCAGAGAAGGAGCTCTAAAAATAAAGTCAAGAGGATGGAATATAGAAAAGGAAAAGGGGATCAAAATCCATTAATTGGTTATTTCACCTCCAAAATTACATTCAATGCCTCATCTAGACATAGATAAGATATAGACTGTGGAAGCAAAACTGTTGCTTGTGGTTTGTTTTTCTGAGCCACCTCTTATAAAACTGATGGATTGTACCATGCTATGATAATTCAGTTAAAGCATCAGTTTCAAAGAGCCATGACTGTATTAGGCTATACAAAAATAGTCACTTTTATGTGAAACTTCTATGAAGGAAACAGTAACAATAACAAATTACTATTATAGTCTTGGGCTTCCTAGGTGGCTCAGTGGTGAAGAATCTGCCTGCAGTGCAGGAGACGTGGGTTCGATCCCTGGGTTGGGAAGATCCTCAGGAGAAGGTAATGGTAACCCATTCCAGTATTCTTGCCTGGGAAATTCGACAAACAGAGGAGCCTGGCACATTACAGTCCATGGGGTTGCAAAAGAGTCAGACACAACTAAAAAACAACAAAAAATTATAGTCATGCCACCTGCAATGTGTCAGGGACTGGTATAGGAGCCTTACACAAATTAACTAGTATAATTCTTGTGTGTGTGTGTGTGTATAATTCTTACTACAATTCAATATCGACTAACTCCAAATTGCAACTGCAGAAATTGAGAGAAAGTTCAGTTAACTGAACCTGTGCTATGGATTTTATCAATTATATAAAATAAAAGATATAAGATGACTCAAACCCAGGCTGACTCATGAAAATCTGTGTCATAACTGTTGTACATACTGCCTCTCCTTTGAAGCACTTGATTTTACCCTCTCGTTACTAGATCTGTAGCTAAGATCTCACTCATTTTCCATTTTTATTATTAATGTAAGTATAATGTTGGAAAGTTATCATCCAGGAATGCTTAACATTGAAAAGTAAAAGTGGCACAGCCTCCAACAAGAACTGACAGGAAATGGTTAATAGGGATAGTAAAAATGGAAGTGAAAGTGGAACCTCATGGATGCTAGCCATCAATGCAGCATCCTTTGGTTTTTATTTAACCAATATGGTTGAAAAGATGTTTACTCTGGATCATGATTCTTGGGAGTTCCAACTTCTCTTTTTAAATAGCATCCAATTAAACAATTATCTGGATTATTTCCTTTCAAGCTGCAGCCAGCAGCAGCAGGACATCCTGGCTCATCAATTCCACTGTCTCTGGTTTCTGGCCACCAGTCAAACAGAAAGAACTCACACATAATTATCAGCTGAAGTGGTTAGTCTCACTTCCATGTTTTCAAATTTCCAGTGTGTTTGCTTTCCCTCAATTGCTGCTAACTCCTCTTAAATTAATAGGAATTAGAATGTGAGACCAAGAAGGGTTAAAAGAGCTTTTCTAATTCACTGCTTCCCAATCTTTGGGGTGGGTTCCTGGGAACCACAGGGTTGCTATGGAATTGTGAATTTATATGTGCACTAGGAGTTGTCAGTTAAATGAGAAAATTAAATGCTTCCAGAGAGGTTAGGGAACTTGCTCATGTCACAGGGACTGCCAGGGACAGAACTACCATGAGAACTGACTCTGAGCCAGGACTTGCCCTGTAGTAAACTACTTTCTCTCTTTAGCTAAAAATCTGCAGATATGCTAAAAAATTTAATATCATATGGATCTCATCTGTAAACATACTTTATAATCGACTCAAATATCTATTATGTATGTTGATTGGAAACAGAGTAGTGCATGTAAATGAATCAAGATAATTCCCCAATAATGGTTTAATTCATAGTCTTAACCATTCTTTCACTCTAATTTCTTGATTTTTGAAAAAATACCGAACTTCTATTTTAAGTAACTAAATTAGTTAACGTTGCTTTCCCTCTTCCATTCATAACCACTGTAAGACAGACTTATTGAACAGTTAAATAGCCTGAAATCAGAGATTAAATCAAGAGAGAGAAGAATTGGCATTGAGCTTGGATTATCCACAGAGGGCTAACTCAGTGTTAATCATCACACAATTTCATTTTGACTAAACCAGGCAGCAGGGATGTAGAGAATCTCCTAACTCATATATTATATGTTGAGTAAAACAAAATCATCAAAATTTGATCATGTTTTATCCTACTAAAAACAGCAATTTCATGTGATTCAACATAATAAATGTTTTCATATGTTTTACTAGATTAGCCATTACTCATGTTCTAAAATGTTTATAATCTTTTATTCCAGTCATGAATATCATATTTTTTTCTGATTATGTTGCACAATTACTGTAACAGCTAAAAGAACTAAAAATCACTTTAATTTCTTTCTATAGTACTTGTGTTAAAATGTTGGAGCTCAATCAAAACAAGTTAGATAGTATTTTATAATTTCTCATAAGAAAATAAAAATCTGTGAATCTTATTAAAAATGAAAATTCTAATGTTATCACTATAAAAAAGAATGAATGCATGGATCAAGATGGCAAATTTAATCTTACAATTTAGTTATAGTTTGATATGTTAAAGTACTAAACACATAAAATGAAATGTGACATGCCAATAGAATTTAAAATGATTTAATATCATTATTTCTCACCATGTTGTTTAGAGGGGAAAATAAAACAAGCAGGCATAAATAGAAGAATACTCTTCTTTACTTTCCATTGCAAAACTGAGAGCCAGTTCAAACATCCAGTTCCATTTGGAATACCAACTACCAGCACACAGAAGCTGTGACTTGAGAGATGGCCATGAGAGAATCCTGACACTTTCCATTTTGCTTGTTTTAATGATCAGTATTACCACTGCAACTCTGTAAGTAAAACAATCACCACTTGGGTCCTCCAGCCAGCTCATCCTGAAATTCATGGGTATACTCAGCACCATCATCTAGCTAATGAAGTCAAGACGGCTCCTTAGAAGTCCATAAGGAAATGATTTTAGTGTCCTTCCTGTTTCCCACTCTTAGGAGCAAGAAGCACCAAGGGAACACAGAGGTGATGCTTGCTTAGTGACCTAGGGAAAGGACACAGCTTCTCACGTGGCTTTCTTTAATGCTACAGTCACTTCTTGGCCAACCTGAACACATGTGTTAAGATAGGATCCTGTGAAACAAGATGCAGTTATTAAACTTATCTTGTTTGTGGCTCTATTGGGATTTGGAGACGGTAAAGGAAATTATTAGACTTTAATGTTGTCCATTAAACTATACGTTTATGTGTTATTTATCTTTATATCTCTCTATTATTCGATGAAGAAAAGTGCCCTGAATACAGCAGGAGCTCAAAAAGCAGTGAACAAGTTGAAATGCAGAAGCTACTTAGCAACACTTGTTTCTGAAAGGGCATGAAAGAGGTGGCTGAAAAAGGTACCTCTGGGTTGGGTCATCTGGCCATGCAGATTGTAATTTATGTGGACAGGGTCCTGGCATGCTAATCTACATAAACAATGCCCCTTGGAGTTCTGCAGTGTCCAACCATTGCAACTTAATGTGGAGTCCTGGCCATTGGCAATTTTGACATCAGATCAGATCAGATCAGTCACTCAGTCGTGTCCGACTCTTTGCGACCCCATGAATCGCAGCACGCCAGGCCTCCCTGTCCATCACCAACTCCCGGAGTTCACTCAGACTCACATCCATCGAGTCAGTGATGCCATCCAGCCATCTCATCCTCTGTCGTCGCCTTCTCCTCCTGCCCCCAATCCCTCCCAGCATCAGAGTCTTTTCCAATGAGTCAACTCTTTGCATGAGGTGGCCAAAGTACTGGAGTTTCAGCTTTAGCATCATTCTTTCCAAAGAAATCCCAGGGC
>NW_011495031.1:187414-188007 GCF_000754665.1 Bison bison bison
TTGAGCTTTAAGCCAACTTTTTCACCCTCCACTTTCACTTTCATCAAGAGGCTTTTGAGTTCCTCTTCACTTTCTGCCATAAGGGTCGTGTCATCTGCATATCTGAGGTTATTGATATTTCTCCCAGCAATCTTGATTCCAACTTGTGTTTCTGCCAGTCCAGTGTTTCTCATGATGTACTCTGCATATAAGTTAAATAAGCAGGGTGACAATATACAGCCTTGACGAACTCCTTTTCCTATTTGGAACCAGTCTGTTGTTCCATGTCCAGTTCTAACTGTTGCTTCCTGACCTGCATACAAATTTCTCAAGAGGCAGGTCAGGTGGTCTTGTATTCCCATCTTTTTCAGAATTTTCCACAGTTTATTGTGATCCACACAGTCAAAGGCTTTGGCATAGTCAATAAAGCAGAAATAGATGTTTTTCTGGAACTCTCTTGCTTTTTCTATGATCCAGTGGATGTTGGCAATTTGATCTCTGGTTTCTCTGCCTTTTCTAAAACCAGCTTGAACATCTGGAAGTTCACGGTTTACATATTGCTGAAGCCTGGCTTGGAGAATTTTGAGCAGTACTTTACTAGCGTGTGAGATAAG
>NW_011495031.1:188107-192042 GCF_000754665.1 Bison bison bison
TACATATTGCTGAAGCCTGGCTTGGAGAATTTTGAGCAGTACTTTACTAGCGTGTGAGATAAGTGCAATTGTGCAGTAGTTTGAGCATTCTTTGGCATTGCCTTTCTTTGGGATTGGAATGAAAACTGACCTTTTCCAGTCCTGTGGCCACTGCTGAGTTTTCCAAATTTGCTGGCATATTGAGTGCAGCACTTTCACAGCATCATCTTTCAGGATTTGGAATAGCTCCACTGTAATTCCATCACCTCCACTAGCTTTGTTCGTAGTGATGCTTTCTAAGGCCCACTTGACTTCACATTCCAAGATGTCTGGCTCTAGGTCAGTGATCACACCATCGTGATTATCTGGGTCGTGAAGATCTTTTTTGTACAGTTCTTCTGACATAAGAGGTGGCAAATGAAATGGCCACATTCCTTTTAGTGGCCTGAATTTCTCTAGCTGTGTCTGAGTGATGTTAGTTTACTCAGAGGTACTTAAAAGTAGCTTATTGATATAGAGCACAGTTAGTTTTGGTCAGAAGAAATCAAATTAGTTTCTCTGTGTTTCGTAAGAACAAAACACATGTTTTAGGAAAAAATTACTTAGTACACTGCAAAGTTCTTTGGATTTGGCTGTGTCATCCATTATTAATTATCAATTACTGGCACATTAGTGATATTTTAAAAACAGTAAGAATAAATCAATTTATTTAATACAGTTAAGCTCAACATTGAGAAAACTAGGATCATGGCATCCGGTTCCATCACTTCATGGCAAATAGATGGGGAAACAGTGGAAACAGTGTCTGACTTTATATTTTGGGGCTCCAAAATCACTGCAGATGGTGACTGAAGTGAAGTGAAGTCTCTCAGTCGTGTCCGACTCTTTGCGACCCCATGGACTGTAGCCTATCAGGCTCCTCCATCCATGGGATTTTCCAGGCAAGAATACTGGAGTGGGTTGCCATTTCCTTCTCCAGATGGTGATTGCAGCCATGAAATTAAAAGATGCTTACTCCTTGGAAGGAAAGTTATGACCAACCTAGACGGCATATTAAAAAGCAGAGACATTACTTTGTCAACAAAGGTCTGTCTAGTCAAGGCTGCGATTTTTCCAGTAGTCATGTATGGATGTAAGAGTTGGACTATAAAGAAAGCTGAGAGCCGAAGAATTGATGCTTTTGAATTGTGGTGTTGGAGAAGACTCTTGAGAGTCCCTTGGACTGCAAGGAGATCCGATAAGTCCATCCTAAAGGAAATCAGTCCTGGGTGTTCATTAGAAGGACTGATGTTGAAGCTGAAACTCCAATATTTTGGCCACCTGATGCGAAGAGCTAACTCATTTGAAAAGACCCTGATGTTGGGAAAGATTGAAGGCCGGAGAAGGGGATGACAGATGATGAGATGGTTAGATGGCATCACTTAGTCAATGGACATGAGTTTGGGTAAACTCCAGGAGTTGTTGATGGACAGGGAGGCCTGGCATGCTGTGGTTCATGGGGTTACAAAGAGTTGGACATGACTGAGCGACTGAACTGAACTGAACTGAGTGGAGGAAAAGTGCTTATTCCTCACCTGTCCCCAAGCTCAGATACTTCTGTGACTGATGGTACTTCCTCCAGTATTTACAGAGCAAAGGAAGAGACCTGTGCAATGCAAAATTAGGTTTCATGGACCTAACGGGCATGCTAATTCTGTCTCTTAGTAAACTCACCAACCCAATTTTTCTTCCTAGTGAATTACCATGTACATACGAAATAATTCACCAATTCAATAGAAGAAAGCATGTGAAACATACTCTATTAATTGTTACCTCAGGTATAAAATGTTACCACAAATCAGTAATGAAAGTGGTAATAAAGATAAAGCTATACATAAATGCCTATTAACTACAAATAATGCCAGCAAGAACTATACCCCTGTTTGTTTATTTAATGAAAATACAATGAGAGCTATGATATTCCAAACATATTTTTGACTTTTAAAAATGCCAAGCAGAAATTTTGAGTTAAACATACCATGTTTCATGTTTTCCTGTTAAATTTACTTTTTAAAAAAGAAGAGAAACTAGGATCTTATGGGGTAAGCAGAACCCAACTACGCTTTATTTGTTTTAAAAAATGGGATGAATTTATATACTGGGTTAAAAATGGAGGTTCAGGTAAAATTACATGACTTCGTTGAAGCCAAGATGTTTACATAAGTCAAGCCAAGGCCAAAAGTATATTTTCAGTATCTTTTCAAATATCTCTTGAAGATGTATTATCAGGAGACTGTCCACTGGGAAGAATGCTTTCAGAACTTAAGTACTCCTGGAAGAAAGAATCTTTTCAAAGACATTGGGGATAATGTAATAGCTAGGAAAGCAGATATTACAAACATAAAATACTTTTATGAAAGAAGATGACAAAATAGACCACAGGAATAGAAAAATTCCCAACAGTCATACAAACATATGTAAAGGAAATTATGTCATATCACAATGGAAGATCAAAAAATTAATATTAGGATTCATAAGAGACATGCTCCATTCTTGAATTCTAACAGAAAAGATTTTTTAAAACATCTAAAGCTTTATTACTGCAGATATATATTTATTTTCTCTTGGGAACCTGTGAAGAATCTTTGATTTGTTTATAAATAATTCAGGACAAACTAGAAAGAAAAAAAAAAAACTTCACTAAAAAAGAGGGAAAGAGCATGTCAGCATTAGTCAGAGAACCAACTTAAAAATTTGATTTAATTAATAGTAGATTGCTGGCATTTGAAAAGTAGGTCATCCATCTTATCTGGTCAAATCAGTGGAGAATTTTGAAGCTGTGTAAAAGTGTAATTGTATTAAGAATTTAGATAGCTCCTTGAGAAAATAATGCTATTTCAGGTAATGTACAAGATTGACAAATAGTATTGCTTTTTGAATAAGAAAGTCATACTGTAACACATGCATGGACACAGAAAATTCAATAAATATTTGAGTATGTAAGGCACAGACATAAATTGAAGGGACATAGCACTGATCTTTGCCTTTAAGGAACATATCACCAGCTAAAGGAAGGAAACATACATAAACAAATCCAAAGTTAAGCAAAAACCATGCTGCTATGGAAGTTTTCAGGAATATCTGATTTATTTTTATTCAGGTATGAAAAGTAGCTAGGACATTTAATGAAATTGGACTTAAAAATGAGCAGATTGCAATAGTGGAATGGATATTGCAGATAAAAGGCAAATTTGAAAGAAAATATGGAAATAGTAGTAGTGAGTAGTAGTGAAACATTTAGGAAGAGTGACAGATATTTCCAAAGTTTCTAGACTGTGTGACTAAAAAGATTGCGAAGTCATTCACTGAAGTGAGAAATATGAAAGAAAGCAGGAATGAAATATTTTGAATCCTGTTTTGAACACCTTGTTGAGTTTAAGGGGCTGGTAGGACATCCATATAGAAATGATCAATAGTCAGCTGGCGATAGGAATTTGGGCCAAGGAAAGATCAGGCCCTGGATTTTGGTTCATTCAAATACAAGTAATTGTTAAAATGTGTATTTAGTTGCTGAGTCATGTCCAACTCTTTTGTAACTCCATGTACTGCAGCCTGTCAGACTCCTCTGTCCAATGAGAGCTTCCAGGCAAGAAAACTAGAGTGGGTTTCGATTTCCTTTTCCAGGGGATTTTCCCCACCCAGGGATTGGAGCCATGGCTCCTGACACATCTCCTGCATTGCAGGTGGATTCTTTATTTTTGAGCCAACGTAAGAACCCATAATTGTTAAAAACATGACGCTTAATAAGATTTTTCAGATAAAAAAAGGAAAAAAAAAAAAAAAACCCAGAAAGTCAATGACAGAATCTTAAGGATCATCTCTTTTTATGGTATATCCAGAGATGGTTGGCAGATGAGAAGGCCACAGACATATGACATGATATATGAAGAAATCCAAAATAAAACAATACTTTAGGG
>NW_011495031.1:192142-193831 GCF_000754665.1 Bison bison bison
TGGAGGTCCAGTGGTTAAAAATTCACCTTCCAGTGCAGAGAACATAGGTTCAGATTCCACAAGACAGACGGCAGCTAAGCCCAATAAGAAAAGCCGGAGAGTTGCAATGAAGAACCAGAGGGCCATGATGAAAACGCAGGGCAGCCAAAGAAACAACATTATAGAAGCCAGAAAGATAATTTCAAGAATGAATATGTGGTCAAAACAGCCAACTACTAGGTAGAGGTTTTACAGGATAAAGACTGAAGATGGACCACTGTTGAGGACACTTTTTTCTTTAACATATAGACTCCTTTGAAAATTGCAAAATTGGATGTAAACTCAGACATGGGCCTAATTTGTGTTCTGCTCCCAGGATCTCTATTAGCAAAGAGGAAGAGACAATTGAGGAAATTATCTGGAAAATCAATTTAAGACCATTTGGTTGCAATTAACCAGTAACTGACAATTTTATTGGTATTTACTCAAATATCTCAAGCAAAATCATCATGTTGCTGAATAGCTTCAGTCCTGGAGGGAAGTTGAAGCACAGACTGAGAAAGAATAGAACATAGACAATTGCAGTAAAGCTCATGCTTTACCCATGGTATGGGTATAATGATACAGAGGATAAAATATATATGCATATATATTTGAAAGGAAAATTAATAGAACTCGTGCTAAACCTGGATGATAGTTATTGAAATAGGGAAGCTGGAAAGAAAGTTGGTGTGAGAACAGATTATGAGCTGTCTTTCTTTAGAGAGCCAAAGAAACCTACATACCCTCTGGTATTTCGCTGGGTGCTGGGAGCAGGCAAAATCTAAGAGGACCTTCAGTGATCCTTGTCCTTGTACAATCTCCTCCCTTTGAGTCTGTGCAGAATCTACAAATATTGTGAGATATCATTCTTGTGATTATATTACTTTACATATCAGAAGGGATTTTTGCATATTTAATGAAGATTACTGATTACTTTGCCTTTGGTTAACCAAATGGGAGATTATCTGGGTGGGCCTAACCCAACCACATGAGCTCTTTCAGAGCAGAGAGTGGTAGCAGTAAAGGGAAATGGAGAGCTCTGCAGTGTGAGAGGGAGGCTTCTCTGTTGTTGACATGGAGAGGGTCATTCTCCTCTAGGAGCAGGAAGCAGCCCTGGCAGGCAGCACAAAAATGGGGATGCTAGTCCTATAATCACAAGGAAGTGAAAGCTGCCCACAACAAAAATGAGCTTGGAGAGGACCATGTCTCCAGATGAGAAGCCAGCTGACAACCCGTCTAAAGTCTGAGCAGAGAATCCAGCCACATAATACCAGACCTGACCTACAGGATATAAGAAAAAAATACGTTGTTGTTTTTTTAGACACTAAGTTTGTGGTAATGTGTTATGAAGCAATAGAAAACTAATACAGCTCTAGAAATTTAGGATTCTTGGAATCCTAAAACAATTGCTTACTGGAAATATTTCCAGGCTAGATATAGAATAGAAATGCTTAGCTCTTGATATCTGACATAATTGAGATCAGTCAAAATCGTTACCTATCCAATCTGGAAAATAAACTCAGGCTTCCGTGGAACATCTATTCACAGGAAAATGCTCACTTAAATTAAAAAAAAAAAAAATTAGCCTTAGAAGAAAACTTGGCCCAGCTACTTGTCTTCAAATGCACAAATAATTGTAGAGGGAAGGTCCTTTCAATGTCTTTTCTT
>NW_011495031.1:193931-240772 GCF_000754665.1 Bison bison bison
AAAAAAACAAAATTAGCCTTAGAAGAAAACTTGGCCCAGCTACTTGTCTTCAAATGCACAAATAATTGTAGAGGGAAGGTCCTTTCAATGTCTTTTCTTAAAATATAACAAGAGAGAAAGATGCTTTCAAAGTGCATTCAAGCATGTTAAAATGCCATCTAATACCTAAAAGCAATTTCTCTTAGTTAAATTTAACTATCTTTGCTCTAAAAGGTTATTAGTCAGGATCTACTCTATGAGAAAAGCTCTTCATATATATTAAAAAGAAAACGTGTCAAAGGAAAGACAAAAAATGGTCATGGCTTAGAGTACTTATTTATGTGTACTCAGAAGAGTAAGGCTTAATTTTTTATCTCTGAAATGGTGACAATGTTTATGATGATGATGAAGAAGAAGTAAATGATAATGATAGCAGTTATAATGTAGTAGATAGTATATTATTGCACTCAATTCTCATATAATCAATCCTATGAGGTAAGTACTATTAATCACCTCATTTTGCATAAGGAACACTAGACTTTCAGAAATTAAATAACCTGCCCAAGATCACAAAGCTTAGATTTAAATCAAATAGGGAGCTTAGATTTAAATCGGGGTATCTCTGGCTTAGGGGCTTCCCAAGTGGTGCTAGTGCAGGAGATGTAAGAGATGCAGGTTTGATTCCTGGGTTGGGAAGATCCCCTGGGGGAGGGCACGGCCACAGACTCTAGCATTCTTGCCTGGAGAATCCCGTGGACAGAGGAGCCTGGCGAGCTACAGGGTCTCCAAAGAGTTGGACACGACTGAAGCAACTGAGTGTGCATATAGGTACATCTCTGACTTAAATGCCAAGCTTTCAGCCACTTTGCTATTCTGGCTTGCCTATTTATGACATTGTGAGGGATATATATATACGATAAATGAACATTTTAAATATTGTTTTTACATTTTAAAGGCAATAATCCAATCATTCTTAAGTCTTATTTCTCCAAATTATTCAACAGGTATTCAAGCATAAAGCTAATATATATTATCTCATTCTCAAATAGTTAAGGAAATTTTCTTTTGAATTATAAGACTTAAATGTTTTTTTTTTTTTTTAATTAGAGATGATGTGTTTAATACACAAACCCATATTTCTCATTGGTAATAATTTTCTGTGCTTTGTTTGGTGGCATTATGAGATAAAAGGGCCATCCACTCTGATGTGCTCATACAGGCACAGAAATACCTGATTTGGCCCAATGGAAACTTGGAAAGTATCCTCCATTAATCTAATGAAATTAGGTGATTTTCAAAACTTCTCATCATATTATGATAATTTCAAGAAATTTAAAGGATCTGAGGTGCATGAGTCTCTGGTAGGTAGTTTTCAAAGGGAGGTTTTTTCCTGTGTGTGTGTTTTTTTTTTTTTTTAATAAATAAAATTTGGATGAACTGAATTCATCCAGTTCAAACATGTACATTTCACCAAGTCTACTGTCCTCATTCCTTAAAGCTACGGTTTAGGTACTTAGCTCTCTAATACCATCCATTCCTCATCTAAGAGCAAAAGGCTCTAGTGCCACTCTGCCTTCCTTTCCAGTTTAGAGATTTTAGAAGGTCATCCCTTTTCCTTCATTTCCACTGTTAGATGTTATATTCTTTTCTCATGCATAGATCATTCAACACTGATGATGTCACATGAATTTAACTGCGTGTTTGATAACAAGATGTTGGGACTGCGTGAGTCCAATAAGCACTATTATAGCACAATGGATGGGAACCTTCAAAAGAAATGTCAAACCTCTATTTTTCTTATGTTTGTGATAATAGTTCAAACTGTTCATTGTGGGATATAGGAGGCTAAAATGTTGGTACTAGCTAGTGGGGACTCTTTCTTCCTACATTCTTCCTGTTTCCAGACCCCAGATGGGCCACCTTGAGAAGAGGTGAGATGTACAGAGAAGGTGGGATTGGGGAATGCTGCCATAGAGCTGAAGCTCAAATACAGAACAGTACAATCAGTTCAGTTTAGTTCAGTTGCTCAGTTGTGTCCGACTCTTTGCGACCCCGTGAACTGCAGCACGCCAGACCTCCCTGTCCATCACCAACTCCCGGAGCTTACCCAAACATGTGCATCAAGTCAGTGATGCCATCCAACCATTTCATGCTCTGTCATCCCTTTCTCCTCCTGCCCTCAATCTTTCCCAGCATCAGGGTCTTTTCAAATGAGTCAGCTCTTTGCATCTGGTGGCCAAAGTACTGGAGTTTCAGCTTCAACAACAGTTCTTCCGATGAACACCCAAGACTGATCTTTAGGATGGACTGGTTGGATCTCCTTTAAGTCCAAGGGACTCTCAAGAGTCTTCTCCAACACCACAGTTCAAAGGCATCAATTCTTTGGCACTCGGCTTTATTTATAGTCCAACTCTCACATCCATACATGACTACTGGAAAAACCATAGCCTTGACTAGATGGACCTTTGTTGGCAAAGTAATGTCTCTGCAAAGCACAATACATAGAGACCAAAAACTCAGCCATAGAAAAGAAGGAAATAATGCCACTGCAGTAACATGGATGGACCTAGAGATTATCACACTAAGTGAAGTAAGTTAGAAAAAGAGAACTACCATATGATATCATTTATACATCGAATCTAAAGTTTGATACAAATGAATTTATTTACAAAACAGAAACAGACTCACAGACATTGAAAACCAATTTATGGTTTCCAAAGGGGAAAGGGAGTGGGGAGGGATAAATTAGGAGTTTGAGATTAGCAGATACAAGCTAATTTATAGATATAGATAGATATATAGAAATAGATATAGATGTATGTTAAATTAGATAAACAAGGTCCTGCTATATAGTACAATAACTGACATTCTATATCTTATACATAGGGCTTCCCTGGTGGCTCAGTGGTAAAGAATCTGCCTGCAATGATGGGGACTAGGCTTTGATCCCTGGATCAAGAAGGTCCCCTGGAGGAGGAAATAGCAATGCACTCCAGTTTTCTTGCCTAGAAAATCCCACGGACAGAGGAGCCTGATGGGCTGCAGTCCGTGGAGTTGCCAATATTCGGACATGACTGAAGCAACTAAGTTTGCTGGCTCATCTAATAAATAAACCATAATGGCAAAGAACTTGAAAAAATATGTGTGTATATATATATTAGCTTTATCCTTGAATATCTGTTGGATAATTTAGAGAAATAAGACTAAAGAATGACTGGATTATTGCCTTTAAAATGTAAAAACAAGCATGCTGCTGCTGCTGCTAAGTCGCTTCAGTCGTGTCCGACTCTGTGCGACTCCATGGACTGCAGCCTACCAGGCTTCTCCATCCATGGGATTCTCCAGGCAAGAACACTGGAGTGGGTTGCCATTTCCTCCTCCAATGCATGAAAGTGGAAAGTGAAAGTGAAGTCGCTCAGTCGTGTCTGACTCTTAGGGACCCCATGGACTGCAGCCTACCAGGCTCCCCCATCCATGGGATTTTCCAGGCAAGAGTACTGGAGTGGGGTGCCATTGCCTTCTCCCCAAAACAAGCATAGATTATGGCTATTTGAAAAGATAGGTTTGGAAAGCTATTTTAGGATCAAAAGTCATACATTTAATTTTTACCTTTTCTACCAATAGCCTTTTTTGTAGTGGTGCAGTTAGGGACTTTTAGCAAATATTAAACCCCAACTAGCTGAAAATTTAGAAATCTATTGGCTTCCCTGGTAGCTTAGACAGTAAAGCATCAGCCTGCAAGGCGGGAGACCCAGGTTCAATCCCTGGGTCGGGAAGATCCCCTGGAGAAGGAAATGACAACCCACTCCAGTACCCTTGCCTGGAAAATTCCATGGACAAAGGAGCCTTGTAGGCTACAGTCCATGGGGTCGCAAAGAGTCAGACACAACTGAACGACTTCTCTCACTCACTTTTGGATATCCAAAGATAAACATCTTTTACATCAAGATGATAAATTGCGTTCTTTTGTTAACTACTTCAAATTCCATTGATATTTTAGTGATGATCTAACCACTCCAGTGTTCTTGCCTGGAGAATCCCAGGGACAGGGGAGCCTGGTGGGCTGCCGTCTATGGGGTCCCACAGAGTTGGACACGACTGAAGTGACTTAGCAGCAGCATAAAAGGAAGAAAATCCATAATAGCAAGGAGAACTTGCAGGAGAAAGATTTTGATAAATTTTCAGAAGAAGAAGATAATTGGATTTGGATATGTGTGATTCAGAATGAAGGCAGCAGGAGCAGAGGCACAGACAGAGGCTTGGTAGGCCTTCGTTTCAGTAAGATTCCAGGGAGCTCAAAGCAAGGAGACAGCAGGTATGAAAACCAGGAGAGGTGCAGTTGGAATAAGCCTGATAGAATTCTCTTTATTCTCTTCTCCTTCTATCCATGGTTTTGGGCAGCTATTCGAGTATAAAAGAAGAATCTGTCTGACATTGGTACTGGTTACATGGTCTTCACTGAATGTCAGATTTAATGTCATTGCCTTAATTGCATAATCAGTCATTTTATTTGATTCTTCAATGGATCAAATTTAAAATATAACATATAATTTAAAAATCATTAGTGGGTTTACAAATGTTGATCTGAATCAATAGATGAAACATGGAAGGCAATTACAGTTCCAATGACAAGTGTGTAATTAACCTCAACAGTATAAAAAAAATAATGTAGCTGATAGAAGTGTGAAGAGTGTGGAAGGGCAAAAAGGTACAGAAAAACATGGAGCCATTATTTAAAGGAAAGAAATAGAAGAGCCAATACTAAGAAAATAAATACGAAGCACTGCAGAGTGGGCTGGAGGGGCATTAGAAGGCATCGAAAAAGTGAAAGTGAAGTCTTTTGGTCATGTCTGACTCTTTGCAACCCCACGGACTGTAGCCTACCAGGCTCCTCCACCCATGGGATTTTCCAGGCAAGAGTACTGGAGTGGGTTGCCATTTCCTTCTCCAGGGGATCTTCCTGACCCAGGGATGGAACCTGGGTCTCCGCATTGTAGGCAGATGCTTTTACCATCTGAGCCACTAGGTAAGTATAGGAGAGTAAATTTGCTATGTTTTGATAGTTTCTTACTATTATTGTTTAAAGTTCATACAATTAAAAAGTGGGTCAGATGGTAAAGAATCTGCCTGCAGTGCAGGAGACCAGGGTTTGATCCCTGGGTCCGGAAGATTCCCTGGAGGAGGAAATGGCAACCCACTCCAGTGTTCTTGACTGGAGAATCCCATGGATAGAGAAGCCTGGAGGGCTACAGGTGGAGGGGGTGCAAAGAGTCTGACAGGACTGAGAGATTAACCGTTTCACTTTCAGTACAATTGTTTAGGATTAGAAAAAACAGAACTAAATACAGGAAGAGTTTTAAATGGCCACTGTGAGGAGTGAAACTAGAGGTGGTAATGGTTTGCTTTTTATTTTATGTCTTTTGGTGCCACTTCAATTTTTGTTTTTATCATAATGCATGTATCAGTTATAGGGCAATAAAACATCACATAACAAACCGCAAAACCATTCTAGTCTAAATGCCAGACAATAGAGCAGAAGAAATCATCTCTTAGGCACCAGACTTCTGTAAAGTTAATATTATTATATAACATAGGAGAAAGTTTCCCAATTCATTTAATGTCTGAAAAAGATAGAAACAAAAGGGTCAATCTTAATATGAAATTGTACTCTTATTATTAAAGTTCAAGGAAATTAAAATTTTAACCACAAAGAAATACTTCCACACACCTACTAGTTTGACAAAAATGTAAGTCTGACAATACCAAGTTATCAATGAGGATATGGAGCAGTGTGAACTGAATTATGTTGTTTAAACTATTATACCACTTTCGAAAACCATTTACTGCTATTTAATAAAATTGAAAATGCCCACAGTATACAAGCCACAGTTCTTGCGATGACACTAGAATATTTCTAGCATAATTGATCATAATGACTAACAAAAAGATAATTAGAGGCAGCACTAATTCTATGGATATGTAAACTACCTTGTATTAATGCAAATAAATATTTACAGTGATGAAAATAAATAATGCACACCAACAACACAGGCTTCCCAGGTGGCTCAGTGGTAAAGAATCCACCTGTCAATGCAGGAGACGCAAGAGATGCAGGTTTTATCCCTGGATCAGGAAGATTCCTTGGAGTAGGAAGTGGCAACCCACTTCAATATTCTTGCCTGGAAAATTCCATGGACAGAGGATCCTGAAGGGCTATAGTCCATGGTGTCACAAACAGTAGGACATGACTGAGTGACTGAGCATGGAGCACACCAACAACACAGAGGGAACTCAGAGATGTAACGTTGAGTAAAAAAAGCAAGATGCAAAAGAATATATACAAGTCACGTAAATGTCAAAATCTAAAATATGTAGAAATTAAACAACACACTCCTAAATAGCTAATGGATCAAGAAAAAATTGCAGGGGAAACCGCAAAATATTTTAAAATGAATGAACCAAAGACACAACAAATAAAATCTTATCAGATGTGCTGTTTACAGAAAAAGAGCTGTAAATGCCTATGTTTAAAAAGATCTCCAACAAGTAAGTTAACTTTGCACGTTAAGAAATTAGGAAATGAAGAACACTAAAACCAAAGCACAGAATGAAGGAAATTGTTGAGAAAGGCAGTCAACTGATGATTAATGTGTATGTGTGTGTGTCTGTGTTTAATGTCTTTATTGCATTTGTTACAATTTTGCTTCTGTCTTACGTTTTGGTTTTCTGGCTGTGAGGCATGTGGGATCTTGGGTTCTTAGCTCTCTGACCAGGGATCAAACCTGTGCTCCACGCATTGGGAGGCAAGGTCTTAACCACCAAACTGCCAGAGAAGTCCCCATAAAATGTGTTTTATCCATACATGGAATGTTCTTTGACAATAAAATGTAACAAATTATTAATAAATGATACATCATGCTGCTGCTGCTGCTGCTGCTAAGTCGCTTCAGTCGTGTTCGACTCTGTGCAACCCCATGGACTGCAGCCTACCAGGCTCCTCCATCCATGGGATTCTCCAGGCAAGAGTACTGGAGTGGGGTGCCATTGCCTTCTCCGGATACATCATAAACAAACCTAAATACTATGCCCAGTGAAATAAATCATTCATAACAGGCTACATACATGGTTCCATTTGTATGACATATCCAGAATAGGTAAATAAGTAGACAGAACAGAGATTGGTATCTAAGGGAGGAAAAAATGAGGAGCAACTGCCTAATGAGTACAGGATTTTCTTTTGGGGTGATGCAAATGTTTTGGAACTGAATAGAGGTGATAATTGTACATTTTGAATATACCAAATGTTACTGGTTGTGTACTTTAAAATTATTAAATGTTTATGTCAATTTCACTTCAGCAATAAAATAATAATAAAGGTTGAAAAAAGGCAAAAACATGTCCTGAATTTGTTCACTTGTCTCCATGTCCATTATTCACACTTTAAAGAACTGTCCTCTCTTATTTGGACTACACGGACATGCTTAGTTACTGCTTGTAGTTTTTGACTCTGTGATATGTTGCACAGAGCACCAAAATGGCCTGTTTAACATAATCCAAGTTGTATTACTCACCTCTCCAATGGTGTCTCATTATACTTGGAATGAAATCCAAAACCGTCCCTTCTATTTACATGATCTCACCTTTTCCTATCTCCAATACCATCTGATACCATTTTCACTCAGGCCTATTCCGTCCGTGTTCCTAGATACATCAAGTTCCTTCCTGCTTTGTGGCCTTTGAATCTCTATTCTCATTTTTGCTTTTCTGGTTTCTCATCATACAGTATTCAGCTTAAACCTCAGATAAGTGTTCCCTGAACTCCCAATCAAAAACAGTCACCCAAGCGTTCTTTTTCATGTCATCCTATTTTACTTCTCAAGAAGACATCTTTGCAAAGCTGTTATTTTTTCTGTCGCTTGTTTTTCGTCTGTGTGTTCTTCATTCACTATCCCTATCTTACATTTTCTGCAATTATACTGCCTGGCTTCTAACTCCAGCTCTGTCACTTTGGGAACAATTTACATTATCTGTACATAACTCGTAAGGTTGTTGTGAGGATTTAACAAGGTAATGTTTATACAATGCTAAAAATATTGCTAGTTTTAATATATGCTAGTTACTATTATTACTAATATTTATTTAGGTTCTTTCAGTGAATATCCATATGCATGGTGAAATTCAGTATTTCAAATATGTAAATATAATGGACAATATGTAGTCAAAGCACATCTTTATATGTTCTCCTTTTGTGGGTTTTATGTTAGCTAGAAAATCACCTGTTTTGTCCAATCTCTGTTGCTCTCTGAGTAATACCCATACACGTACACACTCAATAATCAAGGTTGCCCATGCTGTCATTCACTTCCTCTGCAAAAATGAGGTGAGAGTTCTCTTCTCCTCTATGCCTTCCCTTATATCTTCTCATCAATGTTATTCTCATCTGAGGGATCTCTGAGTAGGCTTCTCACTCCGGCCCCACCAACACACACACACACACACACACACACACACACACACACACACACATCCCTTCCTCTCAGAAACACTGCCCCATGTTCCCCGAGCCTAAGAGTTAAGGTAACAGATATTCAGGGAGATAGCACTGCTAGTGGGTCATTCACCCACTCCAGGGGTCTTGCCTGAAGAATCTCAGGGACGGGGGAAGCCTGGTGGGCTGCCGTCGCACAGAGTCGGACATGACTGAAGCGACTTAGCAGCAGCAGCAGCAGCAGTGGGTCATTCTGAAGCAAATGGTTCAATGTTCACATTTGTGATTTGTGAAGAAAACAAATGCCAAAGGGTGAAGCTTAATTAATAGTTACAAAATCAAGGTGGTGAGAGAACACATTGAAAATGGATTCTGAATTTCCAGCGAGGGGTAGATCTTTTAGGTAGACAAAAGAGATAGAAACAGTGAATGAGAAACAGATGAAAAATAATGTATTCAGAAAGAAAAATATGCTACCTCATAATTCTCTGGTTGCTCAGATGGTAAAGAATCTGTTCTTAATGTGGATGACTGAGGTTCGATCCCTGGGTCGGGGAATATCCTTTGGAGAAGGGAACGGCAACCCACTTCAGTATTCTAGTCTGGAGGATTTCATGGGCAGAGGAGCCTGGAAGGCTATGATCCATGCAGTTGCAAACAGTTGGACATGACTGAGCAATTAATATTTTCACTTTCAATCACCCATTAAACTAATAGTTCTATCATATTAACTGTGCCTCATATACATAGTCAGTGTTAGCTTGTTTGTAGGTATACTGAAAATTCTTTAGAAAGCCATGAAATTGAGTAACATTTTAGAACCTAAAACAGGGATTCTAATTATAAAATTGAAATGCTGTAAAACAGTAAACAATTCAATTACTTTGAAAATGTTAATGTGATCCTCCAGAATATAAAATGCACCTTCAATGAAATAAATTATGAACTATAAGAATATGACCTGATTATTTTGTTTTAGCCAGTGAAGGGTGCATTTTCCATTTATGCTTTTCATGTACAGTAACATGTTTTTCCATTTTTCCTTACTAGAGGCATAATGACAATTAAGTCCAAAAAAGCTATCTCACCAGTGATGGCAGCTCAGTGAAATGGCCAATTATCTCCAGGGTTAGCCATCTCATCTAGATGGAAATATCTTGCCTTAAAGGTGCCATGTCATTCAAGAAATGCTTAAAATGATAAATGCAGAACTGATCTCATGCTTTTCTAAATGGCATAAGAAATCATATTAAACAAACATACAGAGAAATATTACATTTCTAAAAAAAACTTTAGGTTATACATAAAAGCAATTCTGAATTTATTTTACCATATCATTAACGTCCCAAATTGAAAGTATTTTATCTATGTCAAACACCAGCCTATTTAAAGTGTTAACTTATAAATGCCACTACCTCTCGGTGAAAGAGCAAAAACCATAGCTTTCTACAAAGCACAATTTCAACAAAAAATACTACCTAAAAAATAGAGCAGGGATTAACACAAATTCTGGTCAAGAGATTTTTCCTGGCTTCCATTCTTGAAGTTAACTGCTTCATTTAGTAAGAGAGCAATATTAAAAATGAATCTCATTTCATGGAAATAGTGGTATATCATATTAATTGCTATAAAACTGTACAAAATGGAACACAAACCACATGAAGCTTTACTCTGGGAGCTATAAAGTATTCATAACCATTACCTTTGTGCCTCAGACAAGCCATCTCCTTCATCTTCCTCAAGCATACGCATTTGTGGAAGCAACAGGAATGAACAGAATTCTCTATTCTTTTAGTCTCATTGAATGAACAAAGGGCTTCCCTAGTGGCTCAGGTGGTATAGCATCTACCTCCAATGTGGGTGACCCAGGTTCAATCCCTGGGTTGGGAAGTTCCCCCGGAGAAGGGAGTGGGAACCCACTCCAGTGCTCCTGCCTGGAGAATTCCAAGGATAGAGGAGCCTGGTGGGTTATGGTCCATGTGGTCGCAAGGAGTCAGACATAACTGAGTGACTAACACTTTCTCTTTGGGCTTCCCTGATAGCTCAGTTGGTAAAGAATCCACCTGTAATGCAGGAGACCCTGGTTCCATTCCTGGGTCAGGCAGATGCGCTGGAGAAGGGATAGGCTACCCAAACCAGTGTTCTTGGGCTTCCCTTGTGGCTCAGCTGATAAAGTATCTTGCCTGGGTTCAATTCCTGCCATCTACTTCCAAAGGAAAACTGAGCTTTTACTTCTTTACTATTACAGTTACCTGTTACAAAAAATAAATAATGTTTATTTTCAAATTTATAGAAATTGGAACACACATACATACACATTACATAATATGTGCATGTGTGATAAACTGAAAAAATTGTGATACATTCAAATTTTAGAATATTGACTATAGTCAGTATAATACTTTTTTTTACTTTTAAGACAGAACTTGTCTTTAGTATAAAAAATGTTTGGGAAAAGGCCTGAAGAAGTTGGCTCACACTTATATTAATCCTTAAGGATTTCTCTTTTATATAAAGCCCTTATGGATTTTCTTTTAATAGCAAAACATTGGCTGTTTACATTCCAGTTGATTAAACAAAGTAATTTTCCAACTTTGAATAAAAGTCATTGTCTTGTAATTTATACTCAAATCAATAAAGAATTACAATAAGGTGAATTTCACAGAGTGCAAAGTAAAGAAAAAAAAAACAAAACACTATTCCAGAACTTCATTCAGAGGGGCTTGCTTTCAATTGAGCTTTACTATAAGGCTTTGTTCCAAATTCCGTTCAAAATGCTGGCACATGTAAAGGTTTTTCAAACACTCCTACTTTTCAATTTACTACTCAACTGGGAAAATTACAGTGGTTTTCTTTACCAGTTAAATGGCTTAATATCAACAGCAGGAGTTATTGAACACCACAGTATTTTCTGTCTATGTCCTATGATTAAATTGGACTACTTCATTAAGCTTTACTTTTTTATATGACTTTTTTGCATAACAATAATACAAACATTTGCAGCATTAAGTTTTTCAAATAGACACCTTAAGTAAATGTGGTACCAAACAGGCCAAATCTTCAATGATATCTAAAGACTTTCTAACTAAGATAACAAAACTCCAGAATTTTGATTCTATAGGAACCAAAAACTTCAGATTTTATGCACTTTCCATATTATATTTTGATATTTTGATCAATGGTGTTGGTATGGAAAATTAGTTTCTGAGTTAAGCAGACCTATATTTAATCACAACTCTACTACTTACTAATTATGTGATAATAAGCAAGTTATTTACCCTCTTCGAGCCCCAGTGTCTTCATCTGTGAGAAAAAGATAATATCTACCCTGATTTCCCTGGGGGATGGTTGGTGGAGAACAAGACTGTGGATTAAAAGGACATGGAGTCCATCTGTGGACTCTGTGTGAAGCAGTTCTCACTGAAAACTGACTTGGTGGAAAAACTCTTGTTAAAAAAAAAAACAAAAACACACACACCAAAAACACACAAAAAAATTCTTGTTTTAAAAAAAAAAAAAAACACAGAATCTGGCAGAAAGGCATGAGGAACAATCCAGTTGGGACCTGCACCCCTAAGAGGTGTATGTTATATTAAATTGCTGAAAGGGAAGGCCAGCAACCTAGGATACTCTACTCAGCAAGTTTATCACTTAGAACTGAAGGAGAGATAAAGAACTTTTTTGACAAAGGAAATGTAAAAAGAGTTCACCTCTATTAAACCCACCTTAAAAGAAATGTTAAAGGGTCTTCAGTAAGAAATCAATATTTATAGGGAAGAAAAAAATCTCACTAGTAAAGGGAAATATATAATAAAGGCTGTGGATCAACTTTACTGCTGCTGCTGCTGCTAAGTCGCTTCAGTTGTGTCTGACTCTGTGCGACCCCATAGACAGAAGCCCACCAGGCTCCCCCGTCCCTGGGATTCTCCAGGCAAGAACACTGGAGTGGGTTGCCATTTCCTTCTCCAATGCAGGAAAGTGAAAAGTGAAAGTGAAGTCGCTCAGTCGTGTCTGACTCCTAGAGACCCCATGGACTGCAGCCCACCAGGCTCCTCCGTCCATGGGATTTTCCAGGCAAGAGTACTGGAGTGGGGTGCCATTGCCTTCTCCGATCAATTTTACTAAATAATATCAATGTGTTCTACTTATAAGTATTTGTACTTTTATATTTTTAAAATTTATATCTTAAGGACAGTAAACAGTGTAATTTTGTAATCTGTATATAACTACTACTAAAAAATAAAGGAAAATCCCACGACAAGCTGTGAAGAACTCAATTTATCTGATTAACAGAGGTACTAGTACATTGAAGTATATGCTATATAAATTCTAATATGCAACTCATAAAAACAAACCAAAGTATATTTAAAGCAACTTGTTAAAATCTTTTCTTCTTTTTACTGGTGGAGTCTGATCAAGATGCTTAACCTCAAGATTTATGCCCATCTGCTTCTCTTCCAGCAGATGGAGCTATAATTAGCATATGGTTTCTCACTGTAAAACTAGTGGGAAGTCAGGAAGTATGGAAGATAGTTTAAAAAAAAACTAAACTAAACTCTATCCAGGAAGTGATATCTGTCCTTTTTTTTTTTCCCTTCTAAATTTGTATAGCCTGAAGTAACTAACAGACGCAGAAGACATTAAGAAGAGATGGCAAGAATACACAGAAGAACCATCAAAAAAGATCTTCATGATACAGATAACCATAATGGTGTGATCACTCACCTAGAGCCAGACATCCTGGAATGTGAGGTCAAGTGGGCCTTAGGAAGCATCACTATGAACAAAGCTAGTGGAGATGATGGGATTCCAGTTGAGCTATTCCAAATCCTGAAAGATGATGCTGTGAAAGTGCTGCACTCAATCTGCCAGCAAATTTGGAAAACTCAGCAGTGGCCACAGGACTGGAAAAGGTCAGTTTTCATTCCAATCCCAAAGAAAGGCAATGCCAAAGAATGCTCAAACTACCACACAATTGCACTCATCTCACACACTAGTAAAGTACTGCTCAAAATTCTCCAAGCCAGGCTTCAACAGTACATGAACCATGAAATTCCAGATGTTCAAGCTGGTTTTAGTAAAAGCAGAGGAACCAGAGATCACATTGCCACCATCTGTTGGATTATTAAAAAAGCAAGAGAGTTCCAGAAAAACATTTATTTCTGCTTTATTGACTATGCCAAAGCCTTTGACTGTGTGGATCACAACAGACTGTGGAAAATTCTTCAAGAGATGGGAATACCAGACCACCTGATCTGCCTCTTGAGAAATCTGTATGCAGGTCAAGAAGCAACAGTTAGAACTAGACATGGAACACAGACTGGTTCCAAATAGGAAAAGGAGTACGTCAAGGCTGTATATCATCACCCTGCTTATTTAACTTCTATGCAGAGTACATCATGAAAAACGCTGCACTGGATGAAGCACAAGCTGGAATCAAGATTGCTGGGAGAAATATCAGTAACCTCAGATGGGCAGATGATACCACCCTTATAGCAGAAAGTGAAGAACTGAAGAGCCTCTTGATGAAAGTGAAAGAGAGAAAAAGCTGGCTTAAAGCTCAACATTCAGAAAACTAAGATCACGGCATCTGGTCCCATCACTTCATGGCAAATAGATGGGGAAACAATGGAAACAGTGAGAGACTTTATTTTGGGAGGCTCCAAAATCACTGCAGATGGTAACTGCAGCCATGAAATTAAAAGACACTTGCTCCTTGGAAGAAAAGTTATGATCAACCCAGACAGCATGTTAAAAACAGAGACATTATTTTGCTGACAATGGTCTGTCTAGTCAAAGCTATGGTTTTTCCAGTAGTCATGTATGGATGTGAGAGTTGGACTATAAAGAAAGCTGAGCGCAGAAGAATTGATGCTTTGGAACTGTGGTGTTGGAGAAGACTCTTGAGAGTCCCTTGGACTGAAAGGAGATCAAACCAGTCTATCCTAAAGGAAATTAGTCCTGAATATTCATGGAAGAACTGATGCTGAGGCTGAAACTCCAATACTTTGGCCAACTGATGCGAAGAACTGATTCACATAGAAAAGACCCTAATGCTGGGAAAGATTGAAGGTGGAAGGAGAAGGGAACAGCAGAGGATGAGATAGTTGGATGGCATCACTGACTCAATGGATATGAGTTTGAGTAAGCTCTAGGAGTTGGTGATGGACAGGGAAGCTTGGTGTGCTGCAGTGCATGGGGTTGCAGAGAGTCGGACACTACTGAGTGACTTAACTGAACTGAACTGAAGTACATGTTGTTATGGCAAATAATGGTCATCGATATAGCCAGCCATGTATGGCAAAACCAATACAATATTGTAAAGTAAAAAAATAAAAAAAAAATAAATAAATGAGTAAAAAACACACACACACACAAAAATGAATTCTCTCTGAATAGTATTTTCCCCAAACACCACATAAGAAATAATGTACAGTTTTTTTTTTTGTATTTATTGTAGGAAATAATAGATGATATGACCAGTGGTTTGAAAATAGTATTAGTGCCTACAAAATGGAAATTTTTTCTTACTAAAGACCTCGTTTTGATAAGTAACAATTATAGCATGTTTTAGGTACAATTTCTTTTGATGGCATATGGCTTCTCATCTAAGGAAAAGTTTAAAGGAGTTTTTTACATCTGTGCACCTGATGACCAAGGAAGGATCTGAGGAAAAGTTTAGACCTCTCCTAGCCAGAAGAGAAGTCGGAAAATCACAAGTGAATTTATAAGGCACAATTTCATAGGAATTCTTATTGTAAACACAGCGGTGACTACAAATTACTTAAGAATGTGCTTTCTTACTTTTCTCTAGCCATAGATAACTGTGGGATTATTTGGTGGCCAAGTCCAGTCTTCTGGACAGCAGTATGTGCCTTGGAAAAAAACTAGTCCCTGTGTGTGTGCTAAGCCACTTCAGTCATATCCAACTCTTTGTGACCCTATGGACTGTAGCCCACCAGACTCCTCTCTCCATGGGATTCTCCAGGCAAGAAAACTGGAGTGCGTTGCCATGCACTCCTCCAGGGACTCTTCCTGACCCATGGATCATATCTGTGTCTCTTATATCTGCCTGCAATGGCAGGCAGGTTCTTCACCACAAGGGCCACCCGGGAAGCCCACCACCAGTCCCTACCTTGGCCTTGTAAGCTGATATGGGAAGATGTCCCACAGCCAATTTGGACCCGTAAAGCAAATCAAAATAACCTACTTGACACAAGAGTCAACACAATATTCTAAGTGTTCTCAAATGTCATGTACCTCTGTAATCATTTTCATGTTGTTGTTGAGTTG
The DNA here is from genome assembly GCF_000754665.1 of Bison bison bison. Taxonomy (NCBI): domain Eukaryota; kingdom Metazoa; phylum Chordata; class Mammalia; order Artiodactyla; family Bovidae; genus Bison; species Bison bison. The sequence continues at coordinate 209,692 of NW_011495031.1, forward strand.
CTAACTTTGGGTCTGACTCTTTGCGACCCCATGGACTGCAGCACACCAGGCCTCCCTATCCTTCACTATGGCCAGAAGTTTGGTCAGGCTCATGTTCATTGAGTCAGTGATGCCATCCAACCATCTCATTCTCTGTTGCCTCTTTTTCCTAATTTTCATGTTAGTTTTAAAATTTTTTTCATAAAGAAATTTTTCATTATTCATCAAATATTAGTAACACTAGATATGGGTAAGGGTATAAACAATTTTGGAGAAGGCAGTGGCACCCCACTCCAGTACTCTTGCCTGGAAAATCCCATGGATGGAGGAGCCTGGTGGGCTGCAGTCCATGGGGTCGCTAAGAGTCGGGCACGACTGAACGACTTCACTTTCACTTTTCACTTTCATGCATTGGAGAAGGAAATGGCAACCCACTCCAGTGTTCTTGCCTGGAGAATCCCAGGGACCGGGGAGCCTGGTGGGCTGCCATCTATGGGGTCGCACAGAGTCGGACACGACTGAAGCGACTTAGCAGCAGCAGCAGCATAAACAATTTAATGAAATTTATAGTGTATATTTAGATTCCAATGCATTTTTCTCTAACTCTAAGAAATAATTTTAGTTCCAAGATGCTAATGTTATTTTTTAATATGAGCACTGTTATTCTTTAAACATTGTAATGATACATGTGCACAGAGATATCAAAGTGCCTATCTCAATGAATGTCATGATTTATTGTTCTGCAGTTATATATTTAACTACATACTAATTGTAGAGCAGCTAAGGTTGGAGAAATCTGGTATAACTGTTGCCCATAATCATCCTAATCATGATCACCACCCCTAAAGATTAATACACTTCTTTGGCATCACACCTTGATACAAGTCAATATCTTAGTAGATTTCCTGAAAAGCCTTGATATAGAAGAAAGAAAACCAGTTCACAATAAAGATAAATAAATAAATAAATAAACATGGGCTATAAGGACTCTAATTTAGTTTTGAATCCTGACTCAGACACTTAGTCACTCTATAATATCACACAAGTTTTTACGCCATCGCAGATTCAATTTCCTCATTTACACCTAGGATTAGTTAATAACTGTATCATTGTGTGTTGAGAAAAGTAAATGTGTTAATTTATGTAACTCACTCAGGACACTGTAGGGATTCATATTGTAGGCTGCCATATTGCATAACTAGAACAATGAGTATAAGGCTTGACACCTCATAGAAGGACCCAGCTCAGGCTATTAGGAAAGCAGTTCCTCCTCATATGTAATTTAGTAAGAAAATAATTTGGAGGTGAATAGAGAAGCATATTTTCACTCAAATGTTTTGTATACAAAGACAGAAATATAATACAAGTCACAAATGTGAGCCACATACATAAATTTAATTTTCTAGTCACCACATTCAAAAAAGTGAAAGTACCTTGAAGAAACCATAATTTAAAAAGATACATATACCCCAATGTATATCACAGCACTATTTATAATACAATAGCTAGGACATGGAAGCAACATAGATGCCAATTAACAGATGAATGGATAAAGAAGATGTGGTACATATATACAATGGAATATTACTTAGCCATAAAAAGGAACACATTTGAGTTAGTTCTAAAGAGGTGGATGAACCTAGAGCTTATTATACAGAGTGAAGTAAGTCAGAAAGACAAAAACATTGCATATTAATGTATATACCTGGATCTAGAAAGATAGTACTGATGAACCTATGACATTAAAAGACGCTTACTCCTTGGAAGGAAAGTTATGTCCAACCTAGATAGCATATCGAAAAGCAGAGACATTACTTTGCCAACAAAGGTTCGTCTAGTCAAGGCTATGGTTTTTCCTGTGGTCATGTATGGATGTGAGAGTTGGACTGTGAAGAAAGCTGAGTGCCGAAGAATTGATGCTTTTGAACTGTGGTGTTGGAGAAGACTCTCGATCATCCCTTGGACTGAAAGGAGAGAGATCCAACCAGTCCATTCTGAAGGAGATCAGCCCTGGGATTTCTTTGGAAGGAATGATGCTAAAGCTGAAACTCCAGTACTTTGGCCACCTCATGCGAAGAGTTGACTCATTGGAAAAGACTCTGATGCTGGGAGGGATTGGGGGACAGGAGGAGAAGGGGACGACAGAGGATGAGATGGTTGGATGGTATCTCATCCAACTCGATGGACATGAGTCTGAGTGAACTCCGGGAGTTGGTGATAGACAGGGAGGCCTGGTATGCTGCGATTCATGGGGTCGCAAACAGTCGGACACGACTGAGCGACTGAACTGAACTGAACTGAATAGAGACATAGACACAGTTAACAGACTTGTGGACACAGTGAGGGAAGGAGAGAGTGGGACAAATTGAGAGTAGCACTGAAACAGACACATTACCATATGCAAAATTCGACAGCCAGTGAAATTTGCTGTATGATGCAGGGAGCTCAAACCCAGTGCTCTGTGACAACCTGGGGTGGCAGGGAATGGGTGGAAGGAGAGAGGGAAGTTCATGAAGGAGGGACATATGTATACCTATGGCTGATTCAAGTTCATATATGGCAGAAACCAACACAATATTGTAAAGCAATTATCTTCCAATTAAAAAATAAATTTAAAAAGTAGAACGGTGACTGTTAAAAGCTTTTTTGGTTTTTAATTTTGTTTGTTTGTTTATCGCTGGCTGCACTGGGGCTTTGTTGCTTGCACAGGCTTTCTCTAGTTGCAGCGCTCCTCTTCCCTCTGGTGTGCACGCCTCCCTGTTGTGGAGCACAGGCTGTAGTGCACACACTTCAGTAGTTACTGCTTGTGGCCTCAGGAGCTGTGGCTCATGGGTCCAGAAGGCAGGATCAACTAAGCACAGGCTTAGTTGCTTCGCAGCACTTGGAATTTTCCAGGACCAGGGATCAAACCTGTATCCCCTGCATTGGCAGGCAGATTCTTATACACTGTGCCACCAGAGAAGTCTGGTGACATTTATTTTAATAATACATTTAGTCCAATGTATCTAAACATTTTCATTACAACCTATAATCAAGACAAACTTAGGGGGTTGATATTTTACATTTTTTTTTTCTTACTAAAGCCTTTATACCCATCGTATGCTTTACACTTAATGCACATCTCTGTTCAGACTCATATTTCACAAACTCAGTAGCCACTTCTTCCTGATGGCCCCATGCTGGAAAATGCAGACTAATGAAACACTCGGATGAGAGACTTAACTGATCACTACTCACCTCAGCATTCCAGTAGCCTGTGAGCACAGCCACTACTGTGCGTGTTAATTCTTTTATATGTGATTCTCGAGGAAATCTATCTTCTTCACTGAGATGCCTTAAAAGAAACACTGACTATTGAATTGTGAAAAGCTTTCCAAGGTAAAATGTAATTACAAATGTTTTGAACCCATCTTTAATGTTTCTTCAAAAGGGTTTGAATAAATATTGATTCTTTCATCTAACAAGGTTGATTCTTCTCCTCTAAGAGTTTAAATAAAAGAAATGTCAAAACACTCTAATTTTTTCCCCTGGTGATGCCTTAATGTTAAAAATATTTCCCAGAATATATACCATATGTCATCAGGAAAGAACATTTTTTTTTCATAAGTGAATGAAACTTCATAATCAGCCATATGAGCCACAAGTCTTTCAAACTATTGAAAGAAACAGAATAACCATTATCCAATGAGGCCATGTCTGTCCATATTATTATAGACAGTAGTTGCCTAATGTAACAAGAGCTAATGTCAGAGGAAAAATATAAACACGTATTTTTAAAAACACTGGAATGAATACGGAGCTTCTTTTAAGCTTCGGAAGGGTCTGAACTACTGTCTAACATCAAACATGATGCCACAGATTTATTTTGTTCACAGATGTCTACCTTATGCTTTAGTACCTGCTGAGTTGAAATCAAAGCTAAGTTAAACCAAGACATTCTTAGTAAAAAGGTAGTTAAGTTTGCATCATGAAAAAAGTAATATTTGAACCATTTTTAACACATAGTACAATTTATTTTTTTTATTATACTGAGGTATAATTGACAAAAGGGCTCCCCTGGTGACTCAGAGGTAAAGAATCCACTTGCCAAAGCAGGAGACAGATGTTCCATCCCTGGGTGGGGAAAATCCTCTGGAGAAAGAAGTGGCAGCCCACTCCAATGTTCTTGCCTGGGAAACCCCACAGACAGAGGAACCTGGGGAGTTATACTCCATGGGCTCAAAAAGAGTCAGACACGACTTAGCGACTAAACAACGCCTTGACAAAAACTGTATATATTTATGGTATGCAATGTAATGTTTTGATAAACATATGTATTGTGAAATGATTACCACAATCAAGCTATTTAATAAATCCTTGACCTCATATAGTTGTCTTCTTTGTGTATGATGAAAAAATTTAAGACCTAGTTTCAGTAAATTTCAAAATAATAAATTAACTATAGTCACCATGCTGTAGAGTTCCAGAACATTTTTATTTTGCATAACTGAAACATGGTACCCTTTGACCAATGCCTCTCCATATGTTTTCTCTTTATGTAAAGGTAATAAGCATGCAATGGACATGAACTTGGGCAAAGTCAACGAGATGGTGAGGAACAGGAAGGCCTGGTGTGTTGCACTCCATGAGGTCGTGAAGAGTCAGACATGACTGGGTAACTGAACAACAAGAAGCATTAATAACCTCTAGGTTTTATGAATCTGCTTATTTTAAAGATATGGGATACAAATTATACTAAAGGAAAGTATGAAAACTAACAAAGTTATGACTTAACAGTAATGAGTTAAGAAAGTTAAGAAATGTTATAGCAGAAAGAATTTTGTCTCAACTGAAAAACCTATGTGTACAATATATACTTTATTGAAAATAGAAACACCACATTTTCTCATGGATTTCCTCCTTATTGCATATTATAACTCTTTGTTCTGAGAAGAACATGCAAACAAAAAGTCTCTCCTCAATGATGTGTTCTGTTTCACTGAGTAGAACCAACGTACTGAGAGTCCAGTGGTGTCCGGATTGGAGTGGCGTTTGAGAAAGAGAAGTGTCTCATGGGTGTTCAACATTCGCTTCCCCTCTTTTCCAATGACTTAGTACATGTGCTTTTTGAGGGACTGGAGTGTGCCCTCCTCCAGGGGATCTTCCCGACCCATGAATCTAACCTGAGTCTCTCATGCCTCCTGCAATGGCAGGCGTGTTCTTTACCACTAGCACCATCTGGGAAACCTTTTCTTTTATGTGAGGAAGGGTTAACTAGGATGGATAGGGGCCATTTGTCAGGGTAACAGGAGCCAGCCACAGACCTGGAAATAGGAAAAACCTATGCATGAAACTGGGCTGTTTATCCAAATAGTGTCCAAGTTATAAACCCTTTTGAAGAAGACTTAATGCCAAACAAATTATCATCACATGCTGGGACTGGTAAAACACAATACCCTGTAGAAAAAAAAAAAAAAAACTGCATTTTTAAAGATAATGAAACTGCTTTTAAGGCATTGATATTTTATTAATCCAAATAATGCTATTTTCAGAAACAGAAATCAAGTAAAATAAAAGCCTATGCTATTTTATACTTTTTAATTGTATCTGTAAATTCTTTTTGGGGTTTGTGACATCATACTAAATTCTAATGCATTATATTACTACTGGCCATAACTTTTGGTATAAAATGCAAGAATGCATGATAATATAAGGCACTAAAATTCTACATTGAATAAATCTACATCAAAATCCACATGAAATACTCATGTATTATTTATAAGAGTAATTTCATCTTGTGATTCTGATCAAACCATAAATAATGAGATGAGGCCGAAAATGAAATTTAGCTTTATTGAAATATGTAATTGCATATTTCTTCCCTTTTTCATATTCAAAAGGTTAAAACATGACATTTTGGGTCCACATTCAATACTAACTTAAGTATAATAATGAGATTCTATATAACTGACCGACAGAACTTTAAATATAGCTGCATATTGAACCTATTATACAGAGTGAAGTAAGCCAGAAAGAAAAACACCAATACAGTATACTAACGCATATATATGGAATTTAGAAAGATGGTAACAATAACCCTGTGTACGAGACAGCAAAAGAGACACCGATGTATAGATCAGTCTTATGGACTCTGTGGGAGAGGGAGAGGGTGGGGAGATTTGGGAGAATAGCATTGAAACATGTATAATATCATGTATGAAACGAGTCGCCAGTCCAGGTCCGATGCTCGGTACTGGATGCTTGGGGCTGGTGCACCAGGCGACCCAGAGGGAGGGTAGGGGAGGAAGGAGGGAGGAGGGTTCAGGTTGGGGAACGCGGGTATACCTGTGGCGGATTCATTTCGATATTTGGCAAAACTAATACAATATTGTAAAGTTTAAAAATAAAATAAAATTTTTTAAAAAAGTGCAGAAATGCAATAAAAAAAACAGAAAAGGTATGCTATTTCTTTAAAACATATATGTTGCCTATTATATAAATGAACATACAAACATATATTAAATTTTCATATAAACTTCGGTATATACATATATAGTATCTTATTTTTCTATGTGCATATAGGTGTATACGTAGTATGTGGGTATATTGTTGTTGTTCAGTTGCTTAGTCATGTCTGATTCTTTGTGCCCCCATGGACTGCAACATGCCAAGCTTTCCTGTCCTGAGTTTGCTCACTTGTGTCCATTGAGTTGGTGATGCCATCCAACTATCTCATCCTCTGTAGCCCCCTTCTCCCCTTGCCCTCAATTTTCCCCAGCATCAGGGTCTTTTCCAGTGAGTCAGCTCTTTACATCAGGTGGCCAAAGTACTGGAGCTTAAGCTTTAGCATCAGTCCTTTCAATGAATATTCAGGGTTAATTTCCTTTATGATTGACTGGTTTGATCTCCTTGCTGTCCAAGGGACTCTCAAGAGTCTTCTCCAGCACCACAGTTCAAAAGTGTCAATTCTTTGGTGCTCAGCCTTCCTTATGATCCAACTCACACATCCACACATGACTACTGGAAAACCATAGCATTGACTATATGGACCTTTGCCAGCAAAGTGATGTATAAATTTGAAAACAAAGTTTTTTCAAAACTGCTGACCACAAATGATGCCCCTAAGTAGTGTTTCCAGCAATGTAATTGGAGCTATAAATGACTGATATGAATAATGTAATATCAAATGCCCTTGGGGATCTAAGGCTTATCTGGATTAGCTCCCTAAGTCAGTTGATCAATAGCACACTTCATTTAATAACAATCCTATAGTGGTCATCAGTATCCAGTGATGTATCCTCATTTTGAAATATGAAAGGATTGTTTTTCAAAAGTTATTTTCCATTTTAAAATTATGTTTTAATGCTCATAGTTATAGAAAAGCATATAACGGAAGATAAAATTACTCCAATAATAATTTGATGGATGATTTCCTGCTAGTGCTTTGTAATTCTTTGATTTTATTTCATTTCAGTATTTTTTCTGTAGCTATATGTGCATACCTGTGTACGTGCAATGCATGTGCCCACATGTGTGTGCTACAAAACTATTATTATGCCATTTCCAAGTTTGCATCCTGATTTTACACTAAACTTGTTACACTGTGGGTATTTTTATCAGAAAATGTTAATGTTCTTCAAAAATATTATTTTAGCTAAACAGCTAATGTTAAATAATATTCCATGACAAAAGTTATTTAGCTTATTTAGACTTCCTATTTGTTTCTAATATGTCAGTATTATGGACCCTAGTCAATATCTAGTATTTTATTAACTTATACTTTTACAAGCAGAATAATTACTGAGTCAAAAGTTATGATTATTTAAGGGTACTTTCTGTATTTTAAAAGTTGTTTCTTAGAAAGTTGATTCAAATTATACTCCCCACCAGCACTATATGAGTGTCTATTTTTATCTTATACAGTAGAAACTTAAAAAATATCTAGGCCAATTTGATGGGTGAAGATGGTATCCTGCAGTTTTCATTAGAATGTCTGTGTTCAATAATCAAGTTGTTAATTTTACATGTTGTTATTTTTATGTATTTTCTATAAACTTTAATTTCATAGTGTTTTTCAAATTGATTGATTCTTTAGTAAGAATATTAATCATCTCCTTTTAAAATATGTTCCCAGTGTATCAATCATTTAAAATGTTTTAAAACTTTTCTATTGAAAATGTATATATAAGCAAATATACACAGATATATATTATTTAGTCAATATGTCAGTCTTTTGACTTGTTATTTTTTTCTTTTTTTGATTAGAAATTTGTTGAGTTTACTCAACTATTCATAAGCCATTCTAATCTATGCCTTTTAATTTTTTGTTTCATAATGGTTACTATTACCTTACTTGAATTGTTGCCTCTCTCTCTTTTTTCTTTTTGGTCAAATAGGGTAAAGGGAAAGAAAGGAGGATCAAACAATTTTTTTTCCCAAGATCATTTTCCAAGATTCTCTACTGACAAGACCTTTATTCATGTTTATGTAATGTTTCTCTTTGATTGTGTCTGTGTATTTGTAAAGGTTCATGTAGAAGGTGTCAGTATAGCATAACGGCTTTTATGCATTCTGAAATCACAGTGGATATTGTGGCTCTTACACTTACTAGTGTGTGGCCTTAAACAATTACCTAATCTGTCTGCTCACACGGCCTGCATGTGGGTAACAATGTCAGCCTCACACAGACGGCATGAGAATGACATGGAGTCAACATATAAAGTGCCTAGAGAATACAAACTTCCTGCTGAATTAATGGAGTCACTCAAACAATCGCAGTTTCTAATTTCCTTGAGCCCATTATGTACATTTGTCTTTAGGAAAAGGAGCTCCTTACAACCAACACTTGAAATTCAGCAATTCTGTTCTTGTGGCTTAGAATGTGGGGAGGCTCATGTAAGTCTATTGCCTTCCTACCTTCACCACCCACTGCCTAATTATTTATAGGAAAAATAATTGCAGGCTTCTTAGCATAGTGTTTAACAGCAACTGGTTCATTCCCTATTTCCAAACTTTTTCCATCCCTTAACATGTTTATGCTCCAGTTTTCTAGCTTCAGTATGTTGAGTGGATGGCTGCTTCTTGCCTTAAGGTGACTCCTTAGGGCAGAATGAATTGTGCATAAACCATAGGAGCCCACATTTTAAGTTGATCACCCTAAATATCCTTTCCAAATATGGTGAAAATTTCAGTAATGTGTATGCTAATATTTGCAGCTGTTTTTTGATTCTGGGGCTAATATGAGAATGTTTTAACTGTATAATTAAAAAAAGATAATATATCAGGTCAAATATGACCTCTCTAATGCACAGATACTCACCCTATTCATTAATGTTTCATTACCAATGTGAAAAAGTAACCATATTGCAATAAACAAATGTATCACATCAACACATTGCATACTTCAGACTTACACAATATGACTTGCCATAATTTTATCAACAAAAAATAAGTTTTAAAAATTCTCAGTCATTTATTTCTTTCCTGTATTTTGATAGGTAATTTTTTAAAGATATAAATGTAATATTAGACATACCATTTAAAACCATACTTCAAAAATGCATTAGGTGCAGACAAATACTATTTGATTCCCCTTATACCAGGTAGCTAGAATGGTCAAATTCAAAGAGTCAGAAGGTATACTGGTAGATGCCAGAAGCCAGGGGGTGGGTACGAGGAGGAATGGGGAGTTAGTGTTTAATGGCAAGAGAACTTCAGTTTAGGAAAGTAAAAACTTGGGGAGATAGATGACAGTAAGAGTTGTACAACAATGTGAATGTATTTAGTGCCATTGAACTGTACAGTTAAATATGGTTAAAACAGTGTGTTTTACATTATATTTTATATTATATTTTGCCACAATAAAAAACACTTAAAAAATGCATTGGCTCTTGACATTTATGTTACAAGCACTGATTTTTTTTTAAATTTTTAATTAGAGGCTCAATAGAGGACTGCATTCTTATCTTTCTCCTTCACCTTCTTCTCCTTTTCTTTCTCCTCTTTCTTAATTGTTGTCTTCTTTTTGCTAAATAACAACTATCAACAGCAACAACCATAAAATCTTAGTCAATAATCTTTATTGCTCTCATTTTGCTGGAGAACAATAAATATTTTTTCTTGGACAGGGATAGGTGAGTCTGACATTTCCTTAAATGCCTTTAATGCCTACCCAGTGTCAAACACCCTTAGATGCTTTCTTCAACACTGTGGAAAAAGTGAGGCTCAGAAGGTTAAACAAAGTGTTCTAAGTCTTTCAACTGAGAAAGGTATTTCATCTCAGTGTAAATCAAGCCCCCATCAACACCCAACTCAAAGACTAGGAAGCAGTACTATAATGTAAAGATGAATCAAGAGATGTGAAAATGAAAAGAAGTCCTAAATAACAGAGATGGAGCAGGACTCCATAAAAAATGGCACTTAAGGTGAATTTTTGGATATGTATGAAGGTGAATAACTGGAAAAGGGAGGAAGGCCCTCTAGGGAGAGTGGAACACGGTCCATATCCCCCACTTCCCAGGAGAGCATGGAGAGCTTGTGTTCTTGTCCCACAAGCATGGAGAGCTTGCGTTCTTGTGAACAGGTGGCAGGTAAGCTGGTTTACAGATGTTCAAAGATGCAAACAGTAAATGGAGGTGGACCTGATGCCTGTAGAGCCTTGAACACTATGCTAAGAATCTGCACTTTTTTGTTGCTGTTGGTAATGAAGCTGAAGGGAGCGGGTGGTGAGGCTGGGGTGGGGATGATCTCTGGGTGGCATATTACTATTTTGAGAATAAAGGTTTCTGAGAGTGATCTGGTCCATTCAGCATTTTAAGAAGCTAGTGCTAGATGCTTTGTTATTTACTTGTCTGTGACCTCAGAAATGCATGCTTGACTTACCTACAGGTAAATATCTTTAACACCATTTTCTTTAATCATCTAGAGTACAGAGCCACTAACTAAAAAATTAGTTAGGAGTGTTGGTAGATTCAGTGTCAACTAATAAGATTATTCAATATTTATAATTATTTGATAAGTTAATTACAGTTTTACATATACGTGACAGAGCTATGAACTATTTCCTCGGTGATCTGCGACAATGGTCAGACTATGCTTGGTCTCATGTTGCCATCACAGACCATTAAGTGCCAGGTCTCAGGGGAGCTGAATCTATTATCTTATAAGCACCTTTAGGATTTCCTCAGTATAAGAAAACCATCCAACTGATGGCTGATAGGCCCCAAACGCCAGGGTCCTAAAAGAAGTTTTGAAAGCAGGGCATTTTCACAGCTTATAAATTGGCCATGACAGAACTGTCAGTATCCACCTTTTAAATGCCTCCCTGGGATTTCAGGTTTTCATTTTGGAAGGTCTGTTTTCATTTTATATCCAGTTAAATTATGGTGATGCCTCAGCTTTTTCCTTTAATAATGCTGTAAATCTATTTCAAAGACGAATGCCTGGGCTTTGTGGCTCCTTCTCAGAGTTGTCACTCACTCTGGAGCGTGGCTTTGGTCCCTGCAAAGCCATTTTCCCAGGATGAGATTATATGTAAAGGGAAAATGGTAGGGGCATCCAGCAGAGCAGTCATGCCACTGAGAACCCCCTCGAAACCTTGACCTTCTTTGGATATTTTGCCCATTATATGGATTGTATTTGTTTGATAATTTCAATTCCTGCAGCCTAGAATAACAAGCAACAATGCCCAATGAGAGATTATGAGTATAGCCCCACATACATTTGAATAGAAATCCCCAGAAAAACAAACAAAGCAACCTTTCTCCATTAAATATGTTTATGTTCTTTGCAATTAAAAAAAGACTAGAGCACGAAAGAAAATGTTGCCTTCTCATTCTGTTGCCTTTTTTTTTTTGCAAAAACCTTTTTATAGTTGATTTAATCAGTAATATTACAATAGCTGCATTACTCACTAAGGACATTGAGTGCAGCTAGTCACTAGCACACAGACTTCTCTTTGTGAGAGGGAAGAGTAATGATCTGAAGATACAGATTACAGCAATAATATAAGTGAGCTATAATTTGAAGGCCTAAATGCCACTGCTGTGAGCAGAAATGGGAGTTTTGCTAATGCCAATACTTTCAATTAAATGGGCTGAAGATCGTCTGGCATACTCTTAATAGTGCCCAATTTATTCATGAGGCAGTTCTAGGTACCTGAATGCTAATCCCAAACTTCTATTTTCCCTCCTCTCTTGCACTTCTTTAAATGATTAAAATAAACATTGTTTCTGACTGATTGTCAGTCAAAGCTCCGTGCAGGGTACAGTGTATACAAGGCCCAGAAATGTCTTTAGACCATCAAGCATCAGCACACTGGAAGGTGCGGAATAAATTAAACCAAAAATATAAACCCTTGGTTGACGTCTTTGAACTTCTCAGCAAACATTCTTCATACATATTTAATTGCTCCATTGAGACTGTTACTGTTTGGAGAGGTTCCAAGCATTATTTCCATTCCATTAATTAGTAAGCTTTCAGAGTGTCTACTCCTTAACCCAAAATGATTGAGTCTATAAATGCCTTCCTACTTACTGACCTGCACGCTAATTGAGTTTGTATATAGATTAAAAGAAAAAGTGTGTTTTCAGAAATTGTTCAAAATATATGACTGTCATTTAAATTCCTTGTAGCAGGAGAAAATGGCATGTCGAAATGGTGACACTAAACATCTTGTCTGAATTGACTTTTTAAACACGATGTGCAGCAAACAAAGTTACAGAGGCTGGAAAAAAAGAAGCTGAAATAGATTTTTCAATGCAAAAGCACACTGTCTTCTTTAAAGAGGGAATAAACACTGTGGCTACATTAATATCTTATTCTGCAAGTTTCTAGCTCTCCTTCATGTGGTAAATATATTTATAGAAGGAAAACATAAATTTCTTGTATTCAGAAACAGAAAGCTGAAACACAGAATATCTTATCAATATTATTTAGTTCTACTCAAGGAAGAAAGCTAAATGTTTCTTAACATTCTTTGATAAAATACTTAAAAATGGTGAAGTATTTCCAATGGGGGGTACATTACCCCCCGAGTAAAGTAAAATTTATACCTTCATATATATGTTGTTAAGATAAAATAGAACTAATGAATTTTAACTTTATGCAGTTCAACTTGAGAAACTGATCTTATAATTTTCATATTTATTCACCTCTTTGCTATCCTACAGACTGTGGTCAAATTAAAATTCTTAAACCTCTAAACTAATATAGAATGAATGAAAGCATTTTCTATAAAATGATGCATTAATGATTGTTTTGACCCAGCACATATGGAGTTATAGAAATGTTATGTAGTGTACATGTAAGACATTTCTTTTACATGGTCATTTCCATCTAAGAATGTAAGCTAAATTGAGATTATAGAAAGTCCCATTTTCCTGTTCCTCCTACCATTTTCGCCTAATAATCATGTCCAGAGTTCTCAGTAGTACTTTCTTAGTTTCCCCCCAATTTTTCCCTTAAATAATTAAAATTAAAGAATAAATGGTTTGAATTCATTCATATTTAGTATTTAATTTGATTTTTAACCTGAGAATGTAAACTCCTAGATAGTAATGACAAATAGAATCCTCTCCAGGGTTTCTCAGGCATGGCCTTCTAATTAATTGATCCCAGCTTTAAATTATACAAGAAAGTAACCTAGAGGCTATTTTTGCATATTCTATGCAAACATTACTTCTAATATGACCTAACTCTGATAATGCCAGTATTGAAAAGACAATGGACAAAAAGACACAAGATGAATTAAAAATCAAATATCAACACAAGAATATTAAGGACTTTTAATTTCTGCAATTATCTACTATTGATTGAGAAAACGTGACTAGATGACTTCAGGGGAATGTTAAAGATATCAAAAAAGGAATTTCTGTACTATATGCAAAACAAAAAAAGCAAGGAAGGGAGAGAGTCACTGGTAAAAAGAGAACAGTTTCTTAATAAAGATGTCAATAGGATTTTTAAGTATCATAAGCTCACTCTAAAATAAAATACCTGTTTTAACTTTATCTAAAATAGTTAGAACAATCAAGAAAATTCAGAAAATGAAAAACAAATGTGGACCACTCCTATATAAAGTACAAAGTTCCACTAATTAATACAGTTTATTTTTTTCAGAGTATAAATAAATGAAATATAGACTAAAACAATGGAAAACATCAATGAAACTAAAATCCAGTTCTTTGAAAAGATAAGCAAAATTGATAAACCTTTAGCCAGACTCATCATCGAAAAACAGGAGAGGGCTCAAATCAATAAAGTGAGAAATGAAAAAAGAGAAGTTATAATGGACACCACAGAAATCCATAGGACCATAAGAGACTACTATAAGCAACTATATGTAAATAAAATGGACAACCTGAGCAATTTAGTACTGATAGGATGAAAAATGTGCAGCACTAAAGAAAATTTAAGAGTTCAGAGATTAGACTATAAGTACTGAAGTATTTCAAATCTGTGAGGGAAAAGAAGGCTTGGTCAACAGATAGTGGTAGGACTACAAGATTTTCGGTAGATCTCTAAGTTAAACTACATAAAAATAAAATATTTCTGCAAGGCAAAATACCTGCCACAAAACCCAAAAAGCCCACCGTTACCAAATAAAAAGGAAATTATCAATACCATCAAATTAAGAGGAATAAAAGTCAAAACTAAAAGGAATCACCACAGATATATGGTAAAACCAATACAATATTATAAAGTTAAAACAAACAAACAAACAAAAAAAAACTAAAAGGAATCACCATTGTTAATCTAACAAAGGCATGGATTAAAAATTCTGATAATATGCTGTGTTGGTAAAAATGTCTAATAAAATACAAATTATCAAATAATCTCATGCATTACCAGTGATAGTGCAATTTGGTACAACTTCCAAGAAAATAAATTCATTATACCTATTAAAATTAAAAGTGTATATGCCATTTAGCCCAATAATTACATTTCTAGTGACATATACTGTTTCATACAAATATGAAATAATATATGTTAAGAAAATATTCACTGAAAACATTTGAAAACATATAAATGTATATGAATGGGGGAGTGGTTAAGTAAATTATGGTTCATCTATGATGTGTGGAAATATATAAAAAATATATTATTAAACAAAAAGCATGTGATGAACAAATGTCTATAATACACTCTCATAACACTAGTATACAATAAACAAAGCAATTAAATATATACATGTATATATGTATAAAATATAAATGTTCTCACATCATTTCTAAAATGATATAAAAGGTAGTTAGCAATAGATTCCAGGAGAACTGAGTGACTGGGAGATGAGACTGGAGAGGATGAAAAGATCACAAGTTGTTGCAGTCTGTTCTCTCCTTTTCCAAAGGGATAAACATGTGATTATTCCATATGTGCTTGGCAGCCAAATCAAGAGTGGGCATGTAATTAGAGTTAGGCGGTTTGGATGTAAATATTAGTCATATGTGCAATTTTGGGGAGGTGCCATTAAAAGAAGAGAGAGATGCGTGCACTTACTTAGTCCCTTCCCCTACCCACAGACTGAACTGTGAAGATTTAAACTGGATTTTCAGTATCTACCTTGGCTTATGAGTTACAATGCTAAAGAGCAGTGCAGCAAAATGTGAAAAGGTTGGAAATCTGCAAATCATGCATCATTGTACTGATCCTGGATTGCTCACTTCTGGAGTCTTTCAAGCCACTGTTGATCTTAGGTTTCTGTAAATCTGACTTTACATGATCCTAACTAATATACAAGCCGGAATCAAGATTGCTGGGAAAAATATCAATAACTTCAGATACATGGATGACACCACCCTTATGGCAGAAAGAAAAGAGGAACTGAAGAGCCTCTTGATGAAAGTAGAAGAGGAGAGTGAAAAAGCTGGCTTAAAACTCAACACTCAGAAAACTAAGATCATGGCATCTGGTCCCATCACTTCATGGCAAATAGATAGGAAAACAATGGAAACAGTGAGAGACTATTTTCTTGGGCTCCAAAATCACTACAGATGGTGACAGCAGCCATGAAATTAAAAGATGCTTGCTCTTGGAAGAAAAGTTATGACCAACTTAGCATATTAAAAACCAATGACAATTTTGATATTTGGCAAAACTAATACAATTATGTAAAGTTTAAAAATAAAATAAAATTAAAAAACAAACAAACAAACAAACAAAAAAACCAATGACATTACCTGGCCAACAAAGGTCCATCTAGTCAAAGCTATGGTTTTTCCAGTAATCATGTATGGATGTGAGAGTTGGACCATAAAGAAAGCTGAGTGCCAAAGAATTGATGCTTTTGAACTGTGGTGTTGGAGAAGACTCTTGAGAGTCCCTTGGACTGCAAGAGATCCAACCAGTCAATCTTAAAGGAAATTTGAAGGTCTGATGCTGAAGCTGAAACTTCAATACTTGGGCCACCTGATGCGCAGAACTGACTCATTGGAAAAGACCCTGATGCTGGGAAAGATTGAAGACAGCTGGAGAAGGTGACAACAGAGGATGAGATGGTTGGATGGCATCACCAGCTCAATGGACATGAGTTTGAGCCAACTCCGGGAGTTGGTGATGGGCAGGGAGGCCTGGCATGCTGCAGTCCATGGGGTTGCAAAGAGTTGGACACAACTGAGTGACTGAACTGAACTGAACTAACAATAAATAGACCAACCAAACAGAAAATCAACAAGGAAATGTGGCATTAAATGACATTAGGTCAAGGGAACTTAATAGATATATATAGGACATTCCACCTAAACTAGTAATATGCACATTCTTTTCAAGTGCATATGGAGCTTTCTAAAGGATAGATGATATATTAGGGCAGAAAATAAGCTGCAATTAACTCAAGAACACTGAAATTACATCAAGCATTTTTTCCAACCACAAGGCTATGAAATTAGAAATCAACTATAAGAAAAAACTGCAAAAAACACAAATGCATGAAGTCTGAAAAACATGAAAATAAATAACCAATGAATAAATAACCAATGAATCTCTGAAAATCAAAGAGGAAGTCAAAAGACACCTATAGACAAATAAAAATAGAAACATAATGTTCCAAAACTATGGAATGCAGCAAAAACAATTCTAAGTCCACCTCAGGAAACGAAAAAAATCTCAAATAAATAATTCAACCATAGGAACTTGAAAAATAAGCACAAATAAAATTCAAAGACAGTAGAATAAAAAATTATAAATATCAGAGTAGAAATAAATGAAATAGAGACAAAAAGATAATAGAGGAGATGGATAGGATTAAGAATTGGTTCATCAAAAAGATAAACAAAATTGATAGCTTTTAGACAGATTCTTCAAGGAAAAAAGAAAAAAATAGAGGGCCCAGATAAATAAAAACAGAGGGAAAGATGAGAAATTACAACTGACACCACACATACACAAAATATCATAAGCAATTACTATGAAAAACTAGCAGCTAACAAATTGGACAACGTAGAAGAAATTAATGAATTCCTAGAAACACACAATTTTCCAAGACTGAATATGGAAGAAATAGAAATTTTAACAGACCAACAATTTCATTAGTAATGAAATTAAATCAGTTATCAAGGAACTCCCAACAAACAAAAGCCCAGGAACAAAGGGTTTCACAGGTGAATTCAATCAGATATGCAAAATAATATTAATATTTATCCTTCTCAAACTATTCCAAAAAAATAGAGGAAATTTATTCTCTGAGGTCATCACTACCCTGATACCAAAACCAGAAAAAGACACTGCAAAATTAATAAAGTTATAGGCCAATGTCCCTGATGAACATAGATGTAAAAATCCTCCACAAAATATTAGCAAACTGAATTCACAGTACATTAAAAGGTTTATACTAAAAGCATTTCAGCTAAGATTAAGATCAAACAAGGATGCACACTCTTGCTATTTTTATTCAACATAGTATTGAAAGTCCTAAGCATAACAATCAAGCAACTAAAACAAATAAAAGCCATTCAAATTGGAAAAGAAGTAAAAGTGTCACTGTTGGTAGGTTACATGATGCTTATATATAGAAAGCCCTGTAGATTCTACCAAAAAACTATTAGTATTCATAAATAAATTCAGTAAAGTTTCAGGATAAAAAACTAATATATAAATGTATGCAGTATTTTAAACACAAGTAATGACCATAAAGAAAAATTAAGAAAACAATCTTATTTTTAATTGCATCAAAAGAATAAAATACGTAAAAATGAATTTAATCAAAGAAGTGAAAGACCTACACCGGGAAAACTGTAAGACATTGTTGAAAGCAACGGAAGAAGGTACAAATGGAAAGAGCTCTTGTATTAGAAGAATTAGCATTGTTAAAATGTCCATACTACCAACAGCAATCTGCAGATTCAATGCAATCCCTATCAAAATCCCAATGAAACTTTTTACAGAAATAAAACAAAAGATCCTAAAATTTGTACAGCACTACAATAGACCTGGAGTAGCAAAGAAACACTGAGAGAAAAGAACGAAGCTGGAAATATAATTCTTCCTGCCTTCAAATTACTTTACCTCAAGCTATGAGTGCTCAGTCACTCGGTCGTGTCCAACTCTTTGCAACCCCAAGGACTGCAGCCCACAGAGCTCCTCTGACTATGGGATTCTCCAGGCAAGAATACCAGAGTGGATTGCCATTTCCTTCTCCAGGGGATATTCCCCACCCAGCGATCACACCTGTGTCTCCTTTATCTTCTGCATGGCAGGCAGATTCTTTACCACAGAGCCACCGGGGAAGCCTACTATAGCCACCTCGAGCTATAGTCATCAAAATAGTATGGTGTGAGAAAAACTGCCAGACAGACCAATGGAACAGAATTGAGAGCCCAGGAATAAACTGACCCATATATGGACAACTAATTTACAACCAAATAGAGGAAAGAACATACTCAGAAAGGACAATATCTTCCAAAAGTGGCATTGGGAAAACTAAACTACCACATCCAAAGGAATGAAACTAGCCTACTCTCTCACACCACTCACAAACATAAACTTAGAATGGATTAAAGATTCAATGGAAGACCTGAAGCCATAAAACTCCTGGAAGAGAACATAGATGATATCCTATTTGACGTTGATCTTAGCAATATGTTTTTGGATCTGTCTCCTCAGGCAAGGGAAGCAAAGCAAAAGTACACCAATGAACCTACACCAGACTAAAAAGCCTTTGCACAGTGAAGGAGACTATCAGAACAAAAAAGTAACCTACTGAATGGGAGAGGGTATTTGCAAATGATCTATCTGATAAAGAGTTAGTGTTCAAATTATATAAGGAAGTTATACAACTCAATTAAAAAAAACAACTGGTTTACAAACGGGCATGGGTCATGAATTGACATTTTTTCAAAGAAGACATACAAATAGGTGATAGACACAGGAAAAAAATGTTCAACATCATCATTCATCAGGAAAATGCAAATTCAAACCACAGTGAGATATCATCTCATATCTGTCAGAATGACTATCTTCAAAAAGACAGCAAATAACAAATACTGGTGAGGATATGGGGAAAACAGAAACCTTGTACACTGTTGGTGGGAATGTAAATTGGTGCAGCCATTGTGGAAAACAGTATAGAGATGCCTCAAAAATGAAAAATAAAATTACCATACAATCCAGTAATTCTGGGTATTTAGAAAACACAAAAACACTAATTTGAAAAGACATATGCTCTTCTATGTTCACTGCAGCATTATTTACAGTAGCCAAGACATAGAAGCAACCTAAATGCCCTTCCACAGATGAATGATTAAAGAAGATGTGGCATATATACATATATATAGGAATATCACCCAATCATAAAAAATATTGCTATTTGTGACAACATGGATGGGGCTACAGGGTACTGTGTTTAGTGAAAGTAGTCACACAGAGAAAGACAAACATTGTCTGACCTCACTCCTATGTGGAATCTAAAAACAAACCAAACCAAAACAAAAGCAAAATGGAAACAGATGAACTGACGGTTACAAGAGAGGAATGTGAAAAAGGTGAAGAGGGTTAAGAGATACTAACTTCCAGTTATAATAAGTCAGGAGGATATAATATACAGAATAAGAAATATAGTCAATGTATTATGATAATTTGGTATGGTGACAGATAGTTACGAGACTTATGGTGGTGACACTCTCATAATGTATTTGATTGTCAAATCACTATGTTGTACTCCTGAAACATAACACTGTATGTCAACTATACTGTAGTAAAAACAGGATCAACAAAGACAAGGCTAGTTCTTTGAAAAGATACTACTATTCAGAAACTGTAAAGAATGATAAAGGAAAAAATAGACTCACATAAGTAATATCAGGAATGAAAAAGAACCATGGCTACAAATCTTGCAGAATATTAAGAACAAGTTTATGACAAAATTTGAAAACATAGACCAAACTGGATAAATGCTGAGATAGGCATAATTTATCATAACAAACTTAAGACAAAACTTAAAATGTGACTATAAATCAGCCTGTAACAATAAAATAAAATGAATATCTACAAAGAAAATACTGGAGAAGGAAATGGCAACCCACTCCAGTATTTTTGCCTGGAGAATTCCATGGGCAGAGGAATCTGGCAGGCCACAGCCCATGGGGTTGCAAAGAGTCGGACATGACTGAGTGACTAACACAAAGAAAATATTCTCACAGGAAAGTCTCTAGACTCAAATGCCTTCAGTGAGTTCTGCCAAATATTCAAGAAGTGAAATAATTAATTTTACTAAAATTATTATTTAACTAAAATGAAATCATTTAAAAAGAACAAAATTCTAGTTTTATATAAATGCTTTCTGAGAATAGAAAGAGAGCATGTAATCCCCAACTTATTCTACAATGTTAACATAACCAGAATATATACACAAGGGCAGTGTAAGAAAATAAAAATAGAGGTCTATAATATGTGTAAACCTAGATGCAGAAATCCTAAAGAAGTATTAACAATTGAATTCAGTGATGTATCATCTAACGCCTATCAGAGTGGCCATGATCAAAAAAACAGAAATAATCAATGTTGGCAAGGATATGGAGAAAAGGGAACTCTTGTACATTGTCGATGGGGATATAAATTAATGAAACTACTATGGATAACAGTATGAAAGTTCCAAAACCTAAAAATAGAACTACCATATGATCCAGCAATCCCACTCCTGGGTATATGCCCAAAATAACAAAAACAATAATTTGAAAATATCCATGCGCCTCAATCAATGCTCATAGCAACACTGCTTACAGTTGCCAAGATATAGAAGCAAGCTAAGTATCCCTCAACAGAAGAATGGATAAAGAACATATGGTAAAGCTGTATAAGCAAATACTATTCAGCCATTAGAAAGAATGAAATTTTGCAGCAACATGGATGAATTTGGAGGGCATTATCTAAGTGAAATAAGTCAGACAGAGAACAACAAATACGATATGATATCACTTATATGTGGAATCTAAATAAATACAACAAACTAATGAATATTTTTTTAAAAGAAGCAGACTCAGATACAAAGAACAAATCAGTGGTTATCAACGGGGAGAGAGAAGAGTGAAGGATAACACAGGGGTAAAGGATTAAGAACTAAAAACTATTAGATATAAAAAAGCTACAATGATATATTGTAATATATACATATATATGTATGTATGTATATATTGTTATAAGTTGTATAAATACAAGATTATGCAGATTGGTTTAATATTAGAAAATTAATCAATGTAAAAGAATGTTCATAAAAGCACTGTGAGTAATGTAAAATAACTTGGAAACACCCTCAAATGTTCTTCCAAGTGACAATAAACAAATTATGCTATATTCACACAATATATTTCATTCAGTAGTCCAAAAAGATAA
The DNA here is from genome assembly GCF_000754665.1 of Bison bison bison. Classification (NCBI taxonomy): domain Eukaryota; kingdom Metazoa; phylum Chordata; class Mammalia; order Artiodactyla; family Bovidae; genus Bison; species Bison bison. The sequence continues at coordinate 231,472 of NW_011495031.1, forward strand.
TTATATATACATGCAATGTACGGGTAAACTTAAGCAGTAAAATATTATGTGAAAAAGTAAGTGCCACCATGATATCTTTTTAATACAAATAAAAAAGATATAAAATGGTTTAAAAAAGAAAATAAAAGATTTCACAGTTATTTTTTGCTTGGGTGGGCAAGGGAGGATATGGAAGCAGGGCTTGTAAGTAAATGTCAATTATCGTGAGTGATATAGTATTGCTTTTCATGGCAGCGCTACACAAATTTAACATATTATTAAAAACAGTCAATTAAAATAATTATGTGAATACCTAAGACGATCATGAAAGAGCCAGAGATGTTAGTGTCCTGACTCAAGAATTATGATTAATCTAATTCTGTATACTTCAGGTTCCAAAAAATCTTTTAAGGAAAACAATATAAGAAAATCAATCAATGTAATGGATCACGTTAACTAAAAATTATATAACCAAATGATTATCTTCAGAAGTACAGAATATCATTTTATGAAATTCAACATCCATATATAATATAGTTCTAAGTAAACTAAGAATGGAAAGAAAATTTATTAATCTAATCAAATCAAAGTACAAATAAGCCTACTGCAATTACCATACTTAATAAAAATATTATTGACGTCAAGAACAACTCAACTCTGCTCACTTCTACTCAAGTGTTGTATTGGTGGCTTTAGTCATCAAAGGCACAAAAAAAGATATAAAAGGTGTAAGGACTGAAAAAAGTAAAAATAAAAACTATTGTTATTCATGAAAATCCAGATAAATTGCATATAAATCATTAAAATTTACCAAGAGAATTTTATTAAGCTTGATGGATACAAAGTGGACACAAAATCAATATATAAAATCCAGTTTTATTCCATGTACCAGCAAAAAAATATGAAATGAAACTATCAAAAAGACCATAATTTACAGTAGTATCCCAAAATAGGAAGTGCCTCATAACATATCAAAATTGTGTAATTTACTGAGAAACATTTTAAAAAGACCCAAGTAAAGGAAAATGTATTCATGTTCAAGAAATGGAATTCAAAATGGTTATAATGTAAATTCTTCACAGATTGATCTATCAGTTCAGTTCAGTCGCTCAGTCATGTCTGACTCTTTGCGACCCCGTGAATCGCAGCATGCTAAGCCTCCCTGTCCATCACCAACTTCCGGAGTTTACCCAAACTCATGTCCATCGAGTTGGTGATGCCATCCAGCCATCTCATCCTCTGTCGTACCCTTCTCCTCCTGCCCCCAATCCCTCCCAGCATCAGGGTCTTTTCCAATGAATCAATTCTTCACATGAGGTGGCCAAAGTATTGGAATTTTAGCTTCAGCATTAGTCCTTCTGATGAACACCCAGGACTGATCTCTTTTAGAATGGACTGGTTGGATCTTGCAGTCCAAGGGACTCTCAAGAGTCTTCTCCAACACCACAGTTCAAAAGCATCAGTTCTTCAGTGCTCAGCTTTCTTCACAGTCCAACTCTCACATCCATACATGACCACAGGAAAAACCATAGCCTTGACTAGATGGACCTTTGTTGGCAAAGTAATGTCTCTGGTTTTCAATATGCTATCTAGGTTGGTAATAACTTTCCTTACAAGGAGTAAGTGTCTTTTAATTTCAAGGCTGCATATAGTTTCAGTGAAAAGTTAAAGTCGCTCAGTCATTTGACTCTTTGCAACCTCATGGACTGTAGCCTGCCAGGCTCCTCTGTCCATGGAATTCTCCAGGCAAGAATACTGGAGTGGGTAGCCATTCCCTTCTCCAGGGAACCCAGGGACTGAACCGAGGTCTCCTGCATTGCAGGCAGATTCTTCACCATCTAAGCCACAAATCTCAATTTTGGTGGGGAGCAGGGAACTGACACATGAATGTAACTAGATACACTCACCAAGGCATGTTTAAGTCTTACAAACTTAATTAAGAGTGAAAGAAGGAAAATATAGAGCATGATTATATAAATCTTAAAAAGGGAAAGAACTAAATCATACTGTTTAGAAATTCATGTGTGATTTGGTAAACTTTTTTTTTTATTTTAAGCAAGGAAATAAAATTCAAATAGTGGTTAACTTGGTTGTGAAGGGAAGAAGATAAGGAGGCTTTAACATGAAACAATCATTGGTGGGCCTCTGGGACGTTGATGTTATTATTTTTTTCTTGACTTAGTAGAGGATACACAGGTGTTCACTTTATAATTACTCATTATACAATATGTTTAAGTCTTTTTCTCTGTGTGTGTTTTATTTCGTAATTTTAAAGAAAAAATTTTCAAGTGCTCCAGGCAAAGGGGATAAAATGTATAAGGATACAAAGGCAAGTGATAGTATCAAGTCACGTGGAAATCAAAGACATTCATATGGCTAGAGGGAAGAGTGTCAAGGGAGTTGCGGGTGGGAAGTGACAAGGGATAAGGCTAGAGTCAAACATAAAATTGACTTTGAAATCCTGCTACAGTCTGAAGTCAAGAAACCTCCAGCTCCATTTTTATTACCACTGCTTTGGCTACTTGGGGCCTTTTGTGTTTCCATACAAATTGTGAAATTTTTTATCTTAGTTCTGTGAAAATTGCCATTGGTGATTTGATAAGGATTGCATGGAATCTATAGATTGCCATGGTAGTATATTCATATTTACAATAGTAATTATTCCATACAAAAATACGGTGTATCTTTCCATCTGTTTGTGTCATCTCCAGTTTATTCTTACAGTTTTCAGTGTAAAGGTCTTTTGTCTCCTTAGGTAGGTTTATTCCAAGGTATTTTATTCTTTTGGATGCTATTGGGTACCCATGTAAATGGGATTGTTTCCTTGATTTCTCTGATATTTTGCTATCAGTGTATCAAAATGCAACAAATTTCTATATATTGACTTTGTATTCTGAAACTTTACTAAATTCATTTATTAGTTCAAATAGTTTCTTGGTGGTTCTTTAGGATTTTCTATGAATAGTATCATGTCATCTGCAAACAGTGACAGTTTTGCTTTTCTTTATCGATTTGTATTCCTTTTATTTCTTTTTTTTCTCTGATTGCCATTCCAAAACTATGTTGAATAAATGTGGTGAAAATGGACATCCTTGCCTTGTTCCCTATCTTAGAGAGAATGTGCTTTCAGCTTTCCACCGCTGAGAATGATGTTTGTTAACTGTGGTTTGTCATATATGGCCTTTATTATGTTCAGATCAGATCAGTCGCTCAGTCGTGTGCGACTCTTTGTGACCCCATGAATCACAGCACGCCAGGCCTCCCTGTCCATCACCAACTCCGGGAGTTCACTCAGACTCACGTCCATCGAGTCTGTGATGCCATCCAGCCATCTCATCCTCTGTCGTCCCCTTCTCCTCTTGCCCCCAATCCCTCCCAGCATCACAGTCTTTTCCAATGAGTCAACTCTTCGCATGAGGTGGCCAAAGTACTGGAGTTTCAGCTTTAGCATCATTCCTTCCAAAGAAATCCCAGGGCTCATCTCCTTCAGAATGGACTGATTGGATGTCCTTGCAGTCCAAGGGACTCTCAAGAGTCTTCTCCAACACCACAGTTCAAAAGCATCAATGCTTCGGCGCTCAGCCTTCTTCACAGTTCAACTCTCACATCCATACATGACCACAGGAAAAACCATAGCCTTGATTAGACGGACCTTTGTTGGCAAAGTAATGTCTCTGCTTTTGAATATGCTATCTAGGTTGGTCATAACTTTCCTTCCAAGGAGTAAGCGTCTTTTAATTTCATGGCTGCAGTCACCATCTGCAGTGATTTTGGAGCCCAAAAATAAAGTCAGACACTGTTTCCACTGTTTCCCCATCTATTTCCCATGAAGTGATGGGACCGGATGCCATGATCTTCATTTTCTGAATGTTGAGCTTTAAGCCAACTTTTTCACTCTCCTCTTTCACTTTCATCAAAAGGCTTTTGAGTTCCTCTTCACTTTCTGCCATAAGGGTGGTGTCATCTGCATATCTGAGGTTACTGATATTTCTCCCAGCAATCTGGATTCCAGCTTGTGTTTCTTCCAGTCCAGCGTTTCTCATGATGTACTCTGCATATAAGTTAAATAAGCAGGGTGACAATATACAGCCTTGATGAACTCCTTTTCCTATTTTGAACCAGTCTGTTGTTCCATGTCCACTTCTAACTGTTGCTTCCTGACCTGCATACAAATTTCTCAAGACACAGATCAGGTGATCTGGTATTCCCATCTCTTTCAGAATTTTCCACAGTTTATTGTGATCCACACAGTCAAAGGCTTTGGCATAGTCAATAAAGCAGAAATAGATGCTTTTCTGGAACTCCCTTGCTTTTTCCATGATCCAGCAGATGTTGGCAATTTGATCTCTGGTTCCTCTGCCTTTTCTAAAACCAGCTTGAACATCAGGAAGTTTACGGTTCACATATTGCTGAAGCCTGGCTTGGAGAATTTTGAGCATTACTTTACTAGCGTGTAAGTTCCCTTTATTCCCACTTTATGGAGAGCTTTTTACTTTAAATGGGTGTTGAATTTTGTCAAAAGCTTTTTCTGCATCTATTGAGATGATCATATGGTTTTTATTCTTCAGTTTGTTACTATGGTGTATCCCATTGATTTGTGGATACTGAAGAACTCTTACATCATTGGGATAAATCCTTCTTGATCATGGTTGATGATCATTTCAGTATATTATTGGATTCAGTTTGAAATCCTATTAAAATTTTTGGAAGTTATCATAAGTGCCATCTTAAGTGGAAGCCATTGAAAGGCTTTAAACAAAATAGACATTTTATTCTGGCTTCTGAGTGAGGAATGGATTAAGAGTGAGCAAGGATATTGTCAGGAAGGCAAATTAGGTAGCTATTATGGTATTTCAGAAGAAAAGGGGTGGCAATCTGAACTTGGGAAATGGCAGAAAGAACAGCAAATACTGGGCAGATTCCATAGCAACAAAAAGGAAGAATTTTTGGACTTGATGAATTATTGGATATAGTGATGATGAATAGAAAATAAAAGTAAATTGATGATAGTGCCATTCTGATACAGAAAGAGAGAGAATGAGAGAGACAGAGAGACAGAAGGTGGGCTGGAAGGGAGGAGAAAAGAGCAGAATAGAACAGAAAGTTCCCTTTGGGAGACTCCCAAAATGAGATATTCATTAATCACCCATTTGGTACATATTTATTGGATGTCTGCTGTTCCAGGCACTGAGAATATAAAAGTGAAACAATAGAGGCTCTGCTCTTATGAAACTTTCATAAATCTAAATCTCAGGTAAAACCCAGGTGGAGAGAGAAACTGGAGCCATCATTTGCTTTATACTTTGCATTTTGGGAATACAGAATTAATAGTGAGTGAAAGTAAATATTTCTAGAAAGCCATACCATGTGATTCAGTAAGCTGGACAAACAGCAAACTGAAAGACTAATTATAATAGGACAAGATGGCATAATTAATTTGAAACTAATTTAACCTGATCGTTATTCAAAAGCAGGGAAATGAGTGTCAGCTCCTCTGCTTACTCACTATATGATATCAAACAATTCATGGACCAGACCACTCTTGTTTACTCATGTACCAGTGTTGAAAGTGTTATTTTTCAGTTGAGTTTGACTCTTTGCGATCCCATAGACTGTAGCCTGCCAGGCTCCTCTGTCCATGGGATTCCTCAGGCAAGAACACTGGAGTGGGTTGCCATTTCCCACTCCAGGGTATCTTCCTGACCCAGGGATTGAACCCAGGTGTCCCGCATTGCAGGCAGATTCTTTACCACATGAGCCACCAGGAATGCCCTTGTTTATGAAATTGGGATAATATTACTACTCCACAGAGTAGATGTGTTGATTCAATTAGGTAGCATAAAAACATCTTGCTCAGGTCAGAAGAGTGGCTTGACACCGAATCTAAATCTGGAATGACAATTATAGGGTGCTTTTAGATGATGTATGGAAAAGCATATCACTGGCACACGCATGTAACTGCAGAGTTAAGAGCTCACAAAATTGAACAAAGGAGGATTTTTTAAATGTAAAATCAGTCTGCTTTATGTTAATCTTTAGAAGTAAACATTTCCACTAATTTATGAAATTATTGTGTGTTGAATGTGGCTCCATATTAAAAGCATTGAAATAAAGAGCAACATTTCCCCCAATGCTCACACATATAATTACAATAAACTTTTTTCAATATAGTGAACATTTGTTAGGTGTTGAAACACTAACTGTAGTTCCCAAAGGAAATCTTATAAACAGTGCAGTTGCTGGAAATAGAAGCATATCTATGGTCTCTGCCAGCTTTATAAGGCAGGAGGCAGAAGTGTGGGAAAGGCTCCCAGGGACTAGAAGGAGTCAAAAGATGGTGTTGAAAAAGTGAAAACTGGGGGATGGAGTAATCTGGAAGTGAGCCACCCTAGAATCCCCGTGCAATGTGCATGAACTGTGTGATATGCCCTTCCTCTAGTACGGTACATTCATCTGAGCTCAGTAAGTACACGTCCCTTTCTCACAATTATGTACTAGGAACGATGACCTTGTCTCAACCCATGAGAAGTCAGGGTGGTATGGCTCCACTCACTTATAAATACAGAGTTTGGGTTATTTCTTTTATTTGGTATTGATTTGTTTAAGGTAGAATGGTCTATATAAGCTAGGATGTCTCATTAATATCTCCAACATGATGTTCAATGGGCATCTCAACTTGACGTTTAATATTGTATTGCTCACTTCCAAAGACTCTGGAAGTAACATTTCTTTTTCTTTCTCTGATCCTCAGCTTATTTGACATAATAACTTAGGTCTTTAACAGACACCTAAACAAAGGGAAATCTTGATTCTCCTCTCCAAATTGCTTCTCTGTCAATTTCCCACCTATAAACTGCATCATTATCTGCCCAGGTGCTGAAGGACACAAGTAACAAGTCATCTTTGGATGATCTCTCTCTGTGCCTCCTCATGTCTATTTTTCCTCCAAGACATTTTCTGAATCTATGAACACCTCTCTATCTCTACCACCACCTTTTATGGTGCAAGTCAATATCATGTCTTGCCCAGGTCACTGTTTTTCATATTACCTTCCTATAGTTCATTGTCCACAGAGTAACTAGAATGATTATTTTTAAATATTGACTGAAATTTCACAGTGGCTTTCTGCTCTACTCTTTAGAGTGACCCTCAGACTCCAAACCACATCTTTTCCTCTACTGCCTCTTGGAGTTACCTAATTTTGAAGGACTTTCCGTAACTTTTTCACTCCCTGTAAGCCTCACTGGGTTTTTTCTATTTTTAGAACAGGGCATGCTTGCTCCTATCACAGGGCTTTTGCATGACCCATTTCCTCTGTGTGGAATACTTTCTCCTGATCTTCATATGGCTGGTTCCTTCTTGTCATTAAGTTCTGTAATTAAGGATCCATGGGAATTTCCCTAATGATACAGTGTAAAGTGGCCCCTTTGGGTCATCACCCTGTTTTGTCTTCTTTATGGCAAAAACCATTATGGGTTTTTTAGTTCTTTGCTTTCTTGTTCAGTTTTACCTGTATAACTTCACCAGAATGTAAACTGTAGGTTTACCAGGTACCTTATCTGATTTTTCTCGTATCTGTTCAGTTTCTAAACAGTTACACACAACAGGCAATAAATATTTACCAAATTAATAAATAACCCCCCCATGTCTGATATGTCTGCAAATCCTTACAGTTTTCCTTCCAAAATATATCTCGAATCAAGCTATATCTTTTCATCTCAGCTGCTTCCTGAGAAACTACCACTGTCTCTCTCAAGGATGCCTGTAATGCCCTTTTAATTGATCTCTTTCTTTCCTTTAGCAGCTAGGGCAACCTTTACAAATATAAATGAAATCATATTGCACATCTGTTTAAAAGTGTCTAGTGACTTTCCATCTTCCTCAGAACAAAATAGTAACACCTAAACTGATCCAGGCTCTGACTGCCCACTAGGACTCCCATATCACTACCTTGCCCATCCCAATATCTGGTTTTTGTCTCTCCTTAACCTGACTAGTCAACAAAACTTTCTGAATGTCAGGTTCTTCAGCTGTAAAACTGGTGTTTCTGAAAAGGCATAAGAAGTTTCACAAAGCTTCACAAGTATTTACTGGACACCTGCCGTATGTCAGAACCTTGCTGGGTCCTGGGAACAGAAATGTGAACAGGCTCAGTCGCCACTTTGGAGATCAACATGTAAGTAAACAGACCACATGATGGTGCAATTAAAGCTGTAACAGAGGGAACACTGGGTGACATGAGATCAAACAGCCCTGGAAGGGTTTGCCGAAGAGGAAACAATCCTTGAAAGGTCGTTTACAGGTGGTAAAGTACAGTAGAGACACAAAGCATGTAAGTTAGCATTACTGTTCAAATATAGAAGTGAGTATAAGGTTTGTTTTCAGGAAAGTTTGCTCTTCCTTAACACATTTTTTTTTAAAAATATATTTCATGATTTATTTGCTGGTGGGGGATTTGTTTGGGAGAGGGTGTTTTCCTTCCAAATCCAGTGGATGAGCCATGCATATTTCTGGGGCCTCTCTGGGTGGGGGTATCCAAGTTCTGTCCACCTTCTCCCCTAAGTGGGCTGTCACTGGGTGTTCAGGGAGGATGGCAGCACCTCACGCAGCAGCCCTTCCAGGGTGGTCTGGTACTTTTCCAGCTGCCTGGAGTTCATCCTCATTCCAATTTCCACAGGAGCAGTCAGCTTGATAACTTCCTGTTTTTCTTCCCAGGGCTCCATGGGGTCCACAGGGCCCACCTCCTCTGACCTCTGCTGTACACTCAGGGATTTCTTTGGACCCTTGTACTTCTCCTTTTCCTAGGGGCCGGTCACAAAATCGTGTAAAACTCACCCTCTCTCAGCCACTTGTGGCCCTTTGGGGTTTCTATTTGGAGTGCTAAGGGGCCTTACCCACCCCACCCCCACTGCCGACAGGCCAAAAGAACCCCCTTTCCCAGGCGCCTCTCTCCCAGGGTTTCTCAGACACCCAGTGACTTCACATCATCCTCGGATTTGCCCACCACCCTTAACACATGATTTTTCCAGTGGTCATGTATGGACGTCAGAGTTGGACTATAAAGAAAGCTGAGCACCAAAGAATTGATGCTTTTTGAACTGTGGTGCTGGAGAAAACTTTTAAGAGTCCCTTGGACTGCAAGGAGATCCAACCAGTCCATCCTAAAGTTCACTGGATGTTCACTGGAAGGACTGATGTTGAAGCTGAAACTCCAATACTTTGGCCATCTGATGTGAAGAGCTGACTCATTTGAAAAGACCCTGATGCTGGGAAAGATTGAGGGCAGGAGGAGAAGGGGACAACAGAGGATGAGATGGTTGGA